>NC_143397.1:39299300-39602330 GCF_052110815.1 Crocodylus siamensis | reverse complement strand
CTCTGAATAGGCTACTCTAAGTGCTCCCAGAGGGGCTGGGAATACAGGGGTGAATTGAGCAGTGACAGGGCCTATTGCAGTAGCCTTATAGCCCTGTTGGCCTTTCACAGTGGGGGAGGGTGTGCCAAAATAGCATTACTTGTGCCATTGCCACTGGCTCCATATCCAGCCTGCAAGGAGTCCCACAGCCTGGATCCAGTTCAGGGAATTTTATGCCCCTGACTTGGGGCAAAGTGTACAAGAGGCTTTAGGCAATGCTCCCAAATTTTAGGCTTCTCAGTGTCTGAAGGAATCTCAACTTCAAATTACATGCCCAGACTTTTTATTCAACATGTGAACAGAGCTGGATGCTTAAGAATGGGATTTGCAGAATCCAGCAAGCTGAACATGAGCCATTTAAATTTGTCAGTAGGAAATTCTGGGGGAAAGGGGTGAGAGTGGGGACGGACGGGACTGAAGTAATCAGCCCTGAAAAGTATGTAGATGCTCAATTTCAGTCTAAAGGGAGAGAAGTCCCTGTTCTCACTATCCCATAAAAGTCGATTGGTTGAAGTATTCAACTTGAATGTGGGAGAACTATTTTAAATATGTAATTTATCTCACAGCATCCCAGGGGACTGCATAAGCACATGGGCCATAGATTCTGCTTCAGTATGAGAGCTTTAAAACCTGGCTATTCTGGGGGCAGCAGCGGGATGGTAAGAACCTTCTTTTCCCAGGAGAGTGATCCAACCACTAGCCTTTTGGTTTAAAAAGTCTACTCCCCAGCTGTCTTCTATGCAAGCCAAATTGAGGCAGGTGCTCTGGAAAAGTCCACCATTAGGTAAGTAGTGTTGGAGTGCCTAGTTTGAAAATCCCGAGTTGTGAGGGCCCCAAGCAGCTCAGTGGAGTTGGGGCTGGGAGAGAGCATGGTTAGTAGGGGAAGACAGAGGAGCACTTTTTTCACATATCCACCAACCACAGCTTGAGTGTCTAAAAGAGGAGGTAGCTGCTGAGAGGGGTTTTGAAGACTTATTGACGCACATGAGGTATAATTAGACTTCTGGTTTTTTTGCAGACTTGGGACCAGGTTGGGAAGAAAGGACTTGAGCACTTGTGCTGGACCTTAGTAATTCGGCACCTAAGTTCAAAAATAGCCATCTAGGAGAAGTGAATGGTGCCTAGCTATCTTTATTTAATGTCCTAGTGGTTAGAGTATTTGTCCAGGAAATGGCAAACTCAGGTTCTGTATTCTAAACCTGAGGAAGTTCAACCTCTCCCCAAACTGTCACCTCCTAGAAAAAGCCATAACATCTAGGCATGGGATGGGGCACTTTCCGCCCCTCTAGTTGAAGCTGGGCCATGCTGCAGGAAAAAAAAAAAAGATGAAAGAAAGTATAGTTCTGTAGCCAAGTATTAGGGAAGGTAGCTGGAGGGGACATCTTTGCTTTCCAACTTTCAGTTTCCAGAACTGCTCGTGCCGTCCTGGAACAGAGCATGTCTACGCTGTCCCCAATTATGTCCCGCCTTCCCTCCCACACATGTATTACAAGCCAGCAATGTGTTGGCGAACATTCAAAATGTATGGAGCGGCCTCAAGCAGATGCCTTCGGTCTCCAACATACTTGACAGCAGCTGCTGGCGTTGATTTTGGATCATTTCATTGGCATATTCCCAGGTTCATAGTTTTCACATGGGCAAGGTGTCCTCAATTTATATAACAGTGGTGTACTACGTGCTCCTTCTCTGGCTGTCTTTAAAACAGAAAAGTAAGCCCTACTTTAGTCTTTCAAAGAACAGAGGTAACATCTACCCTCAGATTGGTGGGGGAGGTGTGGGGACTGGAACTCAAATAGACAGAAGTTTCACCTTCATTCTGGCAATTAGCATGAGAAAAAAGGTGAGATGTCTGACCCATCTGTTCCTAGCACTAGGCTGCTTTCTGCTTAGAATTAAGGTTTTTTTGGACTGTCCTTCTGATGCACATAACTTTCAATACACTGTGTGTGTGTGTGTGTGTGTGTGTGTGTGTGTGTGTGTGTGTGTGCGCGCGCGTGCGCATATATATGTGTGTATATATGTATATATAAGGGAACAAAAGTTCTGAACTAGGTTCAGATGTTGTTCTGGGAACCAGGTGTTCACAAGTCAAGCACTGCAATACCTAACTTGTAGGCCAAGCCCTTTATCACAAATAATGCTTAGCCTCTAAATTTCTTTATACTTTGATTGCCCATCTGTAAAACGGTGATAAAATATTTCGTTTCCTCATGGCGGCAGAAGGTAAATGCTTTAGATACCATGAAACACTCGGTGCTACAGCCATGAATTCCTATAAAAATCTATGATAGTTAATTGAGGCTGCACAGAATTTAACAAGAGAGTGGGCCTCTAACAATGTAGTGGCAGAGGTGAAGGGGAAAAGCTGTTGGTTTCATATTTTAGACTGAGGGTAAGCTTTCAAAACTTTACTAAACACTGGCCTCTACAAGAGGAGCAATACAATCTCTATACTATAAATACTACATAAGACATGAATTTTAAGACGACCAAGGTATTTATGCTCTACGTGTTCTTGGTACACCCTGGTATTTACCTTTTAAAAATGAACATGGGAGTCTGAGGTTGTCAGTCTTCTCTGCTGTTTGCTTCTGCAATAGAAGTCCAACAAAAGTGAGAACAATGATGTGATTTTGGATAGTAACTCCCATATCAAATTGCTTTAACAATTCTAAGGAAAGTTTTCAAAACCACGTAAGTCCTATTCTGAAAAAGTCCTAATTGACTTAGGCTCCTTTAAAAACAAAACAAGGCAACCTGAATTCCATTGACTTTTCATACTGAAAAAGCTCAATGGGAACATAGTCTCTGTATTCACTTGGAAATGAGACTTACTCTCAAGTTGCTTATATCCGTTTGAAAAACATACACTATAAAAATGCAGCTGAAAAGTTTTGTTTTGAAATAGTGGCTAAGAAAAGAAAGGGCATTTATACATGTGCTCCAGAAGTTGCGGGGGGGGCACTTTAATTAGGGCAGTTCTAGAATGTCATGTATATCAATGTCCCCACGCTGAAAAATGTCAGTGGGGATGTTTTAACTAAAGCTTGTTCAATGAGCTTTAGTTAAAGCACCCCTGCTGCCATTTTTCACTGTGGGGACCCTGATGCACGTGATGCTGGAGTCTGCTGAAGCATGGTAATTACCACACTCCAGGAAACTCAATTAATCAAGTCTGCTCTGAGATACAAGTCAGCTTTTCCAGACTGACACCTCATTCAGCAAAGGAGCAAGCATCTCACCACTAGTGACAGAATTGTGTGCAGGAGAGGAAAGCACAATGTGAACAGTAGGAATAAGGGCAAATGCAGATCTTCTGGCTGCTACTGGACTGAGAATGGCTATAGTATCATCTGAAAGTGTGATTTGGATCACACATAATCAACCTACAATCAGCATGGGTTCCAATGACAGCACAGCCCACAGCACCACCAAATCCAGTGTAGGCTGCAAATATGTTAAAGGCTTTGAGCAGCTGACCTGGGCATTACTTAGCTATGCTGTCAGTGCCCAGGCTGACTCATTTAGAGCCAGCCCACCTACGTCTGTTAATACTGAATACAGTAACAGCTCAGCCAGGCCTACACCCAAAATCTTTTTAACCAGATTAAAAGAACAGTGAACAAAAATGCAGTGGCAGCTGGGACTATACAAAATAGAGCAACCCCAATTGGTTTTATTCTCTGTGCTTGTTTATGTCAAATCAAGAAAATTGTCAACAGAGAACTGACATGTTCATCACGTGTGTGTCTCTAAGAGGCAGTGAAGGCAAGGAAACTACATATAAATTTCAATTGACCTAGCAGCTAAAGACAAAAGACTAAATATGCATTTCAAGAGAAACTTGTAAAAGGTACAGGAAGGATGCTCTGTATGTGACAAACACAGCCTGCTCACATTTCTCCTAACAGGCATCCAATGTCTAAAGTGTTACAAATGTCTCAACCATTCAATGTGTGTCTGGAGTTTGGTAAACAGACAATTACTGATACAAGCTACTGCAGATTTGCCCCATTAATATACAAATACCCCAAAACAGGTCTGGTGATGCCTCTAAACATCCTGTTGAACCACTCAGACCCATCGCTTGTAAATTGACCTGTAATTGCAAGGCTTGCAGAGATCACAAGTCTTTACACCTAGACAAATCCAAAAACAGGAGCCAGGCAATTTAACAGTTGTGATATGATGGTCGCCCTTTTCCTCCCTGTTTGTTCAGACTCTAATTGACCAGCCATCAAGGAAAAATGCTTTGAAGTTATACAATTAAACAGTATAAGAACTAAGCAAATTTGCCAGCGAGACTTGCACTGTAAGAGAAACAGAGAGAGGTCACTGCTACATTGCACCCAGTTTAACCAGCAATGGATCCTGCTTGGTGAAGCTGCAAGACAGAACTAGCTTCCTCTCCCTGCGTGGGTGAGAAAACACTATTGCTGCTAAATATGTACCAGGACTTTGTTGAGTAGCTCATTTTATTTTGGGAAGGAGTGTTTTTCTGTCACTTAGTTTTATAGCTTGCTTATAGTATTGTTATTAAAAAGCCTTTCTGCTAGTGATCAACCGGATGTTGTGTCAGTTCTTGAGGCACAGGGCTTAAAAACCCACTTTTTAAGTGCAACAGCGTCTATGAGCTACAATTGTACTTTTGGACCATAGGGTCAACATAGCCTGGTTCAAGTGGATTCAGTTGCCAATTCTTGTGTGATGCAAGGCATTTTCTTGATGAGAGGCAAAACAAATATAACTCAACCAGGTTCACAGAGGGATTCTGCAGAAAAGAGAATGAAACCCAGATTTCCAAACTTAGGATTTACCATGAATATCACTTTTATCCCCATAAGAAGTCACACAGGATAATGTGTTCCGATTATGGAATATTAGATGAAAACATGATGATATGGTTTCCTATTTTAATTTAGATTCATTGCTCAGTCATGCAATATGATTATAATCACACAAGGATTTCATCTTATACTATAAATCCTGAAATGTGACACACTGTTTTTGGATGACTAGCAATGTATTTTTATCCTAAATCCAAAACAAATATGTATATTAACATTTATACCCATCGGATTCTAAACTCTTGAGTTCAAAACAGATTTCGAAAGCTCTCTAAAAAGAAGCATTACATTAGCCAAGGTGGGAAGTGAGTGAGTCAATGAGTGAATAAATGAAGAGGTCAGTGGAGATAGGGTCAAGGAAAGAATGTCGTATGACAATGGTATGGAGAGACTGATAAGCTAATATGCAGACAAGAAAGACTTAGGAGGAAACATGACATTTAGGCCAGCGGATAATCCTAGGATTTCTGGCTGTGGAACAAAGTTATGGTGCTTACATCATTAACCACAAGTAGTGAGCAGTGGAACTATGCTGTAGCCAAGAGGTGAAATTCTGATGGACTACAGGAAACCATTATTCTATTGTTAATGCTCCAACTATTTCAGAAGGTTCACAAACTGAGTAAACGCCTGTCTGTGATGCAGTACTATATTTAATACTGATTACTAGTGTAAAAATGGTACTACTACTGTGAAAATGGATGTGTTTCATTTTCTTAAATACAGTTAATGAATACTGTTGGCTGAAAGACTAGATAAGTGATTCTCAACTAAGGTGCCATAAGAACCTTTTAAGTGTGCCACAGGATGCTGGTCAATATTTGCACTGTGCAGTGTGCAAACACCTACATATGATTCATAAGATAGATCCATATTTGAAATCTCTGGATTTATGGCATCAAAAACATTCTGACCTAGCAGCCTTTCTGAATTTTGCAACAGAAGAATTGCTCTATCATTTTTCCATATCCAAAAAAAAAAAAGGTGAAATTAGTTTTTGAAATGGGGTATTGCCAAATGCAGAAGTTAGGGAGGGATACCTTGAGTTACAGAAGGTTGAGAACCACTGGATTAGATTAACGAACAGTATTCCATTATCCTGGATCCTCAAATAGGAGGATCAAGACTGTTGAATCTTCTCTATATAATGCCAATGAGCATATCTTTGATAGCCCTTTCAAGATGTTGACCTAGCTCAGTGTATCAGAGTCCTATGGAGGTCCAGTAAATCAAGTTAAAGGAAAGCTGCTGCAAATTCTAGCTGGAGTTACACTTTTGTTAAAATGTCTATTCAAAATCTTTTTCTTAGAAACTTTTCAAACTTAGTTTCCATGTACTTCAAGCCTAGGGCTGACAAATGTTTTCCTCCCAAATTTCCCCCATGTTCAGGTCTAAACTACTTTGCAATGCATTGTTTATTTAAAATTTGTCTGGGGTTGCTGTCATTTTTCCAGCACAATGATCAGTGTCCCCCTCCTCTCCCATTAACACTAATAAAAACAGCATGCTCTTTATGATAAAGTGACATGCATGATTTAAACCACCTTATTTCAGTGCCTCCAGTAACTCAGCAGCATGTCAGGACTTCAGTAACCAAGGAACCATGATTGAAGTTAATGAAAGCTTTGCAGCTGACTTCAGTGGGAGAAGCTCAGACTCTAAAAGCATGGAAATACTTAGTAATGAAATAACTTAGTCGTTTTCTTCTCTTTTTTTAATTTGTGCTTCAACTTTTTCAAGAAAAGAAACCTGAGCTTCCAACCAACATTTTAAAAGACCACCTTTTCTCACATAACATATGCCCCTCCTGGTAGCATGTACACTTTTTATGAGGAGGGCAGGGAAAGAGGAAGTAGATTGAAGAAAAAAAGATTTTTCAAGAATTATGACTTCATTGACCAAGGACAGAGTCTAATCTTCAGTTCACTCACCCTCTCTTCCTTGCTGAAGCACAAGCTACACTTTGTAATTCTTTCACAGCTGAATTATCAACAGCTTTTGGCTGCTCAGCTAAAAACTGAAACTAGTTCTTGCTAAAGACTGAACTCCATGGGCAGATCTAGGATTTTGAAAAGAGCTGAAAACAATCTGCAAGGCTGTGAAATAAGAGAAAAGTTACCTGGAATGACTAACAAGCAACATTGCCAACAATATGACTAACAAGAAACATCAAGACCATTAAAAAAGAGAGTGTAGCATTAACACCTGTGTAGTGAAGAATGATCAGAGGGATTCAGGTAGCTTGTAAGGAACCGTGAAGTCAATTAACTCCTTCAGCATCACCTGAACAGAAATGAAGCTTCTCCTCTCAGGCAATTTGTTTTACACTTCGGATTCAGTAGGGATCAAGTTTGTGCAACTACACCACCGAACCCCTCTCCAAGCCCCCTATCCCAAATCTGCCTCTGTTAGATTGTACCCCTCCCTCCATTAAGGTGCTGAAGGGAAGAGAAGCAGCAGCCATCTTACAACACTTCTATTCGGAGCAGAAAAAACAGTTTTTCCCCTCTCCAAACATCCCTCCCCTCCCCCCCATTTTGAAAGGCTATTTCTGCGGGGGTTGAGGTGATGTGTGTGGTATGTGAGTAAATATGGTATTAAGAGTTTGAAAAAGCAACTCAATGCCAGGAAAGACTATTATCAGTCTACCACATCTCATACTTAACTGAGCCCTGTACATTATCTAGTCAAAACATTTTCAGTTAAGGATGATTCAGCTGGATTTTTTCCTGGCTTTTGTCTAGTTGAGGCAGAAAACTTCTTTTTACTTCAACACAGTTATTAGTCATTCACTTTGTTGAGCTGCACACAGTACTTTTTAAAGGTATATGGGAGTGTACATTTTACCCAATTATTAGTAACGTGTCTTCTTTCATAAATGTGAAAAGTGCTTTTCCCTCAGCTTTTGAGCTCAGCCAGCTGAGCAGGCAGGGAAACTCTAGTGCCCCACAGCTTCTGGCCTGGGCCACTGCAGGCATGTGGTTGCATTTCTGGAATCAAAATGAATGTCTGTTCACTTGCTTATCAGTTCAATCTATGCAGGTTAGACTAACCTGTGAAGATTGAATTGATTCAGCCTCAGGCCTTTTGATCATCTGTACTTAGCCAATGAGCCTGGCTCTTCATATTTTACCTTGTGGACCCATCAACATTACTGGCAACCAAATCAGGAAATTATTTACCATGTTGCCTATACTTGTTTTTTTTTTTATTCTATGCCCCTAATAAAAGAGTACAAAAACACCCAGATCCTACTCTGCCCACTGGGTGTCTAAACCTACATGGCATCTTCTCAGAAAAATAGGCAACTTGCATCAGGAAAGTGATCCTATTCCAGGGAAGGGAAGCACTTAACTTTCCTATCCTCTCAGTAGGCATCCTCATGTTCTGCCACAGATAATTCTATTTCCGCCTGTGGAGAATCAGAGCTCCTCCATTATGGCAGCAGGCAGCCTCAAGCATCTACAAAGTATGCAAGAAATCACCTGCATGCAAGCAATAAGAAATGCTATGTATATGGGTCTGTCTGAACTCAGCACAGTACATGATGGTGGGCTTCCCCTGCACTGGCAAGTTGAAAGACAGGTGCCCAAGAAACACCTGATTGTCTAATGGCAGGGACCATTCTGAGGCCAGTTTGAGCTCCAGTGCAGTCCTGGATGCAGACACAATCAACTGATTGTCAACTGGTGGCAACCACACTGGGGCTGGAGACCCTGGTGTGGCCCTAACCCTGCCTCATGTTCAATTTAAGGTGCAACAGAAATCTGCTACAAAAATAGTACACAAAAAAAGTATATATGTGCATGTACTGAGAGTGGTGTTGGGGGTGGGCAGGGGGTAGCAGGTGTGTGGAGAGCGGGGCAGGTGGGATGGAGCCAGGAGTGCAGGAGGAGGGGGTTGGCTAGGATCTCCTGCAGCTAGTGCCCTGGCCCCTATTTTTGTATACTATTCTTTGTGGCTGGTTTCCCTTTTTATGGTGCTATTAATTGCCTGAACATGTGGGCAGGCTGCTATTTAAAATACAATTAACAGACTAATTGTGTCTTAAGTGTAACATCTGCCAGAAGCCTTAGAGATGGAATAGGATCTGGACAGAAGATATGGAGGGGAAGTTAAATTGTGTAAATAAGTTTATAATGTTCAAACATCCAACTTTATATAAAAAGAAAACAATAAAAAATCTTTATGTGTTTTAGCTTTGAAGAAAATAACTAAGACTGATAGGGACCTCAGGAGATCATTTAGTTCAGGGGTTTTCAACCTTTTTTTAACAAGTGTACCCCTTCAATCTCAAAGTGTCAGTTCATGTACCCCTTTATAATTTTTCTTGTTTTTAAATGGGGGCGGGGGCAGATCCAGGCCCCATGGTGAGGTAGGGAGTTGGGCTGGGGCTGGGGCAGCATAGGCAGAGGGAGACAAATTATTTGGTGGGGTCTGAGCATGTGCATTAGCATGCACCGGCCCCAGCAGTGGGGGAAGGAGAAGTCTGTGGGGGCAGGGGCCAGGGAAGGGGGGGACAGATCGAGGCCTGCCCAGTGATGGAGGGAGAGGGGCACAGGCAGGAGCAGGGTCTGGGGTGAGTGGGGTCTTGGCCAGGCTGGGTGGTAGGACAAGTGGAGGCCTGAGGGTGCCCCCTGGGCCTCTGCTTGTCTTACCACCCAGCCCGGCCAGGGTCCCACTTGAGCCCCTGTTCCATTCCCTCCCTCACTGCAGGGACCTGGGGCTGGGGACCAAGACCACCACAGTGCAGGAGGAAGTGGGGCAGAGGGAGGGGTGAATCATTCACCCCTACCCCTGCCCCACTCCCTCCTGCACTATGGGGATTGTCCCATGACCTGGCTTAGTCCATAGACCCCTTGCCCCCTGCCCAACCCCAGCACCACTCTCAGAACATGCACATAGGTGAAATTAAAGATTATTACCCTTACAACACCCACCCCCATCCCTCCTCACTTAACTAATAGAACCCCTTCTCTCCTCAACCAGTAAAATCTCTCCACCACCCTCCCTACCCACCACCAATAAAAAAGCTGCTTACAAGTGGGAAACTATATACAAGGGGGAAACTATATACAATATAGCTGTATACAATATAGAGCCCAGAGTGGGGGGTAGGTGGGGGCCTAAGGGGCAGGGCCCTGGGGAAGGTGCCCAGCACCCCAATCCCTGGATGTTCCCTGGGGCTGGGCTCAGGCTGGCACCCTAGTGGCAGGGCAGACCCAGAACTAAAGTTAGTGCCAGGTCACATCTACATGTGCATTAATGCGCATTAACTAATTGCGCCTAAGTTAACATGCATTAAGAGTGAGCATGTGTAGACATTCACCTGTCTAGTGTAGACACACCCAGGGACACACACATACACAAATAACCTACAGTTTATGGCAATCTGACTGTGGAGTAAAATTTTTTCCCAATCCCAAATGTGGTGATTGGTCTGACCCTGAGTGAAGAAGCAAAACCCTCTAGCCAGGACTCTCCAGGTTTTAGTTTTGTTATTGGCACATCCCAGTCAAAATCCCCATTCTTAGCTGCAGCCAATACCCAATGCTTCTGAGGAAGAAAAACAAAACCCCTTGAAACCTGTAAAACTTATCTTTGATTCTAGTCTTCGCATTTGGGTTATTTCCACATACAAAGAAACAAATAATCTTTCATTGCTGCAGTTTGGCTGAAGTAAAGTCCAGCAGAGTGGTAACATTATTTGGACTCAAATGCCTCACCCAAGGAAAGAAATAGTAATTGAAAGGGATTGGCTTGCTTTCCCAAACATGTAGCATCACCAGCATATTTAACATGTTTATCACAGTCATGAATTAAGTAGACCAGAAATGTACATTCACGCTCAGATTTTCCCAATATTTTTACTTCCTGAGACTGCATGCTTTTTTAATTTCTCTCCACCCCATCATTTTATATTACTAAAGAAAATCAAAAAAGTGCACTGATCTCAGTTTCCCTGGCACAACTATCAACTTTAGGCTGTTTACTCAGTTAAGTGGAGCTTTAGAAAGGAAAAAAAATATCTCTTGATAATAATACACCATTTTGGTATATGAATTGTGCATGATTAATGACAGACATGGAACCCAAATACTAGATATGGTCCTCCTCCTTCTGCTTATCTATTACTAGTAACGTGCCCAGGACATTACAAAGCACAGCATACAGACAGTGCTTATGTTGGAAGAGTTTCCACTCTAAACTAGACCTTACAAACAGAGTAATCTACTTCCTGCTCTGCTTCATCCTCTTCCCCAAAACCACTTCTCCACATGGAATTTGAAACAGAGTGCTAAGAAACACATTTAAATTCTAACCTGATATATCGGCTGCAGTGTATTATTGCTCAGAAAACCTCGGTTCAGGAAAACCTTTGTCTCCAGACTCGAGATGAATTGTGGAAGCTGTCTTCCCTCCCCCCTCCTTCCCCCCCCATCTCTCAAAAGCAATAATTAAGGAGAGAAAAATGAGCATAGGCTCTCATAACATACCTAGCTCTGCCCCTGGACTACAATCCTTCCAAGAAAATAATTTCATTTGTAATTTCCTTCCAAATTCTGCAGCCTCTTCCTCCAAAATTTATAAAATCTGAAGTTTTTATTTAACATTTTGATTAATGTAATCTTCTCCTATCTGCCTTCCCCGAGCCATCTCAGTCCTACCCCTAACAATCCATTCAAAATGCAGTTGCCTGAACTAGGCATGTTACTCTCCTATTTAAATCACACCACTGGCCTCTTGCTTCTTGCCAGTTCAGATTCTTTTCTTTCCGTCAAGGTCTTTCACAACTCTGCCTTTCCCTGATTAATTATCCATCATTATTTTTATCATGCCACTTGCTCATTTCCATCAATGATGCCAGATTCAAATCTCAGCTTCTCTCAACAAACAGTTGTGAGTTTTTCCATCCTGCCCTTCATACCCATCTTGAATTGATCGATAAAGCCACTTCCACTGTCTTTCAAGTTTATTCATAAGACCCATTTCTAAAATGGCATCTACAGGAACTTAACTAGTCAGTGGATGCATCTACACATGTGCATTTACTGTGGCGTAATTTAGGTCACTGTGCAGTAACGAGACATTACTGTGCAATGTGGGCGCACATCTACATGTGTATGCCTGTACTACACAGTAACTATGGTGACTTACGCCAACTTGGGGGTAAATTTGATACTATCATGTAGGTATCAAATTTACTCCTAATTAGTTACAGAGCAGTAACTCACATGTAGATGCCTTACTGCGCAGTAACATGGTGTGCCTGGACTGACTTGGAAGTAACACAAAGCACTTTAACAGCTGCATGTGTAGACGCTGGCCTAAAAACTGCTTACTGTGCGGTAAAGGCACATGTAGACACACCCAGTACAGACCAAAGAGCAGTCAGGGACAAGTACATTTGATTTATTTATGAAAAAGGAGAAATGTTTTTGAATAATATGGAACTACCAAAGTCTGTAATAGCTAACCTATGTAAGCATGTAAGCTTGCTACTGTAACTCCCCCCCCACCTCCCTTACTCACAAGTATCATCTGTTTATAACACCTTGTTTCAAATTGTAAATGCATACCCAGTGTTTGTACGGCACAGAGATTCTCAGCCAGGGTTCCATAAGAGGCTGGGGGTTGTTCTAGATTATTAATGGATATCCCTTCCAGCCTTCCTTGTCTATGATTGTATGATTAGTACTGTTAGGAGTATGCAAATACTTACACATGATTCACAAAATAAACCAAACATTTCAAATAGAAATCCACAGTGTCAAAAATATTTCTGAGCTGTTGTAGTCTTTCTGAGTTCTTTGCAATAGAAGAATTAATTGCTCAATTATTTGTAAAAAAAAAAAAATGAATTAAATTAGTTTTTTAATGTGGTGCTTCTAAATTCAAAGAAATTATGAGGGGTTCCTTAAGTCTAACAAGGTTGAGAATCTCTGGTATAGATTCTCATGAGGTTCAACAAGGACACGTGCAAAGTCCTGCACTTAGGATGGAACAATCCCATGTCCAATACCGACTGGGGGCTGACTAGCTAAGCAGCAGCTCTGAAGAAAAGGACCTGGGGGTTACAGTGCCTAATAAGCTAAAGATGAGCCAACAGTGCACCCTTGTTGCAAAGAAGGCTAATGGCACACAGGGCTGCATTGGTAGGTGTGTTGCTAGCAGGTCAAGGGAAGTGATTATTCCCTTCTATTCTGCTCTGGTGAGGTCACATCTGGAGTACTGTGTTCAGTTTTGGGCACCCCACTACAGAAAGGATGTGGACTAATTGGAGAGAGTCCAGTGGAGGGCAACAGAAATGGTGAGGGGGCTAAGGGACATGATTTAGGAGGAAAGACTGGGGGAACTGAGTTTATTTGGTCTAGAGAAGAGAAGATTGAGGAGGGATTTAATAGCAGCCTTCCACTATTGGAGGGGGGGTTACAAAGAAGATGGAGCTAAACTGTACTCAGTGGTGGCAGATGACAGAACAAGGAGCAACAGTCTTATGCAAGGGAAGTTTAGGTTAGATATTAGGAAGACTTTTTTTCACTAGGAGGGTAGTAAAACACTGGAACAGGTTATCCAGAGAGGTGGTGGAAGCTCCATTCTTGAAGGTTTTTAAGACCTGGCTAGACAAAGCTTTGGCTTGGATGATCTAGTTGGGGATGGTCCTGCTTTGAGCAGGGAGTTATACAAGATGATCATTCTCTTCCAAGGTCCCATCTATCAAACTATGAAACCCTAATTTTCTATGATTCTATAGCACAATGGGGTTGTGATCCTGAATGGGATCCCTCATTGCTAGTAAATATAACAGGAAATGAAGTAATCTAGGAGCTGACTGTGATGGTTTTGGTCCATGTTTTCCTTTTGGTCATGCTTTATTCCTCAGTTCATTATCATGCCTGGCTGACCTGAATTAAAGTTTTACAAAGAATCTGCAACCAGAAGCTGCATAAAAACAAAGGTGCTTAGAAAGCTCTCCATAAGCCTAAAATTAAACTTTAAGGGCATCCTCAACCTTCTTTAATTACGGAAGCATGAGTCTTGTGGCATCCCAGATCTAGATTTCTCAAACAGAAGTGCACTGTGCTGTTATCAAGCCAGTTGACTGGTGAACTCAAGCCACAAAGGGGTTTTAAAGACCTTTGTGCCCTGCTGCTAACACGTGAGCTGATGATACCCAACTCTGTCAAGAAATAAAGCGTGCTAACATCATAGGGAGACAAACAGTACAATTCAGTGAGGATGAGGAAATTAAGGCTAGGTACAGGCATTCAAAAAGCCCAAGCAGGAACTGATCTAAGTTATGTGGTTTTCCATAAGCGGTGTGCTTTAGATCGGTAGCAAACAGAACATGCATTCACCCGTTGGTGGTGAGAGGCAAATCTTAGACCAGGTGTTGTAATTTTTAAATCAGTAGGCATGTGCCAAATTTCTGTTCTGTTATGGATATTGACCAGCTTCCGATCACTGATACCGGTAAAAGTGCAATGCCTATACCCGGCCTAAATGTTCAGCTCCCTGGCTCTTTCTCTCCCTCCTATATTCTCTTGCCTTTGTTTTCATTTTGCACCAGGACTGGCACACTGACACAGTTACTTCCTCAACCAATGTGAAATAACCACTGCAAACCACTGAGAATGAGGGAATTCTTGCTTTTTGTTGTTTATAACCTCTTCTTGTGGCAAGGTGATGACCTTCCTGGCTTGCAAACTTTGCAGCTTGATAAAATGATTTAGTATGCAGTCACAGAAAGATTAAAGCAGGCTATTCCCTAACCTCATTCGGGTCCACTCATCTCACATTTGGAAAATATATTTAAAAAGAAAAGCAAACCATGAAAGTGCTCCATATGACAAGTTTATTATATTTATTCAGTATGCCTTGGTGAGGCTCTGCATTGATGAGCTCGACCTGGAATTCTTAGGTCAGCTTACAGAGGCAGTGAGGGCTAAGGATGTGGTCATCATGGGGGACCTAAACTTCCCAGACATCTGCTGGGAGGAGCAGTCAGCCAAGTCTGATCGCTCACGTCGGTTCTTAGCCAGACTGCAGGACCTCCATCTAACCCAGGAGGTGCACAGTCCCACCAGGGGAGACGCCTTGTTGGACCTAGTGCTGGCCACGGGTGAGGACCTGGTGAGGGGGCTGCGGGTGATGGGCCACCTGGGAGACAGTGATCATCGCTTGCTGGAATTCACCATCCAGCGTAAGGTGGCAAAGGGCTGCAGCAAGGCAACAGCCCTAGACTTTAGGAGGGCTGACTTCAACAAGCTAAGGAGGATAGTTGGGGAAGCGCTGAGGACCCAGAGGGGAAGGGAATCAGATGTCGAAGGTGAGTGGTTGCTCCTTAAGGAGACGATCCTCCATGCCCAAAGGGAGGTAATCCCAACAAGGGTCAAAGGGAGCAGGAGGGCACATAAACCCCCATGGCTCACTAAGAGCATCCGGGAATGTCTCCTTGCTAAAAGGGAGGCATATACCCAATGGAGAGATGGGGTCATCGCCAAGAAGGACTATGTTATAGTCGCCCGAGGATGTAGGGGGGCAGTCAGGAGGGCCAAGGCAGAGTTGGAGATAGGACTAGCTTCCCGGATTAAGGACAATAAGAAGTCCTTCTTCAAATACATAGGGGGTAAAAAGAGGGTCCCGGGTAATGTGGGGCCCCTGCAGGACACGATGGGCAACTTAGTCATCACGCCAGATGACAAAGCTAACATATTTAATGATTTCTTTGCCTCTGTCTTCCTAAGTAGGGACCAGTTCAGCCACCTCCCTGCTGGGCCCCCCTCGGGCCCCGAGAGAGACACGCCTGGGCCAAGGGTTAGCGAGGAGTTAGTTAGGGTACTTCTGGAGAAGCTGGACGTGTTCAAGTCCGCTGGTCCGGACGATCTTCACCCTAGGGTGCTACAGGAACTGGCTGAGGTCATTGCGGGACCCCTGGCACGGCTCTATGAGCACTCGTGGTGCTCTGGCGAGGTGCCGGAGGACTGGAAGAGGGCCAATGTGGTCCCTATCTTCAAAAAGGGAAAAAAAGAGGACCCGGGAAATTACAGGCCAGTTAGTCTGACCTCAATCCCGGGGAAGCTCTTTGAAAAAATTATCCTGGCACACGTCCAGGAGGGCCTTGCGGGGGAATGCATGCTCAGGGGCAACCAACATGGGTTTATCAGTGGCAGGTCTTGTCAGACCAACCTGGTGGCCTTTTACGATCAGGTCACCAAATCATTAGACGCAGGGGTTGCTGTGGATGTAGTCTTTTTGGACTTCCGGAAGGCTTTCGACACTGTCTCTCACCCTGTCCTCATCAAAAAGCTGAGAGACTGTGGTGTCGATGCCCTCACGGTCAAATGGGTCGCCAGCTGGTTGGAGGGCCGCACCCAGAGGGTGGTAGTGGATGGGTTCTTCTCGACCTGGAAGGATGTGGGCAGTGGGGTTCCGCAGGGCTCGGTCCTCGGGCCCGCACTGTTCAACATCTTCATCAGTGACTTGGATGAGGGGGTAGAAAGCACCCTGTTCAAGTTTGCTGATGACACTAAGATGTGGGGGGATGTGGGTGCACTAGAAGGGTGCAATAGGCTACAAGCTGACCTTGACAGGTTGCAACGGTGGGCGGATGAGAATAGGATGGGGTTTAACACTGATAAGTGCAAGGTGTTGCACATGGGGAGGAAGAACCGGCACCACACTTACAGGTTGGGGAACTCTCCTCTTGCCAGCACGGAGACGGAAAAGGATCTTGGAGTCGTCATTGACTCCACGATGAACATGGGCCGGCAGTGTGGGGAGGCAGTCAAGAAGGCCAATCGTACCCTATCATGCATCCACAGATGCATCTCGAGCAGGTCCAGGGAGGTGATCCTCCCCCTCTATGCGGCACTGGTCAGGCCGCAGCTGGAGTACTGCGTCCAGTTCTGGGCGCCACACTTCAAGAGGGACGTGGACAATATGGAAAGAGTTCAGAGGAGGGCCACCCGTATGATCAGGGGTCAGCAGGGCAGGCCTTATGAGGATAGGCTACGGGACCTGAACCTGTTTAGCCTCCACAAGAGAAGGCTAAGGGGGGACCTTGTGGCCTGCTACAAACTGGTCAGGGGGGATCAGCAGGTATTGGGGGAGTCCCTGTTCCCCCGTGCGCTGCCAGGAGTGACCAGGAATAACGGCCACAAACTGGCGGAGGGTAAGTTTATATTAGATATTAGGAGGCGCTACTTCACAGTCAGGGTGGCTAGGGCCTGGAACCAGCTTCCAGGGGAAGTGGTGCAGGCTCCTAGCCTGGGGATTTTTAAAAGGAAGTTAGATGAGCACCTTGCCGGGGTCATCTGACCCCGGTGCTCTTTCCTGCTAAGGCAGGGGGTCGGACTAGATGATCTACCTAGGTCCCTTCCGACTCTAGCTACTATGAAACTATGAAACTATTGAGCATATGCAAACAGACCTCATGTCTCCCTGTCATAATAATGTACAATATAATATACAGACTAGCACTCTGGTGCCATGACCTATGTGCTAGGAATAGAAATGTGGTCCTTCTTGATTCCATGACTGAGTAATTCACTATTCTTGGGGGGGGTCATTCATCAACTCCTTGCTGAGCCAGCAGACTATGCCCTAACAAGCCCAACAACACCACCTGCCCTTTATCAGTCTTAGGGTTCAGACTCCAGATGGAGCAGCCAGAAAACAAGAGCCCTTTAAGCTCTATTTTAGCAGCATTACAACCAATATCTCAGTGTCTACTGCATATGTCTACTGTCTCCCAAAATTGACCTAGTTATTTGCAGGCCAGGGACCTTGCTAACTTTAGCATTTTTCTTTTCAACTAATCCCTAGCAGAAACAAAATCCACATTTAATTAGGGACTAACAAACTAATTTTGAACTTAACTCAGTTGACTCAAGGTCATTCAATATTAATAATGGTTGTTTGGGAAAGATTTTGAAACAGGGAGTAGAAATGAGGGACAATGAAAAAACTGGAAGTAAAATAGTGTGGGACAGATTAAAGTGCAAGCAACATGAAAAAAAAGACAAAAACAGAAAGATCTCGGTCCTTGTCATAGACTATTTGCCACATTCCAGCAATGCAAAGAGCCCATAAAGACAGTTTAATTATCTATCTAAAAATCACCCAAAATAGGGGAAATCCCCAGAAGATTCTCTCTCATTCAGTAACTGAATTTAGTTACACAATAATTTGGAAGACTCAAGTCAAACACTCCTGAGTTAGGAGATACCAAAATTAAGTTTACCTTTATTACAATATTTAATTTGCCTCCCTGGTACATTATTCAATTACATGATCTCATATTTTTTTCTTCACTGGACCCTGCTTTATTCAAAGAACAGAATGGACAATGCTTACTTAACAAGCAGCTATTCAATACTTGTTTTGTCTACATTGTTCAATGAGTCACTCTTGCCCTTATTCACTGCACACAATTCAAATCCTTCTCAGAATACAGAATTTAGTTGTTCTTCAGGGGATTCTCTATCATTATAGAATCCAAGTGTTTCAGACATTAATGAATTTGCTTTCACAAGGCTCATATTAAGTATCACCCTGACTGGCCAACACAATACTTCAATGGAAGGAAAAATAGGCACAAAGGAAACCATGGATGAATATTACCAAGTGGACAGGAAGGGTCGAAGACAATGACAGAGCTACTTGGTCAAAGAACATCAACAATGGAAAGAGGTCATTAGGAAACTGTTATGAGGGTGTAGAAGAGTAAGGGTCAAAGGCATCCAAGTAAGGGTTCAGGTTTTCGATAGGGAGCACTTTACACATCCAGAGCTTATTTCCTATTGACTTTATTGCAGCTCTGAGTACTCCACACTTGTGCAAAAAAAGACCCAAGAGTCTCAAGTTAAGTACACAGACATAGATCCTGATACTTATGTCTGTGGTTCAACTGGAAATAAATGGTTGGGGCTTGGCCCTAGAAGGTTAAAGACCAGAGGACTGGAAAAAGGCAAGGTGAAGTACACAAGGGTCTAGACTAGATCAGAAGGTCAAGGTCTATGGGGCTAAGGTATAGACAGTCACCCCGGGTAGAACCATAGCTTAAGGGTTGTCAAGAACAAGGGAGTGGGGATGCAGACTTGTTTCACTGGCCAAGGGGTCTGGAGCAGGCCGCTACATCTGTACAGGACCAGGACATGGGCAATCACTTAGCTAATCTGAAGTCAGGAGGCAGTGACACGTTCTGGAAGCACAAGCAGTCCAGGGCTGAAGTCAGGAAGCAGGAACAGGAGGCCAGGAGCCAGAACTGAGTCAGGAAGCAGGACTCAGGAACAAACAGGAAACCAGAAACCGGTTAGCAAAAGCTCAGAGCTAGACAAGGAAGGACCTGTCCTGTTGAGTAGCCTGCTGGCATTGAATAGGTTACTGCTTAAAAGCAAGCAGACATGTCCTGAAGGCAACTGGGGCCAGGTGGGGGTAGTTAGGCTACTGGCAAACTGGTGGTAATTTGCTTAACCTACTGCCCTGGCCCCTGATAGGAATGGATAGAATCCAGTTAGCCAGTTCTCAGTGAGCTCATTTCTTCCTGCACTCCCCAGTTACATTTATTACATACCTTCTAACTTCTGCAATGACTGAAACTGGGGTTCTCCTGAAAATGATTTCCTTCACTGTGGATGTGTCTAAATGTGCAACAAGGCATGACTAAATTTACAATTATTGGCAGATGTCTATATATGCAGGGACTTGGCACTAAATCCACCAGGGGGAGTGCCAGGACCTGACCCTAGCCACCAGCACTTGGCAACCAATTTTAGAAGCCAAAATCTGCTGCCAACACTTAGCAGCCATCTTAGAAACACAGCCCTACCCTCTGATCCCTGACCAGCCCCTTCCCTGCCCAGGTGCTGTGTATCCAGTGCAGGGGCATCATGTAACAGTTCCTTCTTTGACCTGCTCTGCCTTCCTGTGCCATGGCTGCTCCAGCCCCTGGCCCCACCCCTGGCCCTGCCAGTGATGCACAGTGCTCCACTGCTCCAGCCCTGCCCTGGCAGCAATGACCAGTGCCCTGTGCTCCTGTTGGCCATGGTGCTAGCCTTGCTGGCCCCAGCAGGCCCTCCTAACTCAGGCCGTGCACCCACTAGCAGGGGCCAGGGCAACTGGTGCAGGAGGCCCTGGCTGACCACCTGCTCCAGCACTCCCCACTCTAGCTCACATTCTCTGCTACCAACAGACCTCCAACCTGGGGAACAGCATGGGGGCAGGTGCCTAGCACACTGGCCTCAGAACATTCCCCTGCAGGTCCAGGGGCTGTGGCAACCCCAACGGGCGGCAGCCTCATGCTGCAGCTACCTGGGATGGTGCTCCCTGAGGGCAGGTGGTTCCCCATCTGGCTGCCCAGTGCAAGACCAGCAACCCTGTGAGGCATGTCCAGGTCCTTGGGTGTGTGGGGTGTGGGAGGGTGTGGGGCTTACCCAGTCAGGTGGGATCAGGGGCTTCTGCAGGCAGGAGGTGCCAAAGGACTTCCTCCCAGGCCCAGGCAGGGGCCAGCAAGACCCAGGGGCCCTGTAGGGCCAAGGACAGGGACCGGGAAGTGGGGGCTTTGGACGTGACCACCAGGCCCAGGAAAGTATCCAGGGTCCAGCAGTTGGTATCCTCAGACTCCACTGCCTCATCCTGGAGGCCACCTGCTGCCAGACCAGCTCAATGTGCTCCAGGGCCTCCATCTACACATAGTGCCCCCAGTGCACCCAGTCACGCACTTCTTCCTGGAGGTGTCCTGGGCAATATCCTCCTGTCACCAGGCCCATGCCCATGCCTCCCACTCCTCTGCCACCACCAACAGCTGCTGGAGCAGGTCAGTTTTATCCAGTGTGCGTTGCTAGCACAGCTGGTGGGCTCTCCCCTATATCCAGATGTTAGCCCTGCAAAAGCAAGAGACAGAAACCTTTTGTAAGGGTTTGCAACATTTCAGAGATAAGATGTTCTGCACCAGGGGCCATGTGCTGCCCAGCCTCAGATCAGGGGTCAGCCATGCGCAAGTGCCAAGGGACCACAGTAAGTCAGTCAGGCTTGCCTGGGCCCAGGAAGCTGTTGTCCAAGCTCCCTATCTCTACGTGCTCCCCTGGGGCTGGTGGCCTACTGGGTGCTGGCCACAGGCAGCCTGTCTCCCTCGCCCCCTTCCAAGGTTGGGACAGGCCAGGCTGCTGGCAGCATCTGCTGCCATGTCTCCAGACCCTGTTCCCCCCCGTGCTCCTGCAAGCCATTCACTCTGCTGCACTGCTACCCAGCCCACAGTGCCCAGCCTCAGGGTGTGCAGGGCTCCCGGACAACTGGGGTGAGGGGCTGATTGTGCCCCCACCTTCCCACTGAGGGCCTCTTTAGAGAAGCACCCCATGGCTGCCCCCCACATGCTGCTGCTGTGCCCCAAGTGTGCCCCTGCTGTATGTGGCCTGGGCAGTTCATGATGAGCTGTTTGTGCAGGCTGAGGGTTGCCCAAGCCACTATGCCCTGCTGCTGCTGATCCTCCTGGTGCCCTGGGCACACCTGCACTCCTGGTTTAGGACCCTGAGCTATGATGGTGTGGGGGGTAAGCCTGGGCTGCCCTACAACCTCTACCACTACCTGGAGGGCTACCTGTGGCTGTGCTATGCATCCTCGGCTCCCATAGCTGTGGAGGACATCACTGCTGGCATCAACACATTCCTCCAAGTGTGAGAGGCCCATATCTACCCAGCTGTGGGGACACAGACTGCTGAATTAAATTCTGAACTGTGTCCTGCCTCTCTGTGTGCTGTGGGTGGGAGAACCTGGGGTCAGGGAAGTATGGGCAGTTGTCGGCAAGGGCAACCAGCTGCACCTGGTGTCTGCGGCCCGTGGTGTGTGGCAGGCTGGCACATGGCCAGGGAGCCTCCCCACCCCCTGCAGGGAAAAGTTGGCACTGCTGGCAGTTAGTGGTAACATTGCCAGCTGCTCCTCATACCGGGGTCTGGGGTTGCACCAAGGGCAAGGCAGCAACTGGCCAGGGCTCCCCAAGCTGCCAGTGGATGCAGTAGCCAGGGAGGAGAGCAGGGTGGGGCAATGAAGGCCCTGAGGTCCCCTCTTCCAGTGATGTGTCACTAGAGGGGACAGAATGGAGTGGGGGCTCAGCACCTCAGCACTGCCTCAAACTGCTACAAGGTCACCAGCCTCCTCCTGGGTCCAGTTGAGGCCTGAGCAGTCAGCACAGGCATGCACATGTAAGTGGGGCCAGGGCTCAACTGGGATGATGGTGAAGACATGATGTCCCATGCTGGACATCTGGGACCCCATGCAACTATCCCTGTGATACAAGCCTTGGACAGCTCTTAGCAGCTGAGGGCAGGGCACAGCCAGGGACTGGGAGATGCGTAGCAGAGGCACATCACTTGCAAAGAGACACTGCTGGGGGTGAGCCACAGAAGGGAGCAGGTGCTGGCCCTGCTGCCAGAGACAGCCAGCCAACAGCCCTTGGAGGGGTCTCAGGGCTGGGCAAGGCAGGCAGCAAGCTGGAGCCTCTTGCAACACTGCCCTGTGGCCTCCAGCAGCCATAGAGAAGAAACAAGCCAGGCAGAGACAGCCTGTGTTCTGCCCACGGGGGCACATGAGGACTTCAGTGGTCCTGGGGGTTGCACAGGACCCACCAGGCTTCTGTGCACTGTGCCCCAAGGTACATAATGGCTGCCAGCTTTTGTAGCCTGCAGCTAGGGGCTGCCAGAGAGCAGCCCAGCCCTAGGGCAGGAGGAACTCCCAGCCAAGAGCCCTGAGGCGGGGTCAGTAGCAGGGAAGACTTGGCACTCAGCTTAGTGCTGGGTCATGTCTACATGTGCATTACTGCATATTAACTAATAGCGACTGAATTTGATATCTGCATTTGCAGGTATCAAATTTAGTCATGATTAACCATTTTTATTGCATAGTAAGGTCACACAGTAGGGCCGTGCAAAGCTTTGGTCCCTGATTGGATTCAGTGGAGATTCGGCCCAATTTGGTGGTTGAATCTCCAAATCCGAATCAAATCAGGGGACCCTTTAATCTCTCCGAGTCAAGTTGGAATCCTCCACATCGATTTGAAGAGATTTGGAAAGATTTGGAGATTCAGACATAAAAACTGCTTTTTCTACATACCTCTAGATAGCAAGGTCTTGTGATCATTGCAATGCTGAGGTGCATGGAGTGTTCCACAGAAGCATGAGGGTCTCCCCAGCATGCTCAGCAGCAGACCCAGAAGTAGTCCAGAAGCACTTCCAGACTACATCTGGGTCTGCTGGGGGCCCACCCCATGCCTCCCTGTGATCCCCCGGCTCAGTGACTGATGCCTTCTGGGTCTATGGGGGCACCCAGGGTCCCCCTTTGGCTGATCACCGAGCTAGGGAGGCATGGGGAGGTCCCCAGTGTGCTCCCCAGCAGACCCAGAAGTACTTCCAGTCCACTTCTGGGTTTGCCACCGAGCACATGGAGGGTCCCCCCCACACACACTCCTGTGAGATGCTCCATGCACCCCAGCATCACAGCAAACATGAACCGCACTTGCTACCGCAAGGTATGTAGGAAAAACTTTTAAAACTGTGTCTATGTCCGAATTGCTGATTCTCTGAATCAGCATCAAATCTTCAGATTCAGATTTGGCGGAATCAAATAGAGACAATAATCTGAATCAATAAATTGAATCACTGTCCCTGATTCGGGTTGAATCCAAATTGAATAGAGCCTGCTTCACGCACCCCTACTGCACAGTCATTTAGTACTTGTATAACAAGTACTAAATGACTGCTCAATAACGAAAGTTACTGTGCAGTAGTGCCACTGAATGGCTTTCTTGTGACACTGACTGTGCAGTAGCCTGAGACTACTGTGCAATAGCATCACATTGTTGGTGACACTGGGCATAACCCTGGGTAACTCAGAGGGATGGAAGACCACGAGTGTCGAGGAAGTCCTTCTGCTCCAGGCTCAGAAGAGCCAAAGCCCCCCCTGCCCAACCTTTGCAACCCTTTCTCTGGCGCCTGCAAATCTCCTGTCCTTCTGGAAAGCAGGCGAGCTAAAACTGTTATCTGTGGAATGCAAGGGCACCGCTCGGAGAGAGAGAGGAGGAGGAAAAGGGAAGAAGGAGGGGGGCCAGCGGGTGGAAAATCACTGACAGTGAAACTGACCGGGGTATAAAGATCTCGCTGTTGCAGGGTTAGGTGTGCAGGATTTGAGACAATACAGTCTCCCTGTGCCTTTTACTTGAGCTCAAATAAACTCTGTCTGCTTCTCCCCCAGTGTGTTTATTTGGCGCGACGCACACCGGGCAACGAACCCAATTGTTACCTCCCTCGGGCACCTTGTGCCGGCAACAACATCATGCTTTCTGCCATGCAATGCTAGTATGCAGTAGTCACAAGCTACTGCACTGTCAGCATCTTTTGTAGACACAGCCTGCGTAATTCAAAGCAGGGACTTGAACCAGTTCTCCCAAACCCCCAAATGCCCTAACTGCTTTAGAGTCACATGCCTCTGGTCCCATAACTAATTATTTATACAAAAATGGAGCAGCTTCAACAAAGGAGGCAGACTCCTATGCCAGCCCTGCTGCCACTGACACTGGTATGTGCCCCATTCTGAAGCCAGAGCTACCACTGCAGCATGAACTGTAGCAGCAGCAGCAGCTCCAGCTTTGGTACATGGCATGTAGCATATTGCAGGAGCTGGAGCCGCTGCTGCTGTTGCCACATGCACCAGGCTGGAGTTGCAACTGTTGCTGCCATCACTAGAGTCAACCCATGCCCTAGGCTGGATCTGGCCTCCAAGGAGCCTTGTGATCTGTATCTGGCCCAGGGCAAGACGTGAGTTTGATGGGTAAGACTACTGTGGGTTGTAGTGAAAGGGGGATTATTAGGCTCAGATGAGGTTACTACTCGTGTTCTGCCTGGATCAGTCTTGGTACCCGTCTTATATTTTCATGAATGATGTTGGCACAAGAAGTAGAGAGTACTAATAAAACCTGCTGATGATAAAAACTTGAGAGGGATTATTGGTATAGATCATGGGTGCAAAACCTCTATCCCATGGGCCAAATGTAATTAGCCCTCCCCCACTGCCAAATTCCAAAATCCTGAGCCCTTTGCAACAGGTTGAAGTCATGTCATGGCCCCTCCCTCCACCCCTGCAGACAAGCAAAACTTGTGACATGGGTGACCCTGTATATGTTAAGTCTCAGCAGGGTGAAAGGTGCAGGGATGGTAGCCCCTGCTGTGGCCACAAAGCCTGCCAGCTATTGAGTAGATAGGTGTATGGCTTCTGGGGCCCTGCACCCCTAGCTACTGACAGACAAAACTTGTGCCATGGGTGCTTGAGGAACTGGCTATCTCTGTCTTGGGGCAATTGATTTTCTTTTTTGATTATTTCCTCTCCTTAGTCTGTCTATGGCTTTGTAGGAGTTAATTGTTGCTAATTAACTGGTTACATTACCTAGCAACTGTGTATTGAGCTGGTCCCTGAGTGAATCATGATTGATTGATAACTGGTAACACAGTAGCTTAGCAGCCAGGCCTACAGTAGTTTCCCCTCCCCCAAGACAGACACAGTCAGTTGCACATGCACCCATGTCATGAGTTTTGCCTGTCAGCAGCAAGAGGTGCAGGGCCTCAGAACACAGAACCCCCCCCTGCAGCGATCTCCTTGGCATCTGTCAGGCTTCATGGCCTCAGCAGGGGCCACCACCAGTTTTCAGCCCACAGCACCTTAACATGCACAGGGTCATCTATGTCATGAGTTTTGCCTGTCAACAGCTTGAGGTGCAGTTCCCTCCAAACCACTGCACCTATCTCCTTGAAACATGGCAGGCTTTGTGGCCTCACCAGGGGCCACCACCCCTGGTGTTTTCACCCCCCTGTGGTGTAACACATACAAGTGACATGAGTTTTGTTTTCAAGAATTTGGGGTGTAGTTCCCTCTGAACCCCTGCACTGATCTTCTTGAATCTTAGTAGGATTCACACTCTCAGCAGAAGCTACCACCCCGTCAAATTTCATCCAAATCAGACAAAAAACAACGAAGTTATAGATATTTCATTGATTGCCCATTATACCCTATGGCTGGATAGCCAAAGCAGCTCCAAAGTTTTTCTGAAGTGCTTTGGAAACTCTGAATCACTGCGGAAAGCCTAATGAAGCCAGTGCTTTGATCCGGACATGCTGCTTTGGATGCTGAAGCTTCCAAAGCTTCTCCACATCCTAAGCACAGTCTGAAACCTCGTACATCCCTAGTGTGCATCAGGATCTGGGGGAATGCACCAAGGGATGACAAGATCAAAAGGTCACAAACTCCTCCAAGTCCATTTTAGGCATATGGAAAAACTTCTTTACTGTCCGAGCCCCCAAGGCCTGAAATAGACTGCCTTCAGAGGTGGTGCAGGCACCTGCTCTGGACTCTTTCAAGAAATATTTGGACACTTATCTTGCTGGAATCCTTTGACCCAAGCTGACTTCCTGCCCCTAGGATAGGGGGCTGGACTTAATGATCCCTTTCAGCCCTAATGTCTATGAAATCTATGAAAATATCCTACAGGAAACTGGATAACCTAAAGCCCTCAAGAAATAGAAATAGAACAAAATGCAATGCCGAAGTTTTAGGGGCTAACCACAAGAATTTCAGGAAACTGGAAGATTAGCAGCTGAAAATGATAGAGGAGAAAGACCTGGGAGTACTAGCTGATTGCAGGATGACTCTAAGCCACACATAAAAAGGCAAATGCAATCCTAGGATAAATTAGACAAAATGTTTCCAGAAGAGATAGGGATGAATTAATGCCATCATAAAATGTATTGATGACACTTTTTCTGAAATATTTTATACATCACTTTTCACCCATGTTTAAGGAAGAGAAATTCCAACTGGAACAGAAATGGAGGGCTTGGCACATGACAAAGTGAGTTGGTAAGATGATGGAGCACCTAGTTTGATTATTCCTCTAGGGTGCTGAGAAGCTTAGCACCATGAGAAATTAGATAGTTTTGTGTATGCTCAGTTCTATAAATTTAAATTATTTTGTCAGCGGAAATCTAGGCATTTAGAGTTGGACAATAGCTGGATCAGATTTTGTTAATGTCAGTGGCACAAAAATGTTGAACTTAGCTACCTAAAGAGGAATTAGATGCTTAGGTTTTAGTAGATGTCGTCCATCATCTCTGCTTCAGTTTACTCATCTATAAAATTGTGATAGCCCTATTTTCCTATTTTATATATTGTTCAGAGGCTGAATTCATTAGCATAAATACAAAGTGCCTTCATATTACAGGATGAAAAGAAATGTGAAATGTTGTTGAGATTGCCTTCTGTTTAGAAAAGGGACTGTTCCTTTGTTTTTGTCTTGAAAAGCACACTACCAACCATTAAATGAAAAACCTGGAGTCCCCAGATTTAGGGGTGCTATAATCTAATATTTGGCTCTAGGTTTAGATCATTTACTTACTGTACCACTTCACCAATAGGTATAGGGGTATTGGGGTATAGGGGTGTGGTTGGAATATGACATATCCTGACAAGTCATGGGCTCTACTGACCACTAGCTAGTAGGGTGGTCTTTAAGGGACAGCTCTAGCTAACTCTGGCAGCTTTAAATTAATCTGGAGACCAGTACAGACACAAGTTGTGCTGGGGGGTCAGAGGAACTGAAAAGCTGCCAAACTCCCTGTGTGTTCACATAACAAATGCTTCAGCTACCTGTGAAATCTAGCCCTTCTAGGATTTCTAGGCAGTGACCCTGTCCCCCATTAAGGTAGATCAGGACTCCCATGAGTTTTATAAGGAGATAGTTTGGTTCTGAATGTGCACAACAAAACTTAACAGCAGCTTAGGTCAGGAAAAAGAAAACTTTATCCAGTTGCAACTGTTAAAGGGCCAAAACTTCATTTATTCTTGGGTAATTCTGCAAGACCCTTAATCATCACAAATAGTAAAGATTTCAGTTTTGTCTCGTTTCAATGGCAACACTTCTGTTGCTATGGTTGAAGCATTAATTAATACTGGTTTAGTGGCAAAAGGCCACTTCTACATCACCAGCAGCATTGTTGTAGGGGCTGGTCTTACTTGGAGGTCTTCATTCTGGTACCAACCAGTCATCATTCTGCTTAGTGTGCAACACCTGAGAGAATCATATTCAACATATATAGGTGATGGAAAGCGATGACATGTTCTAACAAAATAGTGTATCTTAATGTAGTTGTAGTGTCTTGTGCTGTTTTATTACAGCACAGCAAGGGTCACCCGTTTCCATGTTCCCAGACATAACTATTTATTGAATATCTGCCTGGAACAATTTGTGCAGCTAGTTTTGAATGTCTCATTCAGCATTATTCCAATGTAAGAGAGAATTTAAAAACTGTGCATATGTATTGTTTTATTCACTAGAAAGTGAATGAGTAATTTTATTTTTATGAAGAATGAAGTCATTAATCAAAACTTTCAAAATCTTTTACACACATACACCTTTGACACATACTTCTCAAAATTTGACCTTGAATGTCTTGGAATATACCCTGAATGTACTTATATATGACTTCAGTAAGCAGACTGAGTCAGTAGAATTTCTGCCTGAATAGGAAATTTTATTAAAAAACCCTCCAAAAATATGGGGGGGAAGGGGAGAAAGAAAGGAGGGGGAGTACATAGTCTCACTGTCTGTAGCTTTAAAGAATGGAGTTCCTTTCTCAAAAATTCATGTCTTTGGAAATTACCTTTCACAGATGTGTCACATGTTACCAGAGAAGTGCAATAAAAGAATACCCAGTTGGATACTTTTTTCCAAGGTGCTAACTAATCTTAACCGTTCCTGTGATTTATAACAGTTTTAATGGAAGGTTTATGGTTGCACATTACTGGCTTGCAGGACTGTATGAAAGAGAAGCAGATCACAGTTCTACACAAGATCTTATGTATGCATTGTTCCATAATAGCATGAGATATGTATCATTTAAAATTGCATGAGAAAAACACAATTTCATCATCCAAGAGCCCTGAAATAAATACAAAGCACACATAATCAGAACTGAAATATAAAGGCCTCTGGGTATTTATTTGTATTTGAACGTTAGGAGTTTCAGGATATCAGGTATTAAGAATATGAAACGTTCATGTCTACTGAGAATGGGATTAATAATTTTGATAGCTGAAGTGTACTACTCTTCATATATCATTAGTTCAAACAAGAGCCAAATAGTTTTACTAGTCATATAGCTGCTGAGCCAGGTCCTCTGCTGCTGTAAATTGGCCTAGCTCCACTGAAGTTAGAGCTAGGTTGATTTACACTGGCAGATGATCTGCTAAACACAAGAGTCCAATGAAAAAATTCAGTAGAAGAGCAACATTTTATTTCTTTTGCTTTCAGGAAGTCTCTCCTCATTCTCAGTTCAATGTTCATATGTGGCACTCCTTGTCTTCAGGTGCCACTTTTTATAACATATATTTCTCCACATATTCATTTAGTGGAAGGTGCCTTAGGTCCAAGTGAGCCTACAAGTGTTTGTGGCCTGCTCGTTTCCTCTGTCACACATGCCAAGGAACATTTCTGCATAAATTTAAACATTGATGCTGTCTGTTCAGAGCATTAAGGACAGGGCCACAGTGCTGAAAGTCTTCTTAATAGCAGAATATATCATGGACCTTAAATTCAAGATTACTGGCACTAAGCCTTCAAGTAATTATAAAGTAATAGGGATGTATTTTCAGATTGTATTTAGAGCATAGCTTTTGCTTGAACCTAATGCTGATGTAATTCTTACCCTCTCTAGTAAGAGATGGACCTCTTACAGAGGATGGTGAACATGCTACAGCACTGGCTGACAGTTGATCTTTTTTCTCAGTCAATAGAGGCTCATGATCTCTCTCCCTCCCACTCCAAACAGCCCACCCAGGGTTGGTTTGTGTTACCAGTGGTGACCTGTAAAGAGACTGGTGAGCCAACCCATACACAAGGGAACCGTGTAACCCTGGATCCGTTGAATGAGGTGCTCTTGCTCTCTCCTCCTGCTGCACCTACAGTTGAGTTGTTACCTGGGGGATCAAACGTGGGAATCTTGGATATTAAAAAGGAAGACTGATGCCCAACCTGTCAAGATAGAGCTCAAACTTTCCCTGTCATCTTGAGCAAAGAAGTGAGACCAAGACTTTCAAAGTTGGGTGCTCAAACCTAGGTACCTAAGTCCATATTAAGGTATGTTCTTCCAAATGACAGAAAACTTATAGCTATTGTAATCAGTAATATAAATATAAATAAATATAAGTATTGTGGTGTTGCTAGTGATAAATACAGAATAGGTTTTATTTTCTTTGTTCATTCTCTTATTCTTTTCTGTCCTATGCAATGGGCCCCTTTCTATGAACAAGCTAAAATAAAATTCAGGCCATTAAGAAAATAAATGGCATAATTACAAAAGATACAAGCAGTGAATGAAAGCCTTTCCTGCCTCCAGTCCTTTACATTCTTAATGGTTCAGATGATTAAAGTGCCAAGATTCATTAAGTAAAGTAGTGACTTCTTCAGAGCTTTACCAGATCTCTGTGTTTTTACCTACCAGAACATAAAAATTCCTTCCAGCTGTAAACAAGGGATAATTCTCCCTTTTCCTGTTATAGCTGGTAGAAATCAAACAAGTGATTATCTAAGCAACGAGGAAAATGGAGAAGGAGGAAATTTCCATCAAGGAGCAGGACTTGTTTATGATGAAGAAAGGAGGAAGAGGGAGACACCAAACAAGAAAGTTGCTGTCAAGGACAAATATGATCCCTAATGGAATGAAATGAGATGTAAGATATTTGGCTGCATGTCACTGAACAGAGTCTGTTGCTGCTAGGAGACAGAGGAAGACCCCATAATGGTACACTTTACCAGATGTTCCAATTGTTGGAAGACCAGCTGTTCTTATATTTTTCTTCTTGCACCTGGGGAAGGAGATGGAGATACACTAAGCCACGTGATCCTTCTGAGTTAAAGGAGTAGTGACAAAGTGAGATGAGGGAAAAGATGGGAATGTAGGCCCATTCTAGCAAACATGAAATGATATTTCTACTGTCCCTTCCAGTGGTCTACCTCATGAGCTCTGTATGTATACAATCTTCATCAGTGCACTAAGTGCTTTCCAGATTCTAAGACACACATAGGCTGGAAGTCTCTCTCTCTGTCAAAAAGAGTTTGTCTGTGCAAGAAATGGAAGTGTGAGGCTGAAGACATGAGTTTTATATTTTCTTTTGAAGACAGTGAAACGTGGTCTAATGATATCTCATTCTAAGTTAAAAAGGGAAAAGTCAATCAATTAGCACCAGCAGAAGAATATTTGTCTTCCTGCTGCCAAGAAGCCATCAATCCCCTAAAGATATGAGGGACCAAATGATGAGTAAGATGATGGTGGGACAGAAATTGTCAAGGTGAAGGGATTAGTTATGGTCTGATTTTCATAAATAATGCATACCATTAGCTCCCGCATTATTATATCTACTCACTATTTAGTGCATGCTATATTCACTAAATAGCTCCTACATAGCCTTGGATATTAAAAATGTTTTTGTTAAGAATATATTGGTTGACACTTCAAAAACAACCATGACAACCACAAAAAGCCCATCATCACACCTTTAATTTCCTTCACTTGGACACACACACAGGAGAATTGTATTTTCCTGAATCCAAGATGACTTTAAATTTAAGATGACCCCTCAATAATTAAAGGTATGGAAAATTACAAATTTGTTAAAATTTTCCATGCATAGAATCTAACTATTGGAGGGTCATCTTAACTTCATTCCCCCCACGGATGTGGAGGGGAAAGCAGCAGTAGTGGGGAAGGCAACCTGACTCAGCCTATCTCCTGACATTTGTCCCACCACAGTGCCCACCCCTTATCACCTGTCTCCCCACCACTTACTGCCTCAGTGCCAGCCCTCTCAGTTCCTGCCTCCCCATGCCATTTCCTCCCCACCCTGTGCCACTTGTTCCCTCTGTCACCATGTGAAGGGGGAAAGGGAGGTAGCAGAGGCAGGGAGAGCCTGAAAGGTAACCCATCCCTGTCACTTACCCCAGCCAACATGGAGAAAACTGCCATAATGCTGGATCTGGGATGACATTTCCGGAGCAGCTTCTCACTCTGGATTGGTGCACAGCAGGCCTATGAAGGTACTTCCACCTCTGGAGAGGGGCCATCTGGGAGAGTCCCTGGTGTCAGGAACAAAAAGACATTAGAGGGACTCTCCACTGAGGATTCACAGGCAGCCAGGAACATTGCAGCAGACCTGGCTGTGCTGGTCAGCAATCAGAGGAAAGCTGGACTATGGAGACAGCTTGCATTGGATGTTGCAATGAATGGTGAAGGTGCTGGTGCAGACATCTTTGATGAAAGAAAATACAGACCAGACATTACCTGGGTAGATGGGAGTGTTGGGCGGGACCCTGCCTTGGTGAAGCTGACCTCAGTAGGATCTTCCTCCCTGTGAAAGATGAAGGAGAGCCATGAAGGGACTTTGCCTACAGATGGCAGAGGCCCTGGAAAGAGGCTTGATGGTACTGAAGGGAAGGCAGCTCATTTTGATGGTGTACCCTAATGATTTGGCCAGAATTGGAATAAGGTCAGAGGGAATGCTGATTCCTGGGCAAATGGAACTGATGATATAGAATCATAGAAACACAGAATCATAGAACGTTTGGGCTGGAAGGGACCTCAGGAGGTCATCTAGTCCAACTCCCTGATCAAAGCGGGACCATCCCCAACTAGATCATCCCAGCCAAAGCTTTGTCTAGCTGGGTTTTGAAAACCTTCAAGGATGAAGCTTCCACCACCCCCTGGGTAACCTGTTCCAGTGTTTTACTAACCTCCTAGTGAGAAAGTTCTTCCTAATATCGAACCTAAACTTCCCTTGCTGCAACTTAAGACTATTGCTCCTTGTTCTGTCATCTGCCACCACTGAGAACAGTCTAGTTCTGTCCTCTTTGTAACCCCACTTCAGATAGTTGAAGGCTGTTTTAAATCTCCCGTCTTCTCTTCTCTAGACTAAATAAGCCCAGTTGCCTCTATCTTTCCTCATAAGTCATGTCCCCTACCCCCCTCACCATTTTTGTTGCTCTCCACTGGACTCTCTTCAACTAGTGCACATCCTTTTTGTAGTGGGGTGCCCAAAACTGAACACAGTACTCCAGATGTGGCCTCATCACTGCTGAATAATCACTTCCCTTGACCTGCTAGCAACACACCTACCAATGCAGCCCTGTGTGCCATTAGCCTTCTTTGCAACAAGGGTACATTGTTGGCTCATATTTAGCTTATTATGCACTGTAACCCCCAGGTCCTTTTCTTCAGAGCTGCTGCACGGCCAATATGCTGCCAGCCTGTACTGATGCATGGATTGTTCTGTCCTGAGTGCAGGACTTTGCACTTGTACCTGTTGAACCTCATGAGATTCCTTTTGGCCCAATCCCCCAATTTGTCTAGGTCACTCTGAATCCTAGTATTACCCACCAGCGTATCTACTACTCCACCCAGCTTGGTGTCATCTGCAAACTTGCTCAGGGCAAACTCTGTGCCATCTTCCAGGTCATTGATAAAAACACTGAACAACACTGGCCCCACGACCAACCCACTGGGGCATTCCACTTGATACTGGCTGCCAACTAGATATTGAGCCATTGGTTACTACTCTCTGAACCCGATTCTTCGGCTAGTTTTCTATCCACCTTACAGTCTGTTCATTCAGCCCGTACTTCCTTAGTTTCTATGCAAGAATGCTGGGGGAGACTGTATCAAAAGCCTTGCTAAAATCAAGGCACACCACATCCACCAGTCTCCTCACATCCACAGAGCCAGTCACCTTGTTATAGAAGGCAATCAGGTTGGTCAGGCATGACTTGCCCCTGGTGAATCCATACTGACTGTTCCTAATCACCCTTTTTTCCTCCAAGTGCTTAGAAATGTATTCCTTGAGTATCTATTCCATGATTTTTCCTGGGACTGAGGTAAGGCTGACTGATCTGTAGTTCCTTGGATCCTCTTTCTTCCCTGTCTTAAATATGGGCACTATGTTTGCCCTTTTCTAATCATCACCTGGAAAAGGCTTAACCAGTGAGCAGCTGCCCAAATGGAACCCAAGGGGAGCATGTAGCAGCAGCAGCTGATATTTTCAGTTATACTTTTTGTTTTTTGAGTTTTCATTTTGCAAAGGACTTTTCAATTTAATATTGTTTTGTCTCAGAGGGGCCATTAGTGAATGAAAGGGGTTTAAGCTGCAGGGCTAACTACAGTTCAGGACATTGCTAAGAGACTGCTACATTGTGGCTGAAGAATGTGGTAAGCTCTGGAAACCTCGAGGGATAGAAGTAAGGAAGTAGGTGAGGGAAAGGGAACTGACCGGGCAGTCTCCATCTACTAATACTCTAACACCAGCTGATATGCTAGAAGTGGTAAGGCTGACGTATAGGGGTGGTCGAGCTCCACAAAGAGGTCAGGGCAGCAGACCTAGGACACCTGGAGGGGAACTGGCTCCCAATTTTAACATAAGATCATGTCATGGCAGGTGAGGGATAACATCTACCAGGGTACCCAAGTCCCACCCTGTCATTGTCAGGAAGCAGGGTATCAGCCAAAAGGGGACCAAGGCCATACAACACCTATCGGTGGCACACCACTTACCCTGTGTGCTGGCTGTGGCCCCAGCTCTGGCTGAGGGCATGGAGCACACAGTGGCTTGGGCTCCTGCCCTGACCCCAGCCAGGCAGCAGTGGTGATGGCAGCTGTGGTCTGAGGCCCAGTTCAAGACCCGAAATGTAGCCTCAGCAGTTCCTCTGCTGCTGTGTCAATTACCTCACACCAACCTCGGTTTGCACACCATGCAATGCCCCTCACACTCTCTTCCTGCACTGTGAAATCTGCCCTATGCTTCCCCCACAAAGCATGCCCCCTTCTCTATACCATGAGACTCCATGAGCCACCCTGCCCCTGGGCATGCAGCAGTGGTGGCAACAGCTCTGGCCCTGGCACTGACCCAGAGCAAGCATAAATACCCTTTGTCAGGCTGAGAAGATATCTGCAGTTGGTCTGTGCTCTTCCTGGATGGAATAGACGGTAGCTGACAAATGGTATTTGTACCCAAAAGCTTGCAAAGAAGAATTTTTCCAACTATTTGAGCTGGTCAAATGGAAGATATCAGATTTACCCAAAGAACCTATACTCCTCATATTAATACGGATTGTCATTCTTTATTTACAGATCCTCTGAGTCAACTAGTCAATAAATTCCTTTTTAATATAATCTTAGAAGACATAAGGGGTGGGGTGGGGGGGTCTCTCTTCAGGTGGCTGTGAATAGTGAAAATAATCAGCAGGCCATGTGTAATATATTTAAGTTGGCAGGCCCCTATTAACATAATACAATGCCAAATGTTAATGGTGTAAACTAAAGGAAAAGTACTCTGTTTTCCCAGTAATGGCACAGCTTTCTTAATCATGTATTGTTAATAATGGCACAGCTTTCTTAATCATCATTGTTAATAATTCATGATAAGGTATTAATGGAAACAATTAGCACCATATTCCTTATTGAATGTTTTCCTAGTGGCAGATTTACACATTTTAACATCTGGTTTGCAACAAGGGCCTCAGCCAGTTGCATTATTACAGTTGTGTCAAGTGCCTTATAGGTGTAAGATGGGGAATAGACATTCCTAAATCAAAAAGGCTGTGGTTTAACAAATCATTGCAGGTTAGACAAGACTGCCAAGTGTGGAAGCTGATATGGGTTGCTAGGCTACTTTGTTACATTAATTCATTGCTAGAGGTCCACTGACAATCCTTTGATATGCATCAACAAAATTAATAGGAAACCCCCTGAAATATATGAAACAGGCCCACTTTTATGCATTAAAATGAAAACATTGCAAATAAGTATTATTTAAATAGACATTTTGATATCAATAACTTAGTTGAAACAATACTTTAAGTAGAATTATCAAATGCTTGTGGGAAACATATGACAGGAGCAAATCAGAACATATTTTATTCCATGGACAAAAGTGTCTTTAATTTTTCCTTTCTTTAATTTTTTAATGTGCCAACAAAGTAGTGCATAAAGGAGAATCATCCAATATAATTTTTTTGGACCTTCACAAAAGCCAGTGGAAGCAACTGTGAATGAGACCAAGTGAATGGTTCTATGCAGTCAGTTCTATGAAGTTGCGCATCCACCTCTGGGTGATGGATGGAAAACAAAGAGAATAAATATACATAAATTGCACGTTTAACAAGTGGGTGCCTACAAGGTCTATGCTAGAACAGTAAGATGGCAATTAAAAATGAAACAAAATTATTTAGGTTAATCAAATTTAGGGAAGACTGCAAGTTCTTTCAGAAAGCTCTAGCACTACTAGGACAACAACACATTAGACAACATTCACCGCTGAATCAGCAAAATAATGAATGCTGGAAGCATAATGTGAATGTGCAAAGCAGCGCTACATGTTGCTAGGTTCCTAGGTGTGAAGTAAGTCTTCTCTTTATGGAACAGGGTTTGGAGGAGCTTCCATAACACTATCCTTTCCCTCAGCCTTTAATTTCTATGATTCAGTGATTCTCCAGACCCTTCACAGGGCATCAAAATCTAAACCTAAGTACAAATAAAGAATACATTTTCAGAAGTGAAAATTTGTTTGCAAATGATTGTCACATACAAATAAAGATAAATGTAGGTCATTTATTCTTTTCTATGTTTATGCTATCCTATAACTCTATCCTTGACCAACCACATACCATATTTTCCCACATACAACATACACCTTTTCCCCAAAAATCAGCCCCCCCCTGAAGTAAGCTGTGTATGGAAGGGGGGAAGCTAATTTTCTGCCTGGCATAGAAGCAACTGCTTTGATTCCTATCCCACAATGCAGCAGCTGTGGCATTACTATTAGGCTGCTGATGGAGCCAATTGACTTAATGACTCATTGTTCTTTACTCCACAGGTATTAGAGATTGTCTCTCTTTTAATAGTCTTGATGTTCCACTAATCAAGACAGCCTTTCTTAGAGGAATTTTGCTATCTGCTAACTGTTCCTAGTCTGTCTTCTCCTATTTCCCAGTCACTGAGTCTCTTCAGCTCTTCCAAATTTTAATCCACCCACTCAGACTACTCTTCAGCATCAGCTAGTGTTTTATCTTTAGTTAAGCAGGAAAGGGAGGGTAGGTCATCTGAAGATCAGGCTTTTCTCTGCTCTATGCATGTGATATGTGAGAAACTATGGTACCTTTTTGTTTTGTTTTGATTTGTATTGTTTTGGGGGGTTTTTTTGCTCTTGTGAATCTAAATAATTTATTCATTTTGGATCAGTGCTTCCCTTTTTCCTTATTCTTGGCTTCTGCTTATTGTCTGAATGAGAATAATAAAGCATGACAAAAGAAATCCAGCTGGTTAAATGAAGAGTTTGCCTAAATTAAGTGGGAGGATTAAATAATGCCAGTTTTTCATCTAAACAGCATGTCTGTATAAGTCTGAATGGAATAAGACCTTATGATGACAGGTTTCTATTGGGATTCTGCACAGTTCAGACAGGATAGCCAGTTTTGTTTTGTTTTTTTCCCCAGTAAGGATGCTTGAAGTAATTAAAGTTGAGGATTAAGACTACTCGATATTCAGCAGTTTAATACCTTAGAGGTCTGAGGACCTTCAGGATTTTCTTAAAATTTAGCAAGAGGCAAAACCACAGCTTTAATCAAAACTCATTAAGTTCTTTACGAAGTGCTTGCAGCCTACACAGAATGAGGAAACTAACGTACTTTTAGGTCATCTTTGTGCCCTCCTGATTCTGATCTGTTCTAGGGACTGGAGAGGTCTCTGGCATAGGCTACCTATATTATGACAGCCACTCTGAGTTGCCCAATAGGCAGCAATGAAATGTTATCACATGTTCCCTGACTTTCCCCTCACATCTTCAGTTCTGCTTCTGACACCCTCTACAGCCAAATTTTTGACAGTGTCCTGAAAGTTAAGATGTGCTCTTTTACCTCAGGTTCTGGGTTTGCATAATTCTTCTCTATCCATAACCAGGTCTTAAGAGCCTGATTATGTGAATTTAACCCTTTTATCTGATATAACAGGGCCAGAGCAAACGTATTTCTCCTGTTGAAGGCAATTATAGGTTTGCCTCAGTAAAGGTTGCAGGATATGTTTCAGTTCAAAGGAAGGAGATAATTCAACTGGGAGATCATATTTGGTACACTATATGATAATCAGTAAATCTCCCCCTGTTTAATCATAAGTGATTTGGAAGGTGAACTTGAGTGCACATTGAGCAAATTTTCAGATGACACCAAGACGGGTAGAGTTGCAGACACTCTGCTGGGTAGGATTAGGATTCAGAATGACCTTGACATACTGGAAAAATAGCCCAAAATGAAATTCAGTGAGGATCTGAAGTGATTTTCTGTGAGGATTCCCAAAGCAGGTGATGGTTGTCAGTTATCAACAACACCATGATCAAACCTTCCCGGGTAAGCAGTGAGAAGGCCCTGCCAGTGCCCATCTGCTCCAGCCCAGCTTCAGGGACTTTATGGTCTACACCTGGTGCTGGGGTGAGAATGTGCATAATTTGTCACTCAGCACCAGTGGCTTCTTTGACACCGTGACTCCTATACCCATCCAACAGTCCTGAATACAGGTGGCCAGAGCCCCTTGAGAGGGTGGGGGTGGGCAGTAGCCTGGATAGCAGCAGTGGTGACAGCAGCACTCACCTAAAGGTAAGTACAGTTGGAGCAGGCTAGGAAATTAGGCATGATCTGATTAAACCCTGAGTGTGCCACATCTTTGGGGCTCCACAGACACTTTCTGTCTTGGTGGGGAGGGTCCCCTGGGATGAGGCTAGAGAGGTATTACTGCAGCTTCCATCCCTCTCTTGCAGCTGTTGGGTACAGCAGGTGCCTCCAATTTAAGACTGAATCAAAAGGAAAGGGAGTGTGGGGAGGGACTAGAGACAGGGAAAGGAGTTGTTGATTATACTACTTGTTCTACCTTTTAAATTGAACAATCTATTTCCTTAGGAGGAAGGAGAGAATGAGTTTGTTTTGGGGACAACCATCATGGATTTCTTAAGAACAAGTCATATCAGATCACCTTGGTTTATTTTTTGATAGGGTAACTAGTTTGGTGGATAAAGAGAATGCAGTGGATTCAGCACATCTAGACTTCAGTAGGCTTTTAACAGCCTTATATACCTTTTTCACAAATATGATGGAGGAATGTGGGCTAAACAGAATTATCATTAGGTAGATACATAATTGGTTAAATAATGGCAAGCAAAGCTAATTTATTAACTGGTCAATGGCGAAGTAGCAGGAGGTCTCCAGTAGAGTTTCATAAAAGTATTTTCTGCTTCCACTGTTTAACATTTTTATTAACCATTTAGATACAAGGATAGAAGTGGAGGGTAAAGGGTCAGATACGGTAAAAGTGGGAGAGGTTCGCTGAAAGCACTTTAGAGGAAAGGAATATAGGCGGGTGATCCAGGTTGACCTGGACAAGCTCAGCAAATGGGCAGACGAGAACCTCATGGTGTTTAACACCGATAAATGCAAGGTTCTCCACCTTGGGAGGAAAAACCTGCAGCACCCTTATAGGCTCGGCAGTGCTACATTGGTTAGCACTACAGAAGAAAGAGACTTGGGGGTCATCATTGACCACAAGATGAACATGAGCCTGCAATGCGATGCTGCGGCTAGTAAAGCGACCAAAATGCTGGCGTGCATCCATAGATGCTTCTCGAGCAAATCCCGGGACGTCATTCTCCCCTTGTACTCGGCCTTGGTGAGGCCGCAGCTGGAGTACTGCGTCCAGTTTTGGGCTCCACAATTCAAAAAGGTTGTGGAGAAGCTTGAGAGAGTCCAGAGGAGAGCCACGTGCATGATCAGAGGTCAGGAAAACAGATCTTATGATGACAGGCTGAGAGCCACGGGACTCTTTAGCCTGGAAAAGCGCAGGCTCAGGGGTGATCTGATGGCCACCTATAAGTTTATCAGGGGTGATCACCAGGATCTGGGGGAACGTCTGTTCAGCAGAGCGCCCCAAGGGATGACTAGGTCGAACGGTCTCAAACTCCTGCAAGACCGTTTCAGGCTGGACATAAGGAAGAATTTCTTTACTGTCCGAGCCCCCAAGGTCTGGAACAGTCTGCCAGCGGAGGTGGTTCAAGCACCTACATTGAACACCTTCAAGAGTAAATTGGATGCTTATCTTGCTGGGATCCTATAACCCCAGCTGACTTCCTGCCCTTTGGGCAGGGGGCTGGACTCGATGATCTCCCGAGGTCCCTTCCAGCCCTAATGTCTATGAAATCTATGAAATCGATGAAAATTCTAAGGGATCTTGACAAATTGGAGAAGTGTGTTATTGAAATCAAAATGATATTGGACGAAGACAAATATAAGGCTCAATACAGGGGAATTAAAAAAACAATGCCCAAATGCAGAACGGCCAGATGAACTACCAAGAATTATGGTGGATCAAAGTCAGCAGCATGATATTATCTCAAGAAAAGCAATTACAACTTTGGGGAACAAAACTGTATGCAAGGCACATGAGGTGATAGTACTGTTCTATTCAGTATGGGTTAGGCCTCAGATGGCTGCATCCTGGTTTGGCCACCCATTTTTACGATTGTAGAGAAGTTGGAGAAGATGCAAATGTAAGTCACAAAAAATGATAGAGTTTGAAGAGAGAGCCATATTAAGAAAAATTAAAGTCTCTAGGCATGCTTAGTTTAGTAAAAGGAGAGTAGGGAGGGGTGGGATCTAGTAGTTTTGAAAATAAATTGAAAGGCTGCCATAACAAAGATGGAGAAACATTGTTCTCCCTTGCCCAGAGCAAGTGGAATACAAAACAATCGGTTTAAACTATAGCAAACCAAATTAAAAGGAAGTTTTTCCTGAGCCTTGACAAGATTTGATTTAAATCTCTGTCAATATTATAGGTAACTGGAACAAGCTGCCCAGGGAATTTGTGGTATATCCTACACTGGAGGTTTTAAAGAAGAAGCTGGGTAGAAATTTAATTTTTATGACTTAGTAAATCCTGTATCAGTGCCTCTATTAGGAATACAAGCCCTTTGGGGTCATTTCATATCCCATAATTATAGGATTCTATACATGCAAAAGTAGGATTTGGCAATACTTTATGTTTGGGTAGCAAAATCAGCTTATTTTCTCAGATCCACAACTCAGCAACAACAGTCACTCGGCTACTCTTTTTCACCCAGCTAGACAAGCAGATATTCTGAACGTTCCAGTGACGATAGTACCTTCTAGCTGGTATGAAGTGCAAACTAGTTACAAAAAATACAAAATACAGAAAAAAGGGTGAAAGCCACTCTCCACTGTAGTCAGTGGCAATGCTCCCATTGGCTTCAATAGCGCCAAGGTTTCATTCAAACTACAATATTTTCCAATAATTCAATGTTTACAAAATTATGTATTTGAAATTATTCAAGGATATTTCCCTATCTTTTTACCTGCATGTATTGATTTCAAACATTACTTTGAGAATATTTGGTATTCTACCAGGTGACAAAATTGATGACTGATAAGAAGACAAATGATATTGTTTCTCTTTCAACTGGATCAGTATCCAAGTACTTCTGGCACAAATACTGGGGAGTACAGATTAGGTTTTACTAGCCCAAGGATTTACAGAAAACAAATTTCCAGTCACAAACACAAAAAGTACAAGAGAATGGCTGATGCATTGCCATTTAACACATTGAGCAAAAACGTGTTTGCAATTTTGTCTTGGCTCTGCTGTCATGGGAAGTGAACTGTTCATATTATTACATTCAAAACTCTGTACTTGTGTTGCTTTGTACTAGATGGATTACTTATGATCAGATTTCCCACTCCATATATTTAGTTCTATCTCTTGTTATTCAGTATATATGGTACATGTGTTTTACAGATTTATAGGAAAATATGGTAGTATCTGCAAATATCCACCTCAATAACATTTGGCCCTTGTTAAGAGAACTGGTAAGAAACAGATCCAAATGATCACTGAAACTGATAACTCTTTCCAGGTCTTGTACCCTCATTTTTGGCTTTATCAACCCTAACATGCTCTGTGCATTGTTCAGTTCAGTGAACACCCACACATACTTGTATGACAGACAGATTTCTCTGCAATTTAGCTGTACTACTCAGTACTGTAATGTTCCTAAGTACCAATACTAGTATGAATAGCTGTAATATATATTGTTGCATACTCAGCCTTACTGTTCTGTCTATTGTTTCCTTAATTCAGTAATTCTCAGAGTGCTTCAAGATCCTTTGAAGGGTGACAAGATCCTTTGAAGGACGACTGGAGGGAAGTGGAGCTAAGCCAGGTGTTAGTAGATAATCAGATAAGCTCAGGTTCAGTCCCTGTCTGGCCATCCCCCTCCCCCACAAAGTAAACATTGTACAAAAATGCTTTTAAAATTGGGTACAGCTCAATCCACAAAAGTTATGGAGAGGTGCCTTAAGTCTAAAAATGTTGAGAACTACTGCCTTAATTGATCTATAGCAAGGATCCAGGCAGGAGAGGAGCAGAGGAAAGGTTCAAAGATTGGTGGGGGAAATCCTACAGTAAAACAGAGAGCCAAAATAACTTTAGTTATCATCCTTATTTTAACAAGGTTGTTAAAAAAACCCTTTACTATTGTTTCATGACAAACATTGATATGCATAAACTCCATGCAAATATAGCAGTTCAGGGATAGCACTATACCCAGTGTCACTGGTTAGGATTCTCATAATGTACAACTGCCCTTGTCCAGATAGCAAAAAATGCAACACTGGTTTTATTGCAGGAACCAAAATAATATGTTATTCCAATTATTGGGCTGACCATAAGGAAAACTGGGCCATCCAGGGCATTCCCGCCCCTTGCCCCTTTTCACTAGTCAGTGGGGGCAGGGTGGCACCTCATTTTGACTTCTCAACCGCTGGCCAGGACAAGCCTCTGAAATCCGGGACCCCCAGCTAAACCAGGACATATGGTCACCCTACCAATTATCCACCTATATTTGTTATTTCTCCTTCCTTCAGAAAGTACTAATAGACACTCTTTGTACCATTCGTACTTAACAGAATCTGCAAACCCACCACCACATATGCAGAAAATCAATCTACAAAGCAATGTGTCCCCTTTCCTATTTTTGGTTGCTAGCACACAAAGGGACAAAGAGCCTGGAGGAGAGTTCTGTAAATGTTAGCTTTAGCAATGCCTAACATGTACATATTTTCTGCAGGCTACCTTAAGTGATTTTAGCCTTAGAAACAGAGTATTTCTACCTGTTTATAACCAGAGGTGCTATTAAGAAAAAAAAAAGTTTGCTGTAAAATGATGCATAGGCACACACATTCACATTGTTTGCTATTTCTTCAGAAACAAATGATAGAGCAGTTGACTTAGCAGTCCCTTCCCAAAGTTTGGCAATCATACCATGTGAACAGATCTGGTGGAAGAAAAGCCATATCTGGTCCTAATTTCCCAACACAGCACCAGATGTTGTTTTTAAGTCTTGTTCTCTTACAAGCCTACTTAGCTGCAGAACAATAATGCAGGCGTTTCAGCTTCTATGTTTCGCCACTTCATCATGATTATTAGAAAATCTTGAGAGGGATTTGAGAGCTGTAGCACTGCCAAAGACTGTAATAGTGGCCAAAAGGGGATATAAAGGGGTTAATTTGTGGCTGCAAGCCATGGGCATGGATGTAGTTAGGGACAGCTGCTAGAGGCATTATATCTGACCCAAAGACACAGAGCTCACCTGCCAGTGTGCTTCCTAGTGCCAGGGAACCTTTCATTTATAGCTTCCTGACAGTCCTTTGGACATGTCAGGTTGTAGGAAACTTGGCTATCCAGCTGAGCCCAAGCAAGTTCACTTTTTCCAGGGTTATCAGATGTCCAAAGGAAATGAAAACTGCTAGTTCATGATAAGAGCCTCTTCACACAAAGGACCTGATAGCCCAAAGCTCCAGTCAAGTATACCAGTAAATCACTGTGAAAAAGGTTCCAAAGTCCCATGTCATTGTCACGGCCTTGCTTTCTCTTGGGGAGGAATCATCAGGTATATGAGAGGTTCTAACCTTTAGCAGGAGGTCTAATCCCCATATCTATCCCCTTCCTTTCGTCATCAACTTGGTTGCATTTTCCTCATTTCTCTACTTCCAAGTGTAACATCTCCCATAGATATGGCAGGGCAGCGCTGAATGGTCACACAACAGCTTATTATGTGAAAAAATGTGGGTGTGAGCAAGGTGTTTATATGTGCTATGACACCCTGGCACCTCATGTACAGAAGCATAATCTATAGGCCAGGAAGCACAAACTACATTTTGCCCATGGCAATTCAGGTCTTCTAGGTAGTGCAAAAAAAGTAATAGAAAAGAACATAGCTCTGTTCTCTTCTTCCCTCCTATCACTGGGAAAGTATCTCAGATGGCGTTACTGCCAACTCTAACCTCCTGCAATACCACTTACTCAGATCTCAGTTTTCATGGGACTGAATGGGAGTCCATTGTTCTCAGCACTGGAGAATCAGGCTCTCTCAGGAACTGCAATTCTGACTAAACCCTGAGCAAAAGGAAGGGGAAGACTTTTTCATATCTCTCTCCTCCATGCAGGCCTGCTGTCACCTATAGCTCAACTTTCTTGTATGAGTTATTTACCCAGTTTCTAGAAGGAACATGAAACTAATTCCACTAAATTAACTGTAGTTTATAGATGGCAATACAATATCATATCTTCCTACCTGTCCTGTAAGGATATCACTCTTCGGTCTCTTAAGATATATTTCAATTATTTCACAGTGTCCAAAGGAAAAAAAAGAGGATACATTTCAGGGAAAAAACTAGTAGGATGTCATCACCCATTTAAGAGTGTTTCCTCCTCAAGCAAGAGCCAGGGACAAAATGAATCATGTATGGCTAGGTTTCAGCTCTGGAAGTGTGGTGGGTGATCCAGCTGCTGATTAGCTATTTGGACTGCAGATATGTAGAAGAACAAAACTGGATGCTCAACAGAAAGAGATTTACCTCTGACAATAACTCCTAGACGTCAGCCTGAAGTCTTTACGGTTCCTTTCTGATCAACACAAAAAAAATAATATTGCTCTGCATAGTTCAATTCACAATGGTCTGAATCTAATAGATTTTGTTTCTCAGAAAAATCGGATTGACCATTGTTATTACTGAGTGTGAGTCACAATATACAGAAATGTGAATAAATAGAAGACAAAACGGGCATTTAAAAAGTTTTGAAACAGCAACAAAATACCTCTTGCTACTGTACTTTTGGAGATTTAGAAAAATGTTTCTCTTGTTCTCTAAAATCATGCCTGAAGAAAACAAACCAAACCACTTCTTTCAAACTCTCCCGCTGGGATTCCCTCTATACTCTCCACTAGTTTTTTACTACACAAGGTTAGTTTTGGATCCTGCTGTTACTGAACTCAGTGGAAGTCTTACTATTATTCCTGTGGAACAATAGCAGGAGCATAGTTTGTAGTTTAACATGCATGGGTGACTGAAATGGACTAGCGGTGTCTTTTATATCTTTTATCTAATAATTTTAATGCAAAACACAGAGGCTGTCTTCAGAGTCAGGATTCAAACCTAGGATTCTTCCCTTTCCAAGTGAGTGCTCTAAATACTAGATGGAGTCATGCTTCTTCACTCTCATTCAATGAATCATGATTTTTTTCTTCAGAATAATCCAGCTTCACCAAACAGTTAGAGATTGACTCCCCCCCACCAACTTTCAGCCCCTGAACAACCTATAAGTTGGTGGCACCTCCAAAAGGTGATTCAGAAAGCTTGGCAGTGCCTACAGATGACCAACTCTGGTTTTGGCTCAAATGGTTCGTGATGAAATAGGGTATTGTCTGCAAAAAGCTGTGCTTTTTTTAGTCTCTGAGGCTACATCCACATGACAGCAGACATTTGTTTTCCTGGGGAGAATTAGCAATAGCACACCTCATCCCTGGGGAACGCCCTTAGCACATGCCCCCTGGAGTGCAGCAGGTTGCCCCAGGTGGGGTAGGGGAGGCTGAGGCCAGCAACTTGTGCTGCAAGGTAGCAGTGTGGGGAATGCCTGCATGTGTGGTGTGTAGCACTGCAGATGGGTCTGCGGTCCCACATACCACATGTCTGCATTCATCTGGACGTGGCCTGAGAGGCCACCTTCTCCCTCTCAGGAGCCTAAGACCATAACTCAGACTGCACAGTAGACTTCTACACTCACTTGCCATTTACAAAGCCTAGGCTTCCTTCTGAGATAGCTATCTAATGTTTTCTGAAGATAGTATCATGCTCATGTATCATGATGGTGGTACCTACCTTTTGTCTAATAATCTTGTTAACAACCCACTTGATTAGGAAGTGGGAGACCCAGGTCCTCCTCACTGGCATAACTGGGAGGATGGGGGTGAGCACACTGGCAACAAACCTGGGCACCAAATTTGGGGGCCAGGGAGGGAGTAGAAAAAAAAGGGGTTGCTGACAACAGCTGTGCATTTGCATTCACATTCATGATAGCAACCAGAAGTTGCCATTTCTGCTTTGCCCCAGACACCCAGCTGCGTCCCTGTACTGTTGACCCTCCTCAACCTGATCGGATTTGAATCAACCTATTGCACTACCTGGGAAAGTGCCTGTGGCAGGATACTGTTTGTGCCTGTGACTTTAAGATCACAGCCAAACAGCCAGCAGGTGCTTGATTGTGGCAGCCATTTTAGATCCCTGGCTGCCTATATAAACAGTTCAGTTGCCTGCTGGCCGGCCAGGCAGTAACATCTCCTGGCTGGGAGGTTTCTTGAAACACCCTGAAGGTATGGGAGGAGCTGTAGGGGATGTCTAGGAGGGTCCTGGTCCTGAAACTGCACCCTGCCGGGAGCGGATGGCCTGGTGGGGCTCTCAGTGGTGTGGGAGCCCCCAGGAAATGCCAGGCCAGTTACCACCCCAGTGAAAGGCAGATCGGGGCACCTTAACCCCAGCTCCCACAACTGGGTGGGTCACCCGCTAATAGGGCTAGAAGGCAGACCCCAGAGATAGAGTGGGGCTAGAGGCTCAGACCTGACTGAGAGAGTGCCCTCGATTGGTCAGTGCTGGGGCAGGACCAGGATGGTCAAAAAAACCAGGGACCCACCATGAGGGATACCCAGAGCTAAGAGGGCCTGGGGTTTCTGACTGGCCTTGGAGGTGAGGCTAGGGCCTGTATGGCCAAAGGTCCTGGGGGGATCACACCCAAGAGGGGAAAATAGTTTCAAGGAGCTAGATGGTCTGAATGAAGGTGAAATAGGCCGCTGGAATGGAGGCATTTTGGAGGGGTCCTGGTCAGAGAAGTATGGGGCCGATGAGATTAACATCAACTGGATGCCATCTGTGAGGCATGGGATGTAGTGTAGGGGAGGTATGGTGCCGCAGATAGCTCCCCCTGGCATTGGGGCAAGAAATGGGCAGCCTCCCACCTAATTAAGATCATTAAATAATTAACAAGGCATGGCAGGAGAGAAAGCAGGCAGTTGGCCCAGAAACAGGTGGGTGGGCCAAAGGTAAAATCAGCCTTGAGAAGGCCCACTGTTACAGTGCCCTAAACACAATACTATAGATGAAGCTAGGAAAGTTGTACTTTTTTCTGGTGGCTGTGTTGATGGTCCAGAGGAGGGGGGCCAACCTTTTTGATAGGCATGCCACAAATTAGCCCAGCACCCTTCTTGAGTGCCACGCTTATCCCCTTTCTCTGCTTTCTGCTCCCTAGTCTGTACACCTTGCTCTATATCTTTCCCTGTTTTCTGCTTCCTGTCCTATGCTCCTGCTCTGCTTTTTGCTTCTTGACCCATCCACTTATGTGCTGCTTCTTCTTCCACAGTCTGCTGTGAGCTAGACGAGGAGAGGCTGCCTCTGCCACTTGCAGAAGCCATTGTGCAGGTTGGACACCCCTGGTCCAGAGAATAAGCAGAAAGACAAGATTTGTGAAGTAAAGTAACATTTTGTATCAGATTAACTTTTATAGTTGGGAGGGATGTAAGGCACTTCCTGGAACAAAATGTCCTTCCTGACACCTGAGAAAACAACTGATAGCACCTCATTGCAGAGTTCTTGCTTCTTGTGTAATAATAGTGACAGGAGTTGTTCAAAAATCAGCATCAGAGAAAGAGGCTGCCCTGTTTTTCTTTTGAAAAGTCTTACAGGTTAGATAGAAGAATCTCTGAGCCTTATATAATGAAGTTAATCCTACCAATAATATACAGATAGTTTTGTTCAACCTATTACTATGTTATTAGTTTTTCAGACATTTTGATTTGTCTTTGGAGCGGGGAAGGCATTTTTACTACCCTTTTGTTGAACAAATACGTAACATCGTATTTTGGACATCAACAGTTTCTGTTAAAATGTCAACCACAAACATGTTCAGTTTAGGTATCTAGCTTAACCCCTTCTGGAATGATTCTTGATGACAAAATTATTCAAAACAGACTGAACAACTTTAGCTGGTCATTAGTGAAAAATCTATGACTGAACTGTTGAGTTTGAGATAATGTTTCTGCTTTTTAGGCCTAACATAGGAAAAACATGCTTATTTCAAGTTTGGCATGAAATACACTGGAAAATTAGCCTGAGGCTTAGAATTTTACTTGGTAGGGGATTTTCTGTCAGAGAATATGGATTTGTTTAAATGGAAATGTTTCATGGAAATAATTTCATGAGACTAAATAGGTCTTGATGAACTTAGTTGACTCCAAAATAAACCTGAGTCATCAATGTAACAGTGCTAAGTAAAGCCAACCACACCCTTTCATGCATTAGAAGGTGCATCATGAGTAGGTCCAGGAAGGTGATACTTCCTCTCTATGTGGCATTAGTGAGACTGCAGTTGGAGTACTGCATCCAGTTCTGGGTACTGCACTTCAAGAGAGATGTGGATAACTTTGAGAGGGTCCAGAGAAGGGCTACTCATGTTAAGGGCCTGCTAGTAAGATCCTATAAGGAGAGATTGAGGGACTTGAATCTCTTTAGCCCCCGCAAAAGAAGACTGAGAGGGTATCTTGGGGTTGTCCACAAATTCATTGGGGGGCAGGGGGAAGCACAGCAAGGAATAGGGGATACTCTGTTTACCAGGGTGTCCCTTGGAGTTGCTAGCACTGGCAATGCATAGGGGGTGCATGCAGGTTCACATGTACCCCCTGAGCGTGGCAGTGCACCCCCTATGAAGTCGCTGCTTACCACCCCTGCTGCTGATGCCACCGGCGGCATCTGTGGGCAGTCAGCAATCACCGCCGGTGGCTGCCAATGCTGTCAGTGACGTCTGCAGGAGCTCGGAGCTTAACACTGCTGCGCTCCTGCCACCACCACCATGATGCTTATGCTGCCACCGTGCTGCCCCCAGCTGCTGGGGACATGCAGTGTTCTTGGTTACTAGGAACAATGACCATAAACTGACAGAAAGCAGATTTAGATTAGACATCAGGAAAAATTTATTTGTGGTGAGGGTTGCCAAAATCTGGAATGGGCTTCTGAGGGAGGTGGTGCTCTCCTCTACCTTGGAGGTGTTTAAGAGGAGATTAGACAAGTACCCAGCTGGAGTCATCTGACCCCAGCACTCTCTTCTGCCTAGGACAGGGGGTCAAGTCAGTGATCTACTAAGGTCCCTTCCAACCCTAAAAATCTATGAAACCACCCTCTAGCTCTCTAGTAACTGACCCCAAGGCACAGAGAAAGCTCAGTTCAAACAACGCTGCTTTTCATGCTGTTTTTCTGCCCTCCCCGCAAGCACTGGGATTGGAAGGGACCTCAGGGAAGGATCACAGTCACTGGCCAGCTACAGTCAATATTAGAGCACTCCTTCCCTCCTCTTTCCTCTCCCTCTCCTTAGCTTCTCTTTCCCTGCAAGCAAGCCCAGCTTCAAAACTTAAAACATTTTGAGACTTCTGAAACATTTTGAGTGGCCTTGTTTCGTGTTAAGGCTGTTTTGAAGCCTTTTGTTTCATTTCAATTTTACTGTTTTGAGTAAACAGCATGGACACGAAACACCTGGTGAAATTTTCCACAGCACTAATAGATATAGATATATAGTGGTGTTTCATTTTAATCACAGAAAAATGTGGATTATGGGTTACTCTTTTAAACCTGAAAATCTTGGATATTTTTTTTTTATCAGCGAAAACCAGGATCCCTGGAAAGCACATACTGAGAGTTTCCCTACCCTGCAGGGGATGCAGGCTATATAGCCATGAGGTAGGAGAGGACATGGAAACACAAGTTACTTGTTGAGATCACAGTGAAAATCAGCAGCAGCTGTTCTGGGAATAGAACCTATATGTCTTGATCCCACAGCAATCTAGGATAACAAAGCAGCAGCAAAAGCACCTTTCTTCTTTCCCTATGCATGTTTGGTATGGAGGCCATCACCTCCCTGCTCCTGTCCATTTATATTTTCCACTGTGATGTGGTAGTCCTGATGGTTTTGTATGCCACATGAATGGAAAAATTATGATGTGTTCTGAAAGTGTGTCTTATACTTCCCAACCTGACGTAAGTCATAAATTACCTCACTTCCCTGATTTACTGGATGTAAGCATGGGCTTTGGGGATTACTTTCATTCTGGAAGACTATGTTTCCTGTTCTTGTTTTTTCTTTTATAATTTTGTCTTGGTTTTAAAAACTTAGATTTTAGACATAACTGAATATAGCCCCTTTCTTTGCTTTTCTGAGTGAATCACATTCATTTACTTCTGTCTCATCTCTTGACGGTTATATTGGATGCCAGCACGAAGGCTTTCTTTTGGATCTGTGCTCAGTAACATATGTTAGCATCAGCAAGATTAGAAATATGGACTCCAACTTATCTCCCAACCTCCCTTGGTGCTGTGCCTCACACTTAAGTCAGTAGAACTTTAGATTTTACTGCTGTTAGTTTTTCCTCTGCTAGTCTCATTTCTTTCCCAATCAACACTACATAATGACCAATATTTCTTGTTCTGTAAGCTCTCACATTCTTGCACTCATGGTACTTATGTAGTCCCTGTCATCATAGTAACCGGCAGTCATTAATGTACTAATCCCCACTACATCCCTGTGACAGAACTATTATTGTCCTCATTTTACAGATGAGGAAATGAAGCTCAAAGCTTAAAATAACTAGCTCACGGTCACACAAGAATTGTGATGAAGCAAAGAACTGAACCCTCATCTCCTCTTTCCTGGCCAGGGTCTTAAAAAAAGGGATGCTCCTTGCTCTCAGCTACCTTGTTCTACAAAGCAGAGAAATTCTCATTTAGTTCAATAGGCATTATGCCTCAGCAATTCAGCTCTTCATTTCTGTGAAATGTCAATTGCGTCATTTGGTCACTGTTGTAAGACTTCTGATCTACAAGTGAGATACCACTAATTTAAACAGAGTTATTTTTTCTGTAATTAGCTTGCTGTATGTGGCAAGTATTCTAATAATTTCATCCTGTTTCACAGAGGACTAGCAGCTAATCCTTTCTTGACTGGCCTGTTGTATAGGGAAACCAAGCTACACTAAACTGCCCGCAGTGTCTCTAGTTCAGAGGAGGTTGTGAAGTCACAAAATTATCTTTTGCCTACACCTCTCCAGTCTCTTATGGGACACCATGCAGCATAAGGAAATGTTTTTGGAGTAATTCCCTTGTACCCTCAAGTTTATTCAGAAGATTGAAGGAAGATTCTGTGTCTCTCTCCACAACGCACATTCCTGGGAAAGTCAACAGTAACCTGAGTCAAAATGGATAGAGATGGTTAGGAATATTTTGTCAATATTCTTCTTTTTTTTTTTTTTCCAGAAACACGCCAATTATTGAAGCTGTCATTTTTTTCCCCAGAAACACAGTTTATTGAAAACCAATATAGAGAAGCTTTCTCAAGGTCAACTCCACACCAGAAGAGCCAACTAATCTAGGATGCAGGTTCAAATTGCTGTTTTTCCTGATTCCTATGTCCCAGACAAGTGCCTTAGGCTATAGAGTCAGTCTCTGTCTCACTCAAAATATAATTTATGCAAAGTTTGCCTGATCTAATATGGGGGACAGACTGGTTAAGCCAGGAGTTATAACACTTATCTATGATGTGGGCAGGTAAGCCTCAAGTCTTTAGTTTGACTCGGGCAAAGCAACAATTTAAACTTGGGTATCCTAGGGCATTTTTACAAATGTTCTGGGAGATGTGTGTGGGAGGGCACTTTAATTAGCAAGCCACACTAATTATAAGCATCTGATCACAACGAACTTTAATTCAAAGCACCCCACCGCCATTTTTCAGCACAGGGACACTGATGCATGTGATGCTAGAGTCTACTGAAGTGCATTAATTTCTGAGCTCCAGGAGACTCAATTAATTGAGTCTACTCTGACACACTGGAATCTGTGTATGTCAGTCTACTGTGACATGTACATTGGAGCAGGCTCCCTGCACATGTATAGGAACCCTTACATGCCAGCTAAATGCCCGAACTGCTGGGCTCTTCTTGGGTGGTGCTCCTTCTTCATTTTCCATAAGACCATTAGAAAAGCTAGTTTCTCTTCTTTTGCACAAGGGAAACAACATGTCAAAAAACTTTTTTTTTCAAAATGTGATTCTTGTTTTCTGGCCAGCCCTAAAAATGAATAACTTTAGGAAAGCTTTTAAATTAATTGAAAGTAAAGCAGTTCAGACATCTATGTTGTTTGAAAAGGCAGCCAAACATGTAAGCTTTAATACAGCGAAAACTTTTTTGCCCTCTCCACCCCGATAGTTTGATGCAGTCCAGATGTGTTTACTGTATATAGAGTGTGTATTCTCTCCATCTCTAGGCCAGACAGGATCCTTGTGTTTTTTCCATTTTTTTTTTCTTTTTTTCCTTTTTTAATTCTATGATCATTATTTAAACCGGTTTCGTCCCAGTCTGGCCATTTCCATTATCAATAAAAATGAGCTGGCTTGGATAAATATTGAAAATTTGGGTGGTTATGCAAAATTAACCAAATATTCATGTATCCAGAGCTTTGTAGCCTATAAACTTGGCCTGGAATAACAAAAGCAGATTTTCAGCTTGTTTTGCTATAAATACTCAGAGAACTTGTCTTTTTTTCTTGTGGTATTTTAGTATTTTGTTTCCAATCTTATAGTGAATCAAGAAGCATAGAAATACACAGAAGTGTAAATTGACTGAACTAGAAACATATTCCAAAATTTTGAATTTCAAGAAAAAATTAATTGGGCTTTGTTCAGGGACACTGGATGGTTTCACACTTAATTCAAACCAATGAGCTGTAATTTTGAGTACTGTTAAGCCAGCTGGTTAGAGATATAAATCTAAAAAAGTTTAATCTCTAAACACAACTCGTTTATCTGAATACACTTTTTAGGGATATAAAATCGTTAAATGGCAAAGTTTGGACTTTTTCTCTCCACCATTGCTTAACACAGCCATAATTACTAATACATTCACGGGCGGATCCAGGATTTTGAAAATGAGAGTGCAAAAGGTGTGGCACGTCACATTATAACATGACAGTTAAAAAGAAGCTAGAATTCTTATGAATATGCTAGGGGCTAGCACTCTATTCTGTTTACAAACAAAGCAAAGACAAATATAACCACTGGAATGTATAGTAATTTGCTAGATAATATATTAAGTTAAAAAACCATAACAAACTAGGTTAAAAAGTTAATATCATAAAAAGATATGATATTATTAGTTCCATATTCATTATAGTTAAATGTACATCTTAGTCAGTTTTATAAAACAAAATTTAGCCCTCTTGAGTGTCTTAACAATACCTCAGATATTTCACTGTCAGTCATTTCTACACATTAATATTACCATACCTAATTTAAGATTTTTAGCTAGAGTTAAAACAGTTAGTGAAATAGAAGAGAGAGATTACCAGGAATGGCTAAAAGACAGCAAAACAGCAATAGAAGAGAGCTTGAATAGTGGAACATCAAGACCATTAAAAGGACAGAGGGTCATTAACACTTGTGGAGTATGGAGAGGTTAGCAGGAATCAGGAGAATGATAATCAGCCATGAAGTCAATGGACTCTCTCAGCATTTGCTTGAATAGAAATAACAGGTATTACTAAACAGTAGCATCCTGGCATGGTTGCCTAGTGATGCTTACTGTGCAGTAGCCCATTACCACTGCACAGTAGCTTGCTACTGTGTCACAGTTTGTGCCTGATGATGCTACTGCACAGTAATAACAAGCTATTGTGTAGAAAGCATCTTGTGTAGATGCTGTCACTGTGTAGTATAAGATACATTTGCCAGCGAAGAACAATAATAAACCACTGACAGGGTAAAGGGAATACACTAGATCTCAAACGAATGATTTGGAAATTGTAGCCCCTGCTGAAAAGCTGGAAAAGAAATATAGGAGAATAGACACAAAAAAGTCATACCAGCCTCTTTTAAAGAGATTGCATATAAGTGAAGAATGGGTTGGGGTGGATAGTTTCATAGTTCCTAGGGTCAGAAGGGACCTGAGTAGATTATCTAGTCCGACCCCCTGCCATGGCAGGAAAGAGTACTGGGGTCAAACGACCCCAGCAAGGTGTTCATCTAGCCTCTTCTTAAAGACCCCAGGCTAGGAGCCTGCACCACTTCTCTTGGAAGTTGGTTCCAGATCCTAGCCACCCTGACAGTGAAGTAGCGCCTCCTGATATCTAGCCTAAACCTACCCTCTGCCAGCTTGTGACGGTTATTCCTGGTCACTCCTGGCGGTGCTCGGGGGAACAGGGACTCCCCCAATGCCTGCTGTTCCCCTCTGACTAGTTTATAACAGGCCACTAGATCCCCCCTCAGCCTTCTCTTTTGGAACAGGTTCAGGTCCCATAGCCTCTCCTCATAGGGCCTGCCCTGCTGCCCCCGATCATGCGAGTGACCTTCCTCTGGACCCTCTCCATGCTGTCCACATCCCTCTTGAAGTGCGGCGCCCAGAACTGGACGCAGTACTCCAGCTGCAGCCTGACCAGTGCTGCATAGAGGGGCGCATCACCTCCGTGGACCTGCTCAAGATGCATCTGTGGATGCATGACAAGGTACAGTTGGCCTTCCTGACTGTCTCCCCACACTGCCAGCCCATGTTCATCTTGGAGTCAATGATGACTCCAAGATCCTTTTCCGCCTCTGTGCTGACAAGAGGGGAGTTCCCCAACCTGTAGGTATGGTGCGGGTTGTTTCTCCCCAGATGCACCACTTTGCACTTGTCTGTGTTGAATCCCATCCTATTCTCGTCCACCCACCCTTGTAACCTGTCTAGGTCTGATTGTAGTCTGTTGCTTCCTTCTAGCGTGCCCACATCCCCCCCATACCTTAGTGTCATCAGCAAATTTGAACAGGGTGCTTTTTACACCCCCGTCCAAGTCACTGATGAAGATGTTGAACAGTGCGGGCCCGAGGACTGAGCCCTGCAGAACCCCACAGCCCACATCCTTCCAGGTTGAGAGAGACCCAACCACTACCACCCTCTGGGTACGGCCCTCCAGCCAGTTGGCGACCCATTTGACTGTGTAGGTGTTGACACTGCAGTCCCCCAGTTTCTTGATGAGAATGGGGTGAGAGATGGTGTCGAAAGCCTTCTGGAAGTCCAGGAAGACTATGTCCACTGTTACCCCTGCATCTAATGATTTGGTGATCATCTAATGATTTGGTGAACTTACTGAGGAAGGGGAGAGCTGAACTAAATGGAACTAGCTCTCTGCTATGGGCAACATAACAGTGGGTGCATCTACACATGCACTTTACTGCAGAGTAGATTAATTAGCTGTAGAGTAAAACATCACCATCTACACATGCGTCGGTATTAGGGTACAGTAAATTTATTAACTGTAAATAAATTTAACTCCACCATAAGACAGTACTGTTGGTGAAAGACTATGTTACAGCAGAGTACTTAACTCCACTGAAATGCATGTGTAGATGGTAACGGGTTGTTTGGGGTAGCAGGGTGTTAAAGTGTGGGGACTGCCTGCCTCACAGCTCCACACTTTAGCATTCTTGTGCCTTAGCCAGCTCCTCTCCTGCCCAATGCCACTACCCTGACCCCAGAGCTGACCCCCTGAGCCTGCTGTCAGCCTGGAGCTGTTCTGTCCCAAGCTCAACCTGCTGCTGTCCTTGGGCACACATGCAGTTGCTGTGCCCAGGAGCAGTTGACTCTGGCACAAACTGCACCAGAGTTTATTTCTTTGCTTTAATTGGGTATGTAGATGCACCCAGTACATCTTAACAGAAACCTGGAAAATGAATATAAGAAGAAAAATGGAAAGTTCTCTCTGTCTTTCTGTGTGTGCGTGCGTGTGTGTGTGCACGCGCGCACTGAACAGACAGACAGAATAAAGAGAGAGATGAATAATTGGCTAAGGGTTGTTTAGGTAGTTGAAAGATTAAATATGGCTCCCAACACTGAGAAAAGGCAAAAGATGGAAAATTAAGGGCATACCTTCAAAAGTGCTTAAGCTTTCTTTGGTCCTCCTGAGAAGATGGTTCTGCTTCCTATTTCTGATTCAGCCCTGGAGCAGGTTAAAAGTTAAGGGAAATTTTAGGGTTGCTTTATACTCGTATCATTTTAAGGTGCTGTATGGTTATTCCACCAGTCACAATGGCTAAATATCTCTGTAAATATTCCTTTGCAGAGATGGGAGACAAAAGAGCAAATGGCATGAAACCAGCTTCCTGTTTATTAAAGAAGAATCACCTACTAGCTCTATAAACTACCCTTCCCTCTCTTTTACCCAGGCAGTAGATGCAGCACCACGGACTGGAACAGGGAAGGTGCATACAAAATAAATCAACCATTACAGACCATTACTGATAGTTAGTAGTTAGAAATGCTGCAAAACACATAGCCTGGTGGTGTGCTTGAGTACGCTATAATGATCTCCTCCATTGCTATGTACTTTGTCCCTTTCTTTCTTCTACATAATTGTGATCTTTTAATTCACGTTTCTATTCACTTTATCAACCTTATAAATTGATGTTATTGCAGCAAATCTAAGTCAAACAGATTTTTCTTTTCAAGTGGGAGGTCATGAAATTAGTGATCATCATTGTAATCTTTTGTGGAAGGGAGTTCAGACACATGGGAAACCACCAAGGAAGTTACATTCCTTGCCCCTACAAGTCTCACCAGGACCACTAGAAGGAAGGGAAAGGAGCAGCTCATTTTTCTTCTCTCTGTCAATCAAGAATTGTTTTTAAATTGTTGTTTTCATCTATGTTGTCCTGGTAGATCTCTGACACTGTAAAGCTAATTAAAATTAGACCAATGTTTATAACATTGTTTAATACCTCTGTAATAAGAATTGGGGGTCCTGTTACTTTAAGAGGAAAGTGTAACAGTTTAAGCTGAATCATGGAGGGCTGGCAGCTAGGAAACAAACTAGATGCTAATGAACTGGATGCCCATAGAGCTCAACTCCCTCCTCCCCCCCTGCACTTCACTTCCATCTTTTGCCTTTTCTCAGTGTTGGGAGCCATATTTAATCTTTCAACTACCTAAACAGCCCTTAGCCAATTATTCATCTCTCTCTTATTCTGTCTGACTGTGCAGTGTGTGACCATGCTGCATAGCCACAATCTTCTGGACGCCGCCAAGAAGGTTGAGATATCACAAAAAAAGATTTCAAGCACCGTTTTCTGCTACATGGTTTCTATGGCTGCATCCACTTGAGCAGGGGCATGTGTATGCAGGAGCACAAATAGTAGCAGCACAAATCTGTCCTGCTAATGTGTGCCACAGTGCACGCCCTACCCATATGCTTTGCAGCAGGACAGATTGTCCTTCTGCTCCATGTGCTGAAGGGGAGGCTGGCTGGGGCACAGAGTGCCTCAGTACAGGGCTAATCAGCAGTGTTGAGGCACCCTGTGCTCCAGCAAGCTGGGAAGTGGCACGTGGACCTGCCTGCTCCCCCATCTTCAAGTGCTGCAGAGCCCCTCTGCTAAGGCACCCTGCACCACCCAGCTGCACCCTGGCTGGCTGGGGTACAGTGTGCCTCAAGTGACTCTGCATGCCTCAGTGCAGGGGCTTCACAGTGGATCCCCCACACTGAGGCACATGGAGACGGGGAGTGACTGGCTGGGGTGCAGAGTGCCTCAGCATGGGAACTCTGCAGCACATAGAGATGGGCTGCCTGCTCCCCTGTCCAGGGCTGCCTGCTCCCCCATCTCCACATCTGTCCCAGTGCATGCCATTTTGGCATGCTTTACATCACTTTTTTCTTCAGGGTTTTTTTTTGTTTTGTTTTTTTGTTTTTTGGGGTTTTTTGCTACCGGGAAATCCCAGCAGCAAATTTTGCCCCAGCACTGTAAAGTAGCATCACCGTGCATGGTTTAACATGCAACACTGCAAAGACGTTTGCAATGTCACTGCACATGCCTGTAAGTCTGGATTCATCATCTAACTTTTTAATAGTAGGGGGTCAAACGTAGAAGGTGCCTGTGTCTGTTTTGGACTGAGATTGCCAGCTGGGACAATCTGCAAAATGACTTCTAAAAAGTAGGGCTGTGTGAAATTTCTCCAACTGTTTCATTTTGATGCTGTTTTGACTCATTTCAAGCTCAAAATGGCAAACTCTAAATGAAATGAAGGGCTTCAAAACAGCTGTGAAACAAAACATTTCAAAAAGTTTCAGGCAGTCAAAATGTTTTAAAACTTTTTGAGTTTTGAAACTGAAGCTGGGCTTGCCTGCAGGGAAATAAAGTAAGGAGAGAGAGGGGGAAGGACTGCTCTGACACTGACTGTGTAGCTGGCCAGTGACTGTGATCCTTCCCTGAGGTCCCTTCCAATCCCAGTGCTCTGGGGGAGGGATGGAAAAACAACATAACAGCATTGTTTGAACTGGCCTGCTTTTTGCCTAGGTGTCAGTTTGCCTTGGGCTGAGCTATCTTCCAGAAGCTGAGGAACATTAGACAACAAAGGCTACTACTACCATTGATTTGATTTCCTACTTGCTAGCTTAGCAAGTGGGATTCCACAATACCTTTTACTTTCTTTCTAGACCCTTTTATTTTATTATTATATTCATGGATGTATTCTTGTCAATATCATAATTAGATTGGATTTTATACTATAGAATTCATATAGGAAAGCACATATACATTAATATATTTTTATAAAAACAAGACACCATGAAACACACCATGAAGCATGCTGGCAAGCCTCCAGAAAGGGGTGGAGGGTGGGGTAGAGGGAGAGGTGTAAGTTTCCTCAATCCCCCAAACTAAGATGCAGCCTCTTTCCTACAACTAGCAGGGATGAGGCTTCCAGTTCTACAGGCAGCAGGGAGAGGGGAGCAGTGCCAGTCCCACTGCCTATGCCTGAGTCTGCATCCACTCCAAAAGCACTAGCCATAACCCCCATCACTGCCACCATGACAACAAACACCAGCACCAGCATGACAGTCTCCTCCACTCCCATTTCACTTCCCATGCTGAGCCTTCCAGTGTTAGAGGAAGAGTTGGAGCTGGATATTGATCTGAGTGCCCTAGCAAGGGAAATTCTGGGGAAGGAGGGGGAATCATCTGAGTTTGTGCTCCACATCTCTCAAGTTTCCCTTGGAGAAAGGTCTCCTTCCCCAGGAGCTACTTCAGACGAGGCTGAGGTAGCGGTTGTGGAGGCAAGTGGCTCAGCTGAGTCTGCTCTTCCTGTTGCTGTGCCTCTGCCTGCTGAGGAGAGGGAAATTGCAGCATCCATACATGCACCCACACCCCAGAACTGAGCAGGTAGTGTGGTCTCGGATCATTTTGAGCTGGCAGATGGTCCCACATACGGTATCTGGTTGCACTGCAGAGTCAAAACCAGCTGAGGCAAGGGGACAAAACACATGAGCACCATGGGGATGCTAATGTATCTCTGCAGGCACCACTCCTTGCCCTTGCTCCTCCTCAGCCTGGCACAGTGCCCAAAGGAAAGTTCTCCTCTAGCTCCAAAGCCCCTACTCCCCCAAACCAGAGGCAGGCTACCCTGGAACAGTCAAGGAAAGGTGGAAAGAAAGGGGACCACATCGCAAGCGTGAGCGAGATCACCCAGAGCATTGGGGAGATTCTTGCTGTGGATGGCCAGCCCTTCTCCTTAGGTCCTGGCGGCTCATGACCCCATCATACCAAGTGCCCACATTCACTACCTTCAGCAGAACAGTGGTACCCTCCCTGTATGAGGCATGAAGGGAGTACTTGAAGGAGAAGCTGCACAAGGCAGGTTCGCAGGTGTCCTTACACTTCACCTCAGATATCTGAAGCAGCTGGGGTGGAGATCATGCCTACCTTTCCTCACAGGGCAGTGGTGCAACCAGTCAGGCTCTTGAGGATTCATTGTCCCATGCTAGCATGCCATCCACCAGCCAGTCTCCTCCTCTATGACAAGTGCTGCCAATATGGGCCAGGGGCTTTCCTTCAAGCTGAGGTAATGGATGAGTCCCACACAGCAACAGAGATCATGGGGGTCGTGAACTGCTTGGTGCAGGGGTGGCTCATTGGGCCAGGAGAGCTCACCTGCGCGTTCATGGTCACCATCAATGGGAAAAATATGGTCAAGGCAGTCTGTGATGCCAAATTTGCTGGCGTGTGCTGTGTGGCACACCAGTTCCACCTCATAGTCATGGGTGCCTTGAAGGGGGACAGGGCTGCTAGTGACAGCACCAGCACCACCAGCAAGCTCATTTCCAAATGCAGGAAAGTGGCAGGCTACTTCCACTTGACCATCAAGGGGGGGCAAGATGCTGTGGTACAAACAAGCAGAGCTGAACATCCTACAGCACAAAATCCTGCAGGATGTGGAGACTCAGTGGAGCTCCACATACTTGATGCTCAAGAGCCTTGTGAAGCAGTAGAAGGCTATCCATGAGATGGCTTTGCTTGAGGAGATTGAGATCAGCAGCCCCTTTAACAGAGCTCAGTGGGATACCATCTCCTAGATCTTAGTGGTCCTTCTCAAGCCCTTCCTTGAGGCCACTGAGACCCTCAGTGCTGGCGATGCCCTCCTTCACCAGGTGATCCCTGTAGTAAAAGAACTTCAGAGCCAAATGGCAAGCTTTCAGGGGTCAATGTTCCTGGCTGGAGTAAGCCGCTGTCACTAGATGTCTAAGCGCTGGTGAGGCAGCTGATGGAGGGCATCAAGAAACGGCTTGATCCTTTGAGGTCCAGTACAGTCCACATGCTGGCTGCCATGTGTGGCCTAAGGGTGAAGGGCATCGTATGCAGAAGCCAAAGCCTGAATCAATGGACGGAGGTGCTGGTGAAGAGAGTCAGGGACGCAGAACATCTGAGGTGGGAGGATGTGGAAGAGGAGGATCCATTGTCCCATGCTAGCATGCCATCCACCAGCCAGTCTCCTCCTCTATGACAAGTGCTGCCAATGTGGGCCAGGGGCATCGATTCCATGGTAGGGTTCAGAGGCACCAGATCCCACCATCATGGAGGTAGCGTTCAGGCCTTGGTGGCTGCCTATCTCACTGAGGATGTGAAGCAGCTGCTGTACAACTGCTTGGCCTACTGGGCAAGTGTGGCAGGGCACTGTGGGCCTGCCACTTTATGGGTCTGGAGACGCCAGGTGCCTAATGAAGGGGCAGCCATTTTAGATTCAGGGCTGCCATATAAACAAGACAGTTCTGCTGCTGGGAGCCAGGCAACATGGCCGGAGGGCTGCTGATATCATTTGGAGGTAAGGGAGGAGCAGTAGGGGATGGATAGGAGGCTCCTGGTCCAGAGCATGACCTAAAACTGCACCCTGCCGGGAGTGGGTGGCCTGGTGGGGCTCCCAGTGGCATGGGAGCCCCCAGGAAATGCCAAGCTAGTTACTACCCCAGTGAAAGGCAGGTCAGGGCACCTTAATCCCTAGCCTCCACAACCAGGTGAGACCACCAGATGAGAAGAATCCAGGTGGTGTTCAATTAGGTGGATTCTGAGGCCCAGAGTGGGAGCCAGTGATTTGTGATAACACCTGGATGCCATCTGTGAGGCTTGGGCTGTGGATTTAGGGGAGGAAAGGAGCTGCAGATAGTGCCCCCTGGTATCGGGGCAGAAAATGGGCAGCCTCCCGCTTGATTAACATCTATTAACTAATTAACACCAAAGCGTGGTAGGAGAAAATGTGCGCGGTTGGCCCAGGAACAGGTGGGCGGGCCACGGTTGGATCGGTCCCAAGCAGGCCCCCTGCTACAGTGGTGCATTGGCCGGGAAAAGGTCAGTCCAATGGCCATGCACAGTAGAAATCTTTAACTTCCCTACCAGTAGTGATATGGAGAAGCCCCAGAGAGGATAGTGGAGAGAGCCCGAATTTAAGGACAAGCCCCAGGGTGAGTGTAGAGCCCCAGTGTGAGGGGGCAGCGATGAGAAGCCCCAGTGTGAGGGGGCAGTGAGGGGCTGGAAGAACAGGCTGCTGGAGGCAGTGTAAACAACTAAGGGGGGAGGTATGTGGCAGGGCACTGTGTGCCTGCCACTTTAAGGGTCTGGAGCTGGCAGCCACCAGGTGCCTAATGAGGGCAAGGGCTGCCCATATAAACAAGACAGTTCTGCTGCTGGGGGCCAGGCAACAACATCGCCTGCCCAGAGGGCTGCTGATATCATCTGGAGGTAAGGGAGGAGCTGTAGGGGATAGAAAGGAGGCTCCTAGTCCTGAGCATGACCTAAAACTGCACCCTGCTGTGAGTGAGTGGCCTGGTGGAGCTCTCAGTGGCGCAGGACCCCCCAGGAAATGCCAGGCCAGTTACTACCCCGGTGATAGGCAGGTCGGGGCACCTTAACCCCTAGCCCCCACAACCGGGTGGGTTACCCCTTTGTTTGGAGGGCCCAAAGGGTGGACCCTTGGAGAGAGAAAAAGGGCCATAGACTCAATGCCTGTCTGAACTTCCCCTTACTGGTCCATGCTGGGGCCAAGACTGGAAGGGTCGACGGGCCAGTGGGGCCCACCGTGAGGAATACCCAAGAGCTGAGGACCTGGGGTTCCAACTGGCCTGGAGGTGGGCCAGGGCTAGTGAGCTGAAGGTCCTAGTGGGGGGATCACACCAGAAGGGGAAGCAGTTCAGGGAGCTATGTTGCCTGGTATGAAGGTGGATAAGACTGCCTGATGAGAGGAATCCAGGTGGTGTTCAATTAGGAGGATTCTGGGGCCCAGAGTGGGGGCCGGTGATTTGTGATAACACCTAGATGCCATCTGTGAGGCTTGGGCTGTGGTGTAGGGGAGGAAAGGAGCTGCAGATAGCCAGTTGGTCATTTTTACTGTGCAATAATTATTTTGCACATGTACCATGTCTACATTTATGGTACAATTAAATTGCATAATAAACGTAATGTGTCCTAATTTCAATAAGGAAAGGAGAAACTTGGGCAACCTGGATTTTTTCATAGGTGCAGGAACAGTTCAATGTCCAAGAGTGGCACTTCTTTAACCTCAAAGCAGAAACAACACTCAGCAATATCTCATTATCACATCTCAAGGAGATCAGAAAACCAAAAGAATGTTAGTTTGCCATGTTAACAATGTTGAAGATACCGCTGAAGATTCCTAGTAGAGTCCAAGTATACATATTTACTAAATACATACCAACATACAAGGTTTAGCTGCATGTTCATGTTGCTGTTCTGGCTGAGTTTTGATTGCTTATAAAACACAGAATAGAGTGAACAGGACTGGAGAGTTTACATAATCTTTGAAGGGATTTTACCCTGTTTTTAGGATGTGGTTGCTTATCTCATCTGATTCCAATCTAAGAAGCATTTTGCTTAAGACAAGGGACTTTGTGACTTCCTGGTTCACCTTTGTTCTTAGTAATTTCAAATATATTTATTTTGTATTTTATTACTAATAGCAAAACAGCTAGAATGTAATTATGAGCAAGATGATAACTGAATGAATCATATTTCTAATAGTCTCTCAGTAAGCCTACTAGTGGAATATTCTATAATATTTTTGTATGAAGGCTCTTTCCATTAGTTTTCTCATTTAAAAATCCTCATATAAAATTACTGCCTATATTTCTTCTAGTTTTGAAAGCATCAACACAGTTCCAATAGAATTCTGCTGTTCAGTACTTTGACCTCTCCTGCTCAGAGCCAAATGCAAATTGCCACAGATACTTTTGTTAGTGAAATTCAGCCATAACTTGTGCTTGAAGCTACCTGAGATATTTTCCCTAAAATGTCAAAATATATGCTTTAAATGACAAATTTCTTAAATTTTCTCTTTTAATGACATTATGACAAGCACTGAAATGGTGGGGGAGCAGGAGGAATAACCTTTTAAATTATTCTACATTCCACTATTGAGAGAAAAAAAGTTAAAAAGGTGAAAATATTTTCAACTGCTTCTCATTATTTTGTCTCGCCTCCCCCCCATACTTTTCCACTGAAAAAAGGGAAGTTTTAAAAATACAAAGCAGCATTTCTCCCAGCTAAAAGTATTTTGAAAGATTCTCTGAAATATTTCAACGCAACAAAAAACCTTCTATTTTTTCACCTGGCAGGAATCATGCTTACGTTCCTTTGACTGCTCTACGCATACCTCTTGGCCCTGTGGGTCTGGCAAGGGGAGAACCCTCTCCATCTTGTCCTGCTGTTACTCTCCAACTTTCACTCAAGGTCCAGATCCACAAGAGGAACCTGAAGTCTAGAGCAAAAATGAAATTAGGTGTATGGCTGATACAGACCACTTTTTCCACACCATCTTTGCCACCTGCATAGATTTTTATTTCCCTCAACTTGAGGAAGCAAAAGGGAGCATGGGCTTATTAATGTTAGGAATATTAATATTTAATAAATAATAGTAATGTTTATTCTGTGATTTGGAAAGATAATCTAAGACACTCAGTTGTTAAATGCTAGAAAGGTGTTCCTTTAACTCCTTTATACAGGAATACTGAAAAATGCACTAGAAACTACAGTTTTTTCATCACATATTCTATATATCCACATAAAACTTGTTACTGACTATGACAATCACCCATTTTTTTATATAATATACTTTTAGATAATTAGCATTGGAAGTGAGACAAAAAACAAACAATTCCTATTTAAGTTTTTTCTGCAGAAGACACTTGCCCTGCTATGAATATTCAAACTTAAATCCACTGATTCTGCATTAGTGTGAAGCACAGCAGCTGAACGGGTAAAGCATTTCATGTGTTTCCAGGCTTATGTCAAAATCTGTCCCAGGTCCATCCAGCCTGGCAATCCAGGCTGAGGAGTCAAGGTGGCCAGACATCACACTACCCACATCATTTCCTTGTTTGGCATTAGCTATAGAAATTGGCCTGCTTAACCATGCTAGCCAAATAGGCTGCTTGGCTTGGGTAGAACTTTGAATTTTTTACTTCATTTTGCATTACTAATCTTAATCCACTGAGCACACCTATTAGACATCTAGATGGCACTTGCGTGTCTAAGCGTGATCCTGTTCCACCTTGCCAAAATACTGTTAATGCAAAACAGGGGTCTTCTTCCTCTTAAGTTATGTGACTTAATCTTCAAACTAAGATAAAGGTGCATTATATAAAGTAGATGAACTATTTTTTCCCTCTAAAATTGAAGCAGGCTGATATGAGACTGCATTCAAACCAGCAGTTGTCAACCAGGGTACCAGGTCTCCCTCAGGTACCAGCATATCCTTTGAAGGGTGCCATGAAGTATGAGGGGATAAGTGAGTTGTTAGGAAATAAGCAGATAAAATAAGCAAATAAACACAGGCTCTAGCTTGTCTCTTACTCAATAATCCCTCATCTCTACCACTGAGCTGCTCTGTAAGGAAGTAAGCACTGTAATACATATATATATGTATATATATATATTTTAAATTAGGTGCCACTCAATTCACAAATTTGTGGTGGAGGGCGTCTTGAATCTAGTAAGGGGTGCCTCAAGACTAAGAAAGTTGAGAACCACAGATCTGGACACTTAAACATACATGTACACCACCTCTTCTCTACACTCGCTTAAACAGGTCTCAACCACCCACTCCCATTCATGCGTCAAACATGAAAATCCAGAGGTGAAGCCACAACTGAGATGCCTCTATGGGCATGTCCAGATGCATGCACACGTGTGGTTTGCAGAACATGTGCACCCATTCTTTGCTGCTAATTTGTAACACAGTGCCAAAATTTGATCCAGGAGAACCTGGTGTCAACAAACAAACAAACAAACAAAACACACTGCAAAAAAAAAAGCAGCACGGCAAATGTGGCAGCAGCATGCGCTGCCAGAAACTGAGCCTGGCCATCCAGAGCCACACTTTGGCTGCTGGCCAGGCTCTGTGGAGCTGGACTGGCACTGCTGGTGCTCCAAGAGGCCCCCCAGGACTCCAGGGAAGATGGCTGGAGCCAGCACAGGTGCTGGCACTAGCTTCCCCTACCCCACCCAGAATGATTTGACACATGTTAGAGCACATGTGCAAGGGTGTGCCCTGGGCCGAAAAGTGGTGGTATAATAAAAAGCAGTGCTATTTGTGCCACAGGAAACACATGCCTCTGCACAAGCACTTGCATCTGGACACACCCTATGACTGGGTTTAATACCTGCAAGTGGGACTATGTAGGCAGGGCATGCTCAGGAGCATGTGTCCCCTGCTGTGCTGAACCATGGTAGGCAAGAATTCCTATAATCTCACTTTGCTTCATCACATTGGACAAGGAGGTCAACAGTTTGAAATCTGAATATTTGAGATAGACATCTAAATTCATATCCAGCCATCTATGTAAATGGCTTTTTTAACTTCTAGAAATCACAGGTGCTTCCCCTCTTGAAAAAATAAGCCTTTGCTTTACGTTCCAATAAGTTCACTACCTTAACTAACTTAAGCTCTAAATCAAACAATTGGTGACTCAGATTTTCTGTTTCTTGGATGTGACCCACTGAAGAACTCAACTTTATGGACTGAGTTAGGAGCACAAAGTGACCTTTGCAATACCCTGAATCTGGCCCTATATCATAGTAATTCTTTGGATGTTTCCTGGGTAGAGGGTTGACTGCTCTCAGTTACACCAACACAACTTCATTAATTTCAATCATTCTATTCATTTCTATATAAATATTTTGGATGATCTCATCTTTATATAGAGAGAATTTTTTTCCCCCAAAGGCATGGAAGACATTATTATCTTCGACCATGGAAATGTTTATTATAAACAAAAAATGTTTTTCACATTAAAAAGGAAATGTAGACAGTTGCAAGTCAAATAAGTCACATGGTGTACAATCAGTTCCTGGCCCTAACAAAAGCAGATTAATTTAAAATTTCTTTAAATATTCTCTCTCTTATTAAGACCAAACCTAATCATCATACACTTAAGTTGGGTGTAGTTAACCAATATTCACCATATATTTTAGCTGACATCTATACTTGAAGGAGCTGTAAATAGCCATTATAAAAATCTTTATTAAACCAGGTCAGTGGTAACATGACAAACTTTGATGTAATAATTCAATAGGGCCTTTCCTCACTTGCAGTGACTCCCTGAAGGGCCAGATAAAATTTTAATTCTTTGTTAAGAGAATTCCATACTTAGCTGAGAGTATGTGGCTCCGTCCTCGGCCACCAACAGGGATTGGATCTGGTCAATGCATATAGAGTTATAAATGTGCACCCCAGAAAGGAACCCCTTGGAAATTCCTGCATCCAGGGGGTACAGACATGCTGTAACTCCTGGTGCCCCCCACCCCAGAGTAAAGTGGCTCCTCCCTGCCCTTTGAAATAAGCCGTGGCCTAAAACTACCTAGTATTCCTCTCCCTCTGTCCTTATGCTTTATATATTACTAAGAAACTTTCCTGAAAGTAATGAACAGCACCCGGCCTTCTGTTCATTTCTGTTCAACACCAGGATATAACGGTTGACCCACTGACACTAGGACTAAGCATGGTTCAAAGCAGATTCTGCTGGTGGTCTTGAATCTCCTCTCCCTTCCCTGCTTTATCATAGTATCTTGTTCCACATTTCCCCTTCTTTTTCTCTTGCTATACCTCTTTGTATTGACTGAAAACAATCAAATGGGAAAGTACATCAAATACCACATCAGTGGAAATCCACTAGCTTTGCCTAATCCATTACATTTTTAAACAGTCCTACTATTGATGAAAGCATGACATCTGACATTTGCCAACAGATATTCTAAATAAAGGGGAAAAATCCCTGCTTAGTAGAACTATTCTACAGTTCAGAAATAAGCAATTCAGGAACAGTGTTTTGAGTGAAAAAATAAATAATGTCTCCCTTTCTTATACAAATCTAATATAGTTTAAAGGCCTGTATGAACAGTGCTCTTCATCCCATAGATTTCCTGCTTACTGTGTTTGCACAAAGTCTCTGTGGAGGCATTTCTGAACCACTATTAGCACTGCCACCTGCAGCTAATTGTGCTGGAATGAAAAACAGAGTTCTGTGCATAAAAAAAAAGTTTTGTCAATTTATGGTGTCAAATTATTCCCAGTCAAAATATTTTTTTAAAGAAATGCAAGTGTTTTGTGCTTTGCATACATTTTAAATAAAAACCATTTTGCAATGACTATTCAATTATGTCTATTAATGCAATGGCATTAATAATCTTAGCAGTTTGTTCTCATATGCTTGGCAGTATATTCCTTTTGCAAAATGAACAAGCCTGATTCCAAACCCTGGCAATTATGTAAATGTCTCTCATGTGGAGGTGCCGAGAATTTTCAAGTTAACTGAATTTAGTAGAATATAAGAATGCTCCAAGCCTCCCTGGGTCAACCCCATATAGAAACAGTTTTGCTGAAGCCCATTTTATAAGCAAAGGTTTATAGCATTGGGCGCCTTGGGTTTTAGTACATTATTTTAGATATTTTGTGAGTGTACCTATTTTGCTGTAAACTTTATAGTAGTTTTGTCACCTTTAAAACAAGAACAGGCCCATATATACTAGTACGCTAATCTGGGAAATCATAAAGGCCTTTAAATAGTTTTATGGATTATCATATATGTTTGCTGAAGGAGATAATCTGCTTTTACTACTATACTTTTACAGGGTTCAGAGAAATGGATTAACCAGGGACACCTACAGCAAAAGATTCTCCTTTAGGAAGAATGTAATAACCAAATAAAGCCACCAGTGTAAGTAAAAGGTGGCAAAAGCAGACTCAGGACTGGTATTAATAAAGTTAAAAAAACACTAATCCCATAGTTAGCAATCAATGAAGTTAAGGTGAGGAAACATAGCAAGAGATAGTTAAGGTTTGATTAAGATAATATTCTGTGTGAGGGAGGTTGATCTTAAAAGACCTGGGCTCTTGAAGGCTGGTCCCAAAAGGTCTAGATTAAGGGCCTTGTTACACCTCACACTATGAGCCACACAGATACTGATTGACTAATTTGGAGTTTAGAGCAGTGACACCTTCGGTTTCAGCTGCACGTCTGTGGGAAGTGGCCACACTTTAATGGAACAGGAGCTTGGTTGTGCGGCTCAAGAGCTAATCCTGCCCTGGAATGGCATAATTTTGAGCCACACAAGTGCTTTAAACTACTTTAAGGTGTTAATGTGCAGATAATCCAGGGATCAAGAGCTCCAGGAGATTCCCACATTTACCATGCAACAGAGCCCTCAGAGATACCATTAAAGTGAGCAACAAGAGGAATAAACCAAACTATTAGAGAGCCACAACAATATAAATACATAGACCGAATTCTGTCATCAGAAATGTGCAATATTAATTTAAGTGGAAGGCAATAAACACATGTAGAGATAGAGCTGATGAGTTTAAAACATCAATTTAAAGAGAATATTAAATGCTAGCTGTCTTGGGCTACTTACAAAACTGCAAAACAATCAATTGCCAATTTGCTGATCTTTAGAGTTTATAAAACAAAGTCCCAATCCCAAAGTAACTTCCACGTAAGCAAAAAGTCAGCAGAATAAATTAGAAGGATTAAATTAATTAACTTGCAATGTAGACCTAATTAACATAACAGAATCAAGATTATACAGGAACAGCTGGCACATTTTATATTAAGTTTACTTGTATGAAGTGCTGTGGGAGTTTTGATTAACACATTTGGCAAAATCTATTACAACATTTAGGGCAATAAAAAATATTAAAGAAGATAAAGAAAACAATTTGGAAGGTTGCACTGTTACATTATATGAACCAGAATGTGAAATTAATTGTAGTTTTCTTATGCTGGTTCATCAAGTGCTGGCTACCAAGGAAGGGAGCAGATCTGCCCATTCCTCATCGCTCAAAGAGGAAGTGAGTGGCTGGAATAGGCCCAAGAGTACTGTGAGTACTGTCAGTACTGTTAAACTCATACATTTAATGCCATTATGAGCCCCAGATCTTATGCTCTTGTGCAAATACTTTGGGACAGATTTGCAAAGACTTGGGTGTCCAAAAGTAGCCTTACGTGGAATTTGTGCGTCTGTATCTGAGTATGCCCTTCAAAATACCTGCCATAAGCAACTGTGTTTTTGCCAGTAAGTTTACCTAGGCACTTAATGTTTGTTTCTTCACAAGCTACAGGTTTGCCAGGGATGAGCACTTGGGCTTAATGTCATGCCTAAACTTGATTAGGACCTTCAAATGAGGTATTCGGCCAACAGCCCCCTCTGCAGAGCCCAATCTAGTTGGCATGCATGGAACAGACCTGATACAAGTCTAGACTGAAGTTTGACCCTGCACAAAACACAGTGGCAATACTCCTTTCTTCTTACAGTAGCCTAGTGGTGACAGTATTCTCCCAACAATGGACATAATATACCTTGACTTAAGCAAGACTTTTGATATCTTCTCCCACAGCATTCTTGTAAGTAAGCTCAGATAGTATGGGTTGGATGAATCAACTACAAGATGGCATGGCAGAGCACAAGTTGTGCCTCCCACTTTAAGAGGTTTCAGGCAGGCTCTGAGCAGCTGGCAGGTATGGTCTGGCTCAATCAGATGGTCACATGGCAGCCAGGACACTGCCTGATGGAGGAGGGCTTGGCAGCCTGAGAATAAGACCAGGTCCAGGGAGTAGGGTGAATAGTTGCAACTAAGAAGCTGAAGGAGTAGCATTGCCTGGCTGGAGAGGTCTGCTTCTGGAACACCATGGAGGTTAGGATAAGAACTAGGGGGAAGGAGGAGGTTCCTAGGGGCCCAGGTAGGGTCCAGAGCCCTTAGGAGGGGGCTGAAAGCCCTGGCCTGTGGAGAGACCAGCCTATAGTAATGGGCTGTGTACACAGGGGCCCAAAGGAGAGGTCAGATGGCTTATTCAGAGAGGCTGGGTATACAAGAGCCTGGAGAAGACACAGGCCAGCATGAGCAGAAGGGGCGTAGAGTTTGTGGGCCTACAGAGGGGCTAGGTAGGCCCCTGAATAGAACTGTTGAGAGTGTGGGTGATGGAGGAAAGGCCTGGGGAAACCCAGGGAGTGAGGCTGACCCTGGAGGGGTCTGTGGAGGGGTTCAGATGAGCCCAGTGAAGTAATGGGCTACTTTGTATGGGACTCCAGGCAAGCCCAGTGTGAGAGGATTGATTTATGGAAGGGCCCAGGGGTGTACTGTTATTGAGTGAGAGTCAGCTGTTTGTAGATTGACCCAAGACTCTCAACTGCCCCAGCTCAGCCCGGGGCCCAAGTGGCTGAAGGGCAAGTATGTGCACCACAAAGTGCTCCAGAACCAGGAGTCTGGGGTCCTGACTGGCTGGAGAGTGGGGCCACGCTCAAGCGAGTGATGGTCTCTCAGGGGAGAGAACACTGGCAGGAGAGTAAGGGGGTCAGCCAGCAAGTAGTCTGGAATGACTGAGGCTGAAGCCCAGCCACCTGATGGAAAGTAACTTGCAAGGGATCTGAGAGACAGTTGTGACCAGTGACTGAGGGTTATGTGGAGGTGGAGGATGCCTGTGGAAGGACATTCAGTGAAAGGTGAGTATAGGGTGCTGGAAAGCCTCAGCCCCCACTGCCTTGTGGGTACCCTGTGGAAGGGGAAGGCTAAGGGAGTACACCCTGACAGAAAAGCAACAGGCTTGGGTGACAGTACAGGGGCCAGGAGGGCCTGAGGCCCAAAGCCTGAGAGAGTGGGGCTTATGGGCAAGACAATGGGAGCCAGGATCTGTGGGCCTCAGGAGGGCATGAAGCCCAAGGTCAGTGGGAATTGGCTTGAATAGGACTGGAGCTGTTACTTTAAATTTCAATTGCCAAATCATGAGCAAGAACTTATAAAGGGGGATAAGGCAAAATGCCGTGTTTATTGATGACATGAATTAGAGATAGAGGTTTGGACACACCACTCATATAGACGCACACAGTTTATCATGCACATCATTACACACAGATACACACAAACACAAAACAACCATTCTATTCAGACATTATAGTTATCAGCTGCAGTTATTCAATAATAGCACTGGGTGACCAGCCTAGGCCTTATTGAGAGAAGATGCAGATAGCAGGCAGGGTGGCTATTATGAGAGACATCCTGGGAAATAACAGCTTGGAGCAAGGTGAAACAGACGTGTCTGTGCTCCGACGAAACAGCAGTTGAAAGAGAGACTCGCCCAACTAGGCACTTTCAAAATCTTCTTTTATAGGGGTTGGCATCCTTTGGTTCAGTGCTTTGGGGTTTTTACATACTCAGCTTCTGTTTTTGCAGTTGTTCTTCTCTGTCTTCAGCTTATCTCAGCCCAAGGTCAGTTTGGTTGTCAAAGTTGATATCTCAGCCTTGGAGTGTCCTTGCTGTGAATCTGGCAGGATGGGTACGTTCCTCCTCCTCATTTATTTTGTTTGTGCCCTAGGCCTAAAAGGGATTCTTCAGCCATTCATTAATTAGTTTATTGACTGATAACTTACATTTGGCACCTTGTTGCTTATATAAACAGTTAAATCTTTTCTCCCATCTCTATGCTATTCTCTCACTATTCACCCTTTCACATACACACATTCAAAAAAGGGCATACAAAGTTCATTCATTTATGTCAAGCAAAAGAATACAAAATGGAGTTTTCAAGTTACTTACAGGACACAACTAACATGGTTACATTTCACTACTATTACACTTTATGTTAACATCTGTGACATTAGTTCAGTTCATGCTACAGAGCCTAGTGGGAAGCTAAGAATAAGAATTGGGCCTAGCAGAAGGTGGAGAGAGAGGTCCAAGCATGTTCCAGGACACTTGAGGCCTCAGTGGGCCATAGGCCGAGTTTGAGACGCCCAAGGCCAGAGAATCAGCTTAGCGTGTGGGACAGTAGGCCTGATGCCCCATTTTAGAGTATGGCCTGAATTGGGAGGCCTGAAGGTCTGTGACAGGCCAAGCATGACAAAGAGAAGCCAGAAGGGCTGTATGGAGTAGGGAGAAGTGTGTGTGTGTGGCACATGGTGGAGTGAGAATGAGTGTTACCCAGTAAAAGGGGCAGCATGAGTGAGACCCAGTTATGGGGGTACATGGAGAAGGCTCAACATAAGGACAGAGTCCTGCTATGGAGAGGGCTGAGTATCAACTGTTTGGAGGCCATTTGTAAGGCATTAGAAATGGTATAAGGGAAGGCTTGGAGCTGTGTATTTCACCCTTGGCTTCAGGGTAACCAAATGAGCAGCCTCCACCATAAATACCAATTTTGTGGAAACATCAAAGGTAAGGCAGGGCAGACTGCCCTAGACAGGTGGCTGGGCTGATGTTGTGACTGGCCTTGAGATGGCCCCCTGTCACAAGCAGATACAAAACTGGCTGGATTGTTGGGCTCAATGGGTAGTAATCAATGGCTCAATGTCTAGGTGGCAGATAGTATCAAGTGGAATGCCCCAGGGGTGAACCTTGGAGCTGGTTTTGTTCAGTATCTTCATTCCCAATCTGGAAGATGGGATAGATTACACCCTCAGCAAGTTTATGGATGACACCAAGCTAGTGGGTGTAATAGATATGTTGGATTGGAGGGCTAAGATTCAGAGTGACCTAGACAAATCTCATGATGTTCAATAAGGATAAGTGCAAAGTTTTGCACTTAAGACAGAACCCCAGGCACAGCCTAGGGGCTGACTGGCTAAGCAGCAGCTCTGCAGAAAAAGATGTGGGGGTTATAGCAGACAAAAAGATGGATATGAATCAGAAGTGTGTCCTTGTTGCCAAGAAGGCTAACAGCATACTGAGCTGCATTAGTAGAAGTGTTGCCAGCAGATCAAGGGAAGTAATTATTCTTCTCTATTCTCCTCTGGTGAGGCCACATCTGGAGTACTGAGTCCAATTTTGGGACCCCCACTATAGAAGGGATGTGAACAAGTTGGAGAGAGTCCAGTAGAGGGCAACAAAATTGGTTCGGTGGCTGGGACACATGACTTATAGGAGAGGCTAAAGGGAATTGGGTTTATTTAGTCTGGAGAAAAGAGGCCTGAAGGGGGATTTGATAGCAGCCTTTAAATACCTGAAGGGGGGTTCCGAAGAGGATGGAGCTGGACAGAACAGTGGTGAACAAAGAGCAATGGTCTCAAGTTGCAGCAAGGGAAATTTGGGTTGGATATTAGGAAAAACTCTCTCACTAGGAAGATGGTGAAGCACTGGAACCAGTTACCTAGAGAGGTGGTGGAATCTTCATACTTCAAGGTTTTTAAGGCCCAGCTCAACAAAGCCCTGGCTATAATGTTCTAGTAGGGGATGGTCCTGTATTGAGCAGAGGGTTGGACTAGATGACCTCCCGAGGTCCCTTCCAACCCTAATTTTTATGATTCAATTCTTTCTTTTTCCAAGGTGGTTCAAACCCATATTTCCCACTGTCTATAAGAGTCCCCCCATAAGTGGTGGGGGGAAATATTATTTGCAGAGGTTGAGCACTGCCTGATCACCACCTCCCTCAGGGCTGTTACATGCTGAGTGGTGCCGGGTGCTGCAGGACAGTGACACAATGGTGCTGCTGTCATCGGCCACCGCAAAAAGGTTGGCAGGGGCTAAGCCCTACTAGCCCCAGCCTTTCACCACCTATGAGTGACCCATCATTAGGTAATTGTCAAGTCTTAAATAGAAGCACCCTTACTGCTCTTGTTGAAGTTGCTCCCTTTTGCAAAAGTGACCATTTTATCCAATGTTTGTTTAGTGTAAAACATACAGACATCCTTGTAACAAGGACCTGAACTCAGGCCTTCCCTTCCAGGTAAATGCCCTAATATTGATATACTAGCAAATTGCTCATAAAGAATGATTGGGGGGCAGGGTAGAGGAAGCAGGTGGGGACAGAGCACAACATGCTACCACCCTGAACCACTGCCACCTCCTGGGGGGACAGAGCTTGCATGTGGTGGCCACCGCTGCCATCCACCAGTCTGTGCTGTTGCTGCTTCACATCTGGCTGTGGTCCCCCCGCTCAGCATCTGGCTCTGTGCCTCCCAGAAGTGGGGGTGGGGGATGGGGATGAGAAGTGGGCGATGTAGGGGGGAAGCTTGGAAGCAGCAGCTGCCACCACCACCCACTGCCCCACACTGCCACTGCTCTGCTTCTGGCCCTGCTTTGTCTCTAGATTGGCATCAGCACAGGGTGGTGGGTGGCAGTGGCTGTGTGCAAGCTTCTCTGGATGTAGGGGAGGGGGGCAATCTTGAATGTGGCAGCTGCCACTGACACATCCTGTACCGCCTCCACCTCCCAGGAGTGGGTGGGGGGGGGAGCTTGCTCCTCCGTCCCCCTCCGCCAGCACCCTGCATTGCTGCTGCCTCCAAGGAGCAGGGCCGGGGGGGGGGTGAGGCCAACAGACCCAGGGCCTATACACCCAGGAAACTGTAGGCAAGTTAGTCTTACCTTGATCCTGGGTAAGCTTTTTGAGAGAATTATCCTGGCACATGTCCACGAGGAGCCAGTGGGGGAGGTTAAGCTTAGGGGCAACCAACACAGGTTCATTAGGGGCAGGTCCTGTCAGACCAAACTGGTGGCCTTCTATGACCAGGTCACAAAGTCCATAGATGCAGGGGTAACAGTGGACCTAGTCTTTCTGGACTTTAGGAAGGCCTTCGACACTGTCTCTTACCCCATTTTCATTAAAAAACTGGAGGACTGTGGTGTCGACACCTACACAGTCAAATGGGTCACTAACTGGCTGGAGAGCCACACCCAGAGACTGGTGGTGGATGGGTCATTTTCAACCTGGAGGGATGTGGGCAGTGGGGTTCCACAGGGCTTGGTCCTCGGGCCTGCACTGTTCAACATCTTCATCAGTGACTTGGTCGAGGGGGTAAAAAGAACCCTGTTCAAATTTGCTGATGACACTAAGATGTGGGGAGAAGTAGGCATGCTAGAAGGGAGAAATAGGCTACAATCAGACGTAGACAGGTTACAGGGGTGGGCGGATGAGAACAGGATGGGTTTCAACACTGAGAAGTGCAGGGTGATGCATCTGGGGAGGAAGAGCGAGCAGCCTACCTACAGGCTGGGGAACTCCCTTCTTGTCCATGCAGAGGCAGAAAATGATCTTGGAATCACTACTGATGCCAAGATGAACATGGGCCAGCAACGTGGGGATGCGGTCAGGAAGGCCAACCATACCCTGTCATGCATCCACAGATGTATCTCAAGCAGGTCCACAGAGGTGATACTCCCTGTCTATGCGACACTGGTCAGGCCACAGGTGGAGTACTGCATCCAGTTCTGGATGCCGCACTTCAAGAGAAATATGGACAACATGGAGAGGGTCCAGAGGAGGGCACTCGCATGATCAAGGGGCAGCAGGGCAGAGAAGAGGTTAAGGGACCTGAACCTGTTCAGCCTTCACAAGAGAAGGTTGAGGGGGGATCTAGTGACAAACTAGTCAGAGGGGACCAGCAGGCATTGGAGGAGTCCCTGTTCCCCCGAGCACTGCCAGGAGTGACCAGGAATAATGGTCACAAGCTGGCAGATGGTAGATTTAGGCTAGATATCAGGAGGTGCTACTTCACTGTCAGGGTGGCTAGGATCTGGAACCAACTTCCAAGAGAAGTGGTGCAGGCTCCTAGCCTGGGGTCTTTAAGAAGAGGCTAGATGAACACCTTGCTGGGGTCGTTTGACCCCAGTAATCTTTCCTGCCGTGGCAGGGGGTCGGACTTGATGATCTGCTCAGGTCCCTTCTGACCCTACCAACTATGAAACTATGAAACAGTGTTGGCCTCCCCCCTGCCCCGCTCTGTCCCCGCCACAATGGCAGCACTCCACTGTCCCACTCCATCGCCTCCATTCCCTGTGGAGCATTCTGATTGGTTGTTTCAGTAAGCATTGTGATTGGCTATCAAGACAACCAATCAGAGCGCTCCAGGAGTGTTACAGACAGACACACTGACTAAGCCCTTTACATATACATATACATATACTAGCTAATTGCCCATCAAAAATGACAGGCAGGGACAAGAGGCCTGTGTCCGGCTCCCCCCCATACCTCCAGGATCGGTCTAGCTCCCCCTTTTCCCCAGTCTACTATGGAGATGGGCCTGCCCCCCCATTCTCCCTGCCAGTGTTGCAAGGTCATGCCTACACCTCCCCCCACCTCCCCACCACTGTTTCGGGGCTGGGGCCAGGCCCATCCCCCTCTGCCTCCCCACTGCCATTTCTGGGCCAGGCTGGGCCTGGTGCACCCCCCCATACCCTCTGTTTTGGGGGCCAGGCCAAGCCAGGCCCTGTGGGCTCCTCCCTCCTCCCTGCTGCTGTTTTGGGGCTGGCGCTGGGCCCACCCCCTACCTTCCCCACCACTGTTTCAGGGATGCAGCTTCCCCACCACTGGTTCACCCCTCCCCCACACATAGTTGTGAGAAGGTTGTCAGTGCTTGCGATATTACACTCTCAGTCCAAGAAGAAATATCCAGCAGTTCCTTAACACTCCATGTGATTAATCAGGCAACCAGATAGAACAAAAAAGAAACAGGGGCCAAGGAAAACAAATATAGAGGCTATGTGAGCTGGCTAACCTGGTTCCTCATTATTGCAGGAGTGGCTACTAATGTCACTATTAAACCCTAACATAAGGTAAAGGAAATCTCTTGATTAATAAATAAAAATCCTAGCATAATATCTAGTAACCTTCAACAGCAGTGCTAAGCCTGATTGATATCACCCAACTTTAAGTCCAAACAATTCACTACATAAGAGCAGGAAGCCATAAACATTTATTAGGACTAGCTTACAATAGAGTGATATAATTTATATGTTTGTGTGATTAAGAGCAAAATAAAGCCAAATATCCCTAGGTTTATAGTCACACTAAACCAATAGAACTCAATGCTAATATCACAGTGGCTTAGAAATTTTTTCAAATTACAAAACTCATTGTTGATTCTTTACTCTGAATCCAAAGACGCCTCTGGAAGAAATCTGATTGTTTAAGGCCTTTTAATTGGTTAAACTCCTATATTAGTTAGAGCATCAAAAGGATCATTTCATACTTTTGGTATCTGGTTGCACTTATAAATGAAGAGGAAATTCAAACTAAAACATTTTTTAAAGTTTCCCTTCGTATTCATTGAATATCTATCTATCTACATAATGGAATCTGAAGACTAAGCTGTAATGACTTTCACACATTCACAGTGGTGCCAAATTCTTACTCCCACTGAGTGGTCCTTTTTATTTCAGAAGAACCACTCTGATAATTTATTATATTTGTACAGTGCTTGGCACAATAGGAACAGGGTTAAAACCTCTCAATATGACTGGAATATAAATATGAAATAATAATAACATTAAAGAAGTAAGGTGCTGCACAGCATACAAAGGTATGCTACTTCTTTAGAGAGAGAATTAGCAGATGTTAAAGCTGTTAAGAACCAAACAAAAGAAACATAAAACATTCTCTGTTTACATTGTCTTTGAAATAAGCTCATTTGCTTGTACAACTTGAATGTAATTGCTCTGCCTCGTGTGGGGCTTAAAACCAAGGAGGTTTGTTTTTTGTAATTACCATTTGTATTTGGTAGCATTTTATATGCACTTTTAACAGATGTAAAGAAATAAACAGAATTCAGGTAAAAGAGAATAGATTTTTTTCCTAAGATGTAAAACCAGAATTTTTTTGTTAAATATGTATTTATTTAGATTGTACTAGTATTTTGTCTATTTCCCTTCCCCATAGCCGGTCTAAATCCCCAAAGGAAAACATAATTCTGATGGAACTTTTCCCAACCAGAAATCTTGCAGATCTAATTGCTCAAACGAGTTATCATTTGTGTGATGGCAGGAACTAACTCAGCAGGATAGGGTTATTTTATGGTATTACAAAGACAAATAAACTATTGCACATTTAAATGATATATTCTATTAACACAAAGCTTTTAGGTGCTCTGTGTTGTATTGTGTCAATTAAAAAAATTGAGTAATAAAAAAATTACTTGTCTAACAAAAACATGCAAAATAAAATGCAAAAGCAGCTAGCTGGAGGCATTTTTGTAACATCCTCTCTTGAAAATAGAAAATCCACTTTCAAATGTCCTGTGGGCTAAGGTTTTGTTTCAGATGTCAACAGAAGGAAAGAAAGTTTCCTTCTCACTCTTTGAAGACACTCAGTTCATCTCTGTCTTATCTGACATGCAGTCATTATGCTTTTTACTGAAGTCAGTCTTTAGCTCCATGGGGGTATTAACAGTTCTAACTATAGAATAAAGGCATCTTTTCCCAGCAAAGCACTGCAAAAGACAGGAATTTACTGTCCCCTGAAGACATCTCTTTCTGGAAATTACTTTGGGAGACCCATCTTTGTGCTCACTTAATTGAAGTTGATTGTGGATTGCACAATGAATCTTTGCAATTTCCGTTTTGAGTTTGATTACAGACCCTTGCTACCCTGCACATTAATTACTGAAAATCTGTTTGGTTTTTTTTCCCTTAAGTATCAGATCATTTACTTGGGTAAAAAACTCCATGGTCTCTGAACAGGGTTTTCTAACGGATTGAAAAAAGAAACGGGGCACCCCTTCAAAAAGGAAATGCTTTCTAGCTCACTTGAGCTAGTCATGCTAATAATCCTCTTTTTATATTTTTGGTCTGAATAAGCAGTGTTAGCAGGATGCTAAAATGTGAAATCATGTGTTAAAAATGGCTTTGGCTTGAAATGAGAAACCTGTGTGCAAAAAAATATCAGCCTACTGCCATAGGGATGAAGCCAAAAAATAATTTTTCATTGTGTGAACTGACAATAGAACTGAAACAGAAACTTGGAGAAGTTAGTGATACCCATGTTTCTGAAAACACAGCTATCCATCCAGTTTAATAAACTACTAGCTCGTAATCTCTAAATCAGTATTCATAGAATCACTACAATTTAACGGCAGGATCTACACCTTGCTTCCATGTCCATGGATCAAGAGCTGCACCTTTATGGACAAATTACAGTCAAGTGAAAACTGACTAATTCAATTGCAGCTGAATAGTTGAACTAACAGTCTTTCTTGTGAGGATTAGGGCGTTAGCTTTCTTGTTAATCTCAGTCCTTTTTTTTTTCCAGGCTTTTCCTCCTGCCTGCAGCTGTTGACAGCGTTGGGTGCTTATAAGCCAGGCAAAAATGCAAGATATATCATCATTTGACAGGCTTTTTGGTCTAGACAGGATGGATCCAGTCACACTCTAAAAATGCTTTTGGTGGTAATAACACAATTATGGGTAATCATCTTTTTTCCTCTTTAAATTGAGATAAAAACTTGGTTGGGGTTTAATGGATATAATCCGGGGGTGCTAGTACTTGATGGTATGAACAAATGATAAGCACTTGCACTGATACTGAAATAAATCATGAAGTAATATTATAATCTTGCTGGGACACTAACAACTAAAATATATCAAATTTCAAAAAGACAGTCTAGAATAGTATCTATTAATACTGTATCTTTATTGGACCCAATTTTTCCTTACATAGACTGCTGGAACTCCATTGACTTGAGTGGAGTTACACCCAATTCACAATAGGTCAAAGTAGAACCAGGGTTTTCTCACCAAGGTTAGACAATTAATCTGTTTCTCTGAATGGCTCCTGTGAGTTACTAACAGTTGTCCACTACAATAAATCTTCCAAAAGGAAAACAAAACTGCATTATTTAAATATAAACTGTCACTGGAGAAGTAAATAAGTGTGATTTATGTTTTGCCTTAAAACCATCTGGTTTCTTATGCAGGAGAAACCTGGACTGTATCTATTGTTCAGATGAAATGTAATAATAATACAAGTGGTTATAAAGGAAGTTGTTTATACAAGTCTCTTTCCACCATGATTTGCTTCCACTCTTCCTCTGCTAATATTTATTTTAAATGCTAGTTTAAATGGCTCAGACTTCATTCATGACCTGAACATGGCTGAAAGTTGCCACCCTGTCAGTTCTTGACTAGAGCTTACTGAAATAAGCTATGGACCTCCCCTTTACTTGCCACATTTGTGCTCACAAACTTGCCAGTAAATAACTTGTAAAAATGATTACAGAATACTCTCTAGAATCACACTGCACTGGTTGTTAATTTACAACCAAAGTCTGGGTATCATCACACCATCAGTCTTCTGATGCACAAATCTCTGTCAAAGGAAATCTGTTAAGGTTGCAAAACTGAATCACTGAAAATGAGAAAATACAAAACCTAAGGTCGCCTTTAGCAAATGCATTATGATACATTTTAATCCTAATTATGGAAGTTCTACTTTTGAGTGCTCAACTTTTTAACTTTTAGAAAGTCTGTGCATGCACGCTCACACATGTAAGAGATTTCCTTTTTCAAAAAGCATTTAAAACCAAAATAGAAGCAATCATAAGCTAGGTGAGAACCTTTGGATTTGCTGCACAGACCTCTTCTACTTGTGCTAACAGTAACTGGCATCAGTAGTAGGCTGTTATACTCTGTAAGTCAGCACTTGAAGGGAAGGATTCAGAGGTATTTACTGATAGCAGAGCAATAGCGATGCTTGGGAATCTTGGTTTCATTCCAGAATCTGGAGAAAGTGTGCACCAGACAGCATAGACATGTCTGCCCATTTCTGACTTTTTTTTTCCCCCACTATTCACAACTTGTCCTGAATTCAGTCTTCTCTTCCCTAGCTCTGGCTCCTTTTCCTAATGTTGTTCTTGCCTGGCCAGTCCCAGTTTACTTACTCAATAAGTCCAAATTTCATTCCTCTAAGATTCCCATTCAGGTTTCTCCCTGCTTCTTGTTTCCAGTTTCCTTGCCTGGACTACCCCAATCTCTGTCCCCAGACCTCCTGTCACCTGTCCCTTCTCCCTCCCTACTTGTTCTTGGTTCTATTCTTCCTTTCCAGTATCTCTTTTCAACTTCTGTGCCCCCCCGCCCCGGCTTTTTATCTAGATTCTTTGCTCAGTCAGTTTTAGTTCCACCCCCAACCTCTTTAACAATTCTGCCTCTTTTCCTTTCCATGCCATACTGGTTACTAGTCTCCTTTCCTAGCCAGTCCAAGTCATCCCCACTTCTTAGTTGATCTCAGTCTTCTCCTCCCCAACTTCTATTCCTCCCACCACTTTTCAGCTACCAATCTCTGTCCAACAAGTCACCATTTCTCCCAATTGCAGATTGTCTAGCCAATCCAAGATTTATCTCCTTCAAACTTCTTCATGTCATCCTTTGAACCTTTAGTTCCACTCTTCTCCTCTTCTATGCCCCTTTCCCAATCTGTTTACATGTCCCTGGTTCCATCTTTACATTCAAATTAGGCAACCTGAACCTGAACCCAGCAGGGGGAAAATTGACAGTACTAGAAAGACAATCTTCCTGCTCTGCAGGGCCCAGGCCCAACCCAATGGGCATATCTACACAAGATGCTATGTCACCGTAGCAGCAAACTATAGCAACATAGTTCATCACTATGGCAACGTAGCATAGGCAGGCACTAATTGTGATGTCACTGCTACATTGCTGTAGTGACAAGCTACATCACCTCATCACTATGGCAATGTAGGGCTGGAAACAACCACAAGTACTAAATGACTGCACAGTCAGGAGCACGTGTAAAAATGCCCAATGTGTAGCAAACTAGTCCTCCATTTTAAAGAAGTCTTGGTCAGCTCTAGGCTGGAACACAGTGCCAATCTCCAAGGACCTCACTTGAGATGCTCTAGGCAAGTCTCTACTGAGCATGTGTGAATTGTGATTTTCCAAACATTTCTAAATTGGGTAGATTGTCATGAGAGGCAATAAACAGCATATCCCTAATACAAAGGATACACTGGCCAAGTTCAAAGTTTCTTCCTGTTCCAAAGGATGAAGGCTGTGGATCCTCTCAAAGAAAAACTTAATAAGCATTTTTAACATGGGCATTTTCCTCTAGTTGCATTTTCCAAAATAACTGCCCCCCCCCAATATTAGGAACCAGCCTGAAGCAGATGCATAGCATGAAGAATTTAATTTCCAATGGTTTAAGTTTGGCGAAGATACTGAATGGGAAATGTCAGGGGACCTTCCATAATAGCTTGTGCTACCAGCACTGCTAATGATATTAGCAACTTATTACTCTTTTTGCTTATAGAACTATAAATTTAGAGTATTGTCCACAAGTTTACCAGAACTGTATTTTTTTTAATTCACATTATTCACCTATTAAAACCTAAGACAACATTCTAAAATCCAGAATGACACCCTGGCTCCTTATTCTTTTGGGCTGGAAATACTGTATTTCTTGGGAAATGAAGAATTTGCCTAATTGCAGCTCTATGGCTGAATGACACTTGAGTCTTTAATGATTTATTTTTCTGTTCTTATTCAAATAAATGGAAGCTATCATTGGAGCACTGGGGCCAATAGTTTATACTGTCCTGATTTGTATCAGCTGAGGCTGTAGCCCAACCTTGTTCCTAAAGCTGGGAGGAGGAAAGAACAAAGTGTTTTTTTAGCAGCTGTGGAAGAAAGGAGAATTAACCATACATCCTCAGCACTAAGACTTGTTTCTTATCTCCCTTTCAGCATGTATAAATGGATGCGACATAGCTGTTGAGAAGTGGAGGAGGATTATTGTATTAAGAATCTATTTATACCAAGGGGAGCAGGAAAACTATCCTAATAGCTGCTAATGGAAGAGATGTTATCATATGTCCCTTGTGTAAGTTAAGGTCTGTTATACTAACTTAAAGTCCCTGCCCTCAAACCTGTCCCTTGGTAGGCCTGAGATATTATGGTTATGCAAGTATGTACCTAATGAATTTTCACTAAAAAAATTGTTGTGGTTGCATATTTGTTTTATATGTAAGATATTTTTCTCAAATAACTCTTTATATCGAATTTCTTTGCCAACTGCAAGTTCTCTGAAGGCTTGAAATAAAACGTTTTTTCAGGTTATAACATACAATCAAATTTATCACATCATTGATTAATTTGAGCTTGTTTAATTTGTTCTTGCAATTTTTCTTCTTCCTTCCATTGTTCTATCGTTTTTCCTTTTAACATTTGGTTAGTTGTCAACCTGAAATTGCAAATTATACCACCAAATGTGAAGGAATATTACCAAACATGAAAGATGTTTGCACAAAAATGTGGTTTTCCCATTGATCTTCAGCCAAATTCTGCATCAAATCTTCATAAATTGTGCACTAGAACCCTTGAAATCTTCAGTTAAGTGGAACATATCAGTTCTTCCTAATTTGGCCCAGTCTCTGGCCCTTTTTGACCTTGTCATACAGCTGATTAGTAGATTTAAAGTTGTTTGCTTCAAAATATTTCAACAAATTCCTAAGACAAAAAAGGGGTTAAAAATGTAACAAAATAGTCCACTACCTTTTGAAATCACTTGCTAAACTCTGTGTAGTTACCGAAGGGCATTCAAATGCATGATTTAAACAAACATAAGCAGGTTCAGTCATTTTGCAAATCATGGAAGGTGGTATAAGCAGTGTGTGAACTTGAGGAGGCATAATATAATTACAGTTATAGCTGTGTTATCTGGCACTTTACCATCCAGAATACTTTATTAACTGGCATCTGTCATAGATGGCATCTGTTATTTATGGCAGTGGATCGATGCGGCAAAAGCAAACCTGGAAGTCCCACCATGGCACTTCCGGTTTCACCTCTGTGAGCTGGGTTCCACTTCTTCCTCAAGGGCCATGGCCTGGGACAAAGCAGCCTGCTCACACTGACGCTAGGGAATGAAAGCCCTGGTGCACTGGACGCAGCAGGAGGGGCAGCAGCCCAAACAGGCAAAGACACCTCCAACCCACTGGGCTGGAGATAAGCTCTCAGATAACCGGCATATTTGATTAACGAGCACCCCTCATTCCTCATGGATGCTGGATAACAGAACTTTTACTGTACAAAATTCATTGGAGGACTTGCGGGGCATACATTTTTTGTGCAAACATCTTCCATGTTTGTTAATATTCCTTGATCATTTGTATAATTTGCATTTTCAGGCTGACAAATGATTTCTCTTGATGATGATATGGCCAACCCTATGTTGTAATGTAGCAAACCTCTCTTTTGAAACTCAGTAACGTACATAAACAACTTAATTTCTCCAAATATTGTGTATCTTGAATCAATCACAATTCTGGTGACTTCCTCTTTTCTTACTTGGAACAGCGTAGTCACAATATCAGGACTCTGTTCAAACTTTGGTAAGGCAGGCGGCTGGCAGCGATCTCATGCCATTGAGGACTGCAAGTAAAGTAGTAGATAAGTCCGGTTTTCCAAATTTCTGTACCATGGCCATAGCATCTTGTTAGTTTTGTTGCATATTCCTTGAATAACCAATAAAAATTAAGACTACAATCACAACAGTTCCTGCTCTTAAACCTTCTCCTTCTGCTCTAGTGTACTGTGCATCTGCTAATCCCATGTGTCAACATGCAGCTTGATATTCTCTCACATATTGCAAATTATTTGCCTCTATTCTACAGTGCACATCAATGAAGTACTGCTTTGTCAGTTTGCCAAATAAATGCAATAAGCTGAATTGAGGCCTTCTGGCAATATGGTAAGATGGAAACAAAAGCATAATAACTGTTTCACACTTTTGATTGGTTTTCTTATGGTGTTCTAAGCCTACGCAAAAGCCAAATTTGCCATGAGGAAATAACAATGGATACATTAACGGACCATATTTGAATCTAAGTACAATACAGTTTTAATTCTTTCAAGCATTCTGCGCAAGTCCTGCACTTTCCTGGTGACCTGTTAGAGTTCACCATATGTGTGATGGTGGATATCCTGCTGTCTTATTTTCTGTTTTACTATTTTATGAGTACACTGCAGGAATATAATATTTATTTTAAAATGTTAATAGGTAGTAACGTATAGCTTAGAAATACAAGTGTAGCAACATAAGTAGTTACTTATAGCTTAAATTATTAAAAAGCAAAACACCAGACAAAACAGCAAATTTAATAGCAATTAAACATGTTCAAAAGGCAGTGCACAAAGTTCGTTCTAAGAGGTGGCATTAGCATGTCAGGTGAAAGTCAAACAGAGATGCAGATCACACGAAATCTCACTGTGGACTGAAAGCCAATATTGCATACCAGTTTGCTTAAGAGTATATAGGAGGCACACACCTTTGCATTGTATCACATTAGGCTTTGTCTATGGTCATTTTTTAAAAATAGTTTCTCACACGTGTTGGATGGTTTTTCATAAATTAAAAAAATCACAGTTCTACACTCTATAAGCTTTAAAGTGATATGTAATCTGTAGTTATATAGTAATTGCAAATACTTTAGATGGTTTTATACCTTGGCACATTAGTATATAAATACTCCTAGAATGACCTGTCACTAAAAAATTTGCAAATAAAGACTTTTTTTTTTTGCAAAAATCTGGTTGGTCTAATAAAAGGTATCACCTGTACCACAAGTTCAGATTCCTTCCGTCACTCTAAAGGCCTTCACTAATGCATAGTTCCTTTAATATTTCATAAATAAATACCATCTTGCTAAAGCATCCTTGAAAATAAAAAGTTCAACTATGAACCCACAAGGGAAAGAATCTGTTACCTATTCTTTTCACCTTTTCTGTTATGTTATAAAATACCTCTGCCATCACCTGACATCTTCCCATCTACCTTTCCAAGGATTTGCTCCAGCAGGGTGGTTGGTCTGAAATGAGCAATGCATTTTTACATGTTCTACATAGGTCTGGGCATGCTTCAGTGATTTGCTAGACTGAAATTTAGAGGAAAAAGCCCCACATGAACAGTGCCTGTCTTCTACCCCGATTACAATATAAATCTACTTTAAACAACATAGCCTGATTTTTGGGAGGCATTACAGGCCATGTTAACAGGAATGAAAACTTTGCTTCTATTCTCCTTCAAGGAAAAAACAAGATGATGAACTATTAAGCAAGGTAAACATTTCTTTAAAAATAACAAAAAATAAGAATTCTCACAAATGCAAAATTCTAAATCAATAGATAGAATGGACTCCTGGGCTTGGAAAAAGGACTCTTATTTTTGATTGTATGCATATTTTTCTCACTACTCAAAGGAGATGCCTATATATGTGCATACGTGTCATGTAAGGGTTCTGCAGAAGTACTGATTTGTTTCAAATGTGTTGTATACATCTTGTACAAAAAAAGATAACATTGTCAGAGATGTGTACATACAAATCTGCACATCCATTTGCTCTACTACATTTATTTCCACAAGATTCATTGGGTACCAAGGCTGAAATGAAAGGCAAACCTCTCATTAGCTTCAATGACAGTAGGACTTGACCATGAAGATTTGATCACTAGAAAGAGAAAAACTGTCACAGAGGCTAACTACAAGGCTTTATTGGGAGTTCCTATCAGGTATTTAATCATTTACAGCATTTGATGGCAAGGTTACAATTTCTTTACGTTGTCTGTCATCTATCATACCTCTCTAAACCATTTAGTATCTAAGGGCTTCTATAGATGTGCAGGGAGCCTGCTCTGACATGCTGGAAATCCAATTCGTTGGAGCAGACTGGAGCATAGAAGTTGACACACTTCAGCAGCCTTCTACGTCATGTGCGTCAGTGTCCCAGAGCATCCCCATGCAGAAAAAAATGGCAGTGGGGCACTTTGAAATAAAACATGTTCTGTGAGCTTTAATCCAAAGTGCCCTGCCGCTGTTTTTTCAATGCGGGGATGCTGATACATGTGAGAGCTTTTAATTAGCACGGCTTGCTAATTAAAGCACCTGGCGCTGTGTCCCAAAACACATGTAAAAATTCCCTAAGATGCTGCCCTGCCATTGAATTTCCTGGGATAATTAGATAAATAAAGTGTTAAAATAGCTCTGTGGGCTAAGTATTTATCTGGCCCACTAGGCTACCAGGAGTTAGACTGTGGCCTGCCACAGAATCTAGGTCTTTTGGGCTCCAATGGACAAATGGTGGAGAGCAGCTGAATTAAGGCTGTAGAGCTATAACTCTTGCTTGCTTTGTGGCCATCAGACCCATGCTGCTGGCCCTAGACTCCCACTGCTACTGTACTCCTACCATTGCATGGCCCAGTGCTATGCCAAGAAGCCTGTCACCCCACTGCACTTTCAGCTAGGCTGCTCCTGGCCCTGCAGATCCAGCCAAGACCTCTCTGACATATAGGAATGCTAACATGTTTATTAAACACTGTAGGATTTTCTGATGTCTACACATCACCCTATGGAGATGTAGCAATGCACTATGTCACTGTATGGCATGCTGTGGCAATGTAGTGATCACACAGGTCTACACGTGATTGCCAGGTATATTGCTGTAGCAGTGTGCTCCCCCAATATAGCACGCTGCTACAGCGAGAAAGCAGCAAAATCTAACCGCCTCTACTGTGTCATGTTTTAGTACTTTCAAAAGGAAATACAAAAGCATGGCATTGTAGCAACGTCACTGTACAGTGATATATAGATGCACCCTTTAATAACAATCTTGCTACTACCGTGGCTTCACCATTGTCCTGTTTGTAAGATTTTATCACAAGAAGGTGTCCCACTTAGGCCATGTGTCCAAGTAACACCATACCTTTTGACTTAACCTAGACTAACTCTCACTTCCTGACTTTTAGACCTGATAGCCCCTGGAATGGGTGGAGCCAGAAGTAGTTAGCCAACAATTCCTTAAAGGGGTTCTTTCCTCTGGTTGTCTTATGTAGTTCTATTTGCTTTTCTTTTGTGCAAGTTTTACAAGTCCAATCACAGATCCTGAGAAATATCATGGTGACTATCTGCTATAGACCACCAGACCAGGAGGATGAGGTGGATGAGGCTATCTTCAAACACCTAGTGAAAGTTTCCCAGTCACAGACCCTGGTTCTCATGGGGGGCTTCAATCACTTTGACATCTCCTGGGAGGGCAATACAGCAGTGCACAGGCAATCTAGGGCATTTTTGCAGAGTGTTGGGGACCACTTCCTTGTGTAAGGGTTGGAGAGGCCAACTAGGTGCCATGCTCTTCTTCACCTGCTGCTCACAAACAGGGAAGAACTGGTAGGGAATGTAGAAGTGGATGGCAACTTGGGCAGCGGTGACTATGAGATGACTGAGTTCAAGATCCTGAGAAAAGGAAGGAAGGAAAGCAGCAGAGTAACAACTCTGGGCTACAGAAGAGCAGACATCAACTAGCTCATGGAACTGATGGGCAGGGTCCATGGGAGACCATTCTGAAGGGGAAAGGAGTCCAGAAGAGCTGGTTGTATTTTAAGGAAAATTTACTGAAGGCTCAGGAACATACCATTCTAATATATAGGAAGACTGGCAAATATGGCAGAAGACCTGGTTGACTTAGCATGAAACTTTTCAGTGAGCTAAAACAAAAAGGAAGCTTACAAGAAGTGGAAACTTGGACAAAATGCTAAGGAGGAGTATAAGAGTCTTGTTGGTGCATGAAGGGATGAAATCAGGAAGGGTAAAGCACAACTGGAGCTGCAGTTAGCAAGAGACATGAAGGGTAATAAGAAGGGTTTCTACAAGTATGTCAGCAACAAGAGGAAGATCAGAAAAAGTGTGGGTCCCTTACTGAATAGGGGAGGCAACCTAGTGACAGATGATGTGGAAAATGCTGAAGTGCTCAATGCCTTTTTTACCTCAGTCTTCAGGCAAGGTGAGCTCCCAGACTACCGCACCTGGCAGCACAGTTTGGAGAGGAGGTGAGCAGACAAAAGTGGCCAAAGAGCAGGTTAGGGACTTTTTAGAAGAGCTGGACACGTACATGTTCATGGGGCTGCGTGTGATGCACCCAAGGGTGCTGAGGGAGTTGGCTGATGTGACTGCAGAACCATTGGCCATTATCTATGAAGACTGATGGTGATCAGGAGAAGTCCCAGATAATTGGAAAGGGTAAATATAGTGCCCATCTTCAAGAAAGGGAGGATCAGGGAACTACAGACTGGTCACTGTCACCTCAGTCCCTGGAAAAATCATGAAGCAGGTCCTTAAGGAATCCATTTCTAAGCACTTAGAGGAGAAAAAGGTGATTAGGAACATTCAACATGGATTCATCAAGGGCAAGTCATACCTGGCCTATCTGATTGCTTTCTATGACTGTCTCTGTGGGTTCAGGAAGAGCTCTGTACATGATATACCTTGACTTTAGCAAGTCTTTTGATTCAGTCTCCTACAACATTCTCACAAGCAAGTTAAGGAAGTATGGGTTCGATGAATGGACTGTAAGATCGATAGTACTGACTGGATTGCCAAGCTCAAAGGATAGTAATCAATGGCTCGATGTCTAGCTGGCAGTGGGCACATCTGCATGAGACATTGACTGTGCAGTAGCTCATTACTACTGCACAGTCAGTGTCACCAAAAAGTCATTTGGGGACTCTACTGTGCAGTAATGCCAGTTACTGCATCATCATTTAGTACTTGGTAATGCAAGTACTTATACTAAATGACTGTAGTAGCAACAACTCAGGGGCATCCTGTGTAGACACAGCCAGCGAATATAAAGTGGAGTGCCTCAGGGGTCAGTCCTGGAGCCAATTCTGTTTAATCTTCAACAATATGGAAGATGGGATGGTGTGCACCCTCAGCAAGTTTGCAAATGACAGCAAGTGGGGACGAGTAGTAGATATGTGTGAGGGTAGGGCTAGAATTCAGAGACCTTGAGAAATTGGAAGATTGGACCAAAAGAAATCTCATGTCCACACATCCAAGCATGTGTGCTTGCAGCAGCTCAAATAGAAGCGATACAAATTTGAGCCAGGCCTTTTTGCCTCAGCGCACATGCTCAGATATTATGGCTGTGTGGAACGACACCATTCCGTTTTGACTTGTGTTTCAATGTTTCAACAGAACAACATTTCATTTTGAATTTCATTTAAATTAAAAATCGCTGTTCTGTTTAGTTTCATCAAAACAGTTTAACTGTTTCAACATTTTGCCCATAGGCTATAATGGGGAAGCTCAAAACAGCCTATGACTTTGTCATTTCTGGCCTGATTTAGATGAAACCTGAAAGAATGATAGCCCCTTCTGAGGGCATGAAGCTTGCCAAGTTTCAAAGAGATAGGCACAGAGGTTTCATGGAATCTGCACCTCAAAGTCTTGAAAGCAAAAAACTCATGTCACGTGTATGTGTTAAGCCACAGCGGGGTCAAAACTGAAGGCTTACTAGCCCCTGCTGAGACAATGAAGACCTCAAGCTGTGGGCAAGCAAAACTTGCAACAGGGTGACACTGTGTGTGTTAAGGTGCAGCAGGGTGAAAGCTGCAGGCTTGCTAGCCCCGGCTGAGGCCACAAAGCCTGCCAGCTTTCAAGGAGTTAGGTGCAGAGGTTTCAGGGAAACTGCACTTCTGGCTGCTGACAAGCAAAACTCATGACATGGGTGCTTGTGGGACTGTCTCTGTCTTGGGGCACAGGGGAGTGGAAACTGCAGGCCTACTGGGCCCAGCCACAGCCACGAAGCCTGCCAGCTGTCAAGGAGGTAGGTGCAGGGGGAGTCTGGTTTCTGGGGCCCTGCACCTGTAGCTGCTGACAGGCAAAACTCATGACATGGGTGGGTGACACTGTGTGTATGTTAAGCTATGCCCTCACTCAAGTGACACCAAGGCAGAAAGCAGGGCAGTTCAAACAACGCTGCCTTTTATGCGGTTTTTCTATCCCTTCCCCACAGCACTGGGATTGGAAGGGACCTCAGGAAAAGATGAGTCACTGGCCAGCTACACAGTCAATAATGAGAGCACTCCTTCCCCCCACTTTTCCCTCTTCCCTCTCCCTCTCCTTACTTTAGTTTCTGTTTCCCTGCAGGCAAACGCAGCTTGAGCTTTGAAACTCAAAACATTTTGAAAACTTTGAAATGTTTTGATTTGCCTTGTTTCATTTTGAGGCTGTTTCAAAGTTCTCTGTTTCGTTTCAATTTTGCTGTTTTGAGCTCAGAATGAGTTGAAACAGCATCAAAACTGCTGGTGAAATTTTGCACAGCCCTACCAGACATGCACTTTAGTGTGGGACAAATTGTGTCACTTAGGGCAAAATAACTCTGCCTGGCTCCCCCTGGATCTGCAGCCAGGGGGAGCTAGAGCCCAGGGCCAGCACCTGTGCTGTCCCCAGCAGTATAAAAAGTTGCCCTGCCCTGACCTCATTGGTACAAAAAGCTGCCCTGGCAAGTAGCTCAGGGGTACTTGGTCTCAGGAGCTTCTGGGGCCCAGCCAATTGGTACCTGGGGACACTACCCCTTGTGCCAGCTGGACTGCTGAAGCAGCCCTGAGAGTTCCCTGCACCCTCTACCCACTGCAGCAGTCTGACAGTGGGGGCTGCTGCCTGGCTGTGACCGGCTGTGCAACCCTGCATACCTGCCTCTACAGCCAGTAGAGGCATCTGCCCCTCTGGGCAAGCAGCCAGTGGGCTGTAGCAGCAGAGTTGGCCTTTGTGAGGCACTGCTGCCATGTGTGCCCCCACCTGGCCATCTGGGCAGCTATTGCCCCGAAGATGTTCTGGGTGTCGTGGCGTGCTTTGAACTGTCAAAGCATGTCCTCCTGGCCAGGTGGTCAGCCACCTCCAGCTGGGTCCACAGTGCCAGCTCTGAGCAGGCAGGGTCCTACCACTGGCCTCCCTAGCAGGAATTCTGGTGTTCACTATTGGAAAACTGAGAAATCCCTGATAAAAAAACCCAGAAGTCACCCTGCAAAATACCCTGAAATCCATGTTCCTACACAATTAAAACAAAAGGCCACTATATATAGAGAGAGCGAAAGTGAGAGACAGAGAGACAGTGATCAGTTGGGCAATGTTTTATTGATATAGCTGTAGTGTTAAAGCAATTTGGAAGCCTACCAGCGTCTCTATCATCATAATAAAGTGAATTCTAAATAACTATATGTTTTTCTGCCCCCCACAGTGACCACAGCCCCCCCCCAACAGGGGTTACAGCCCCCCCCAACAGGGACTAAATGGCCCCCTCCCTTGCAGGGCCCACATGCCCCATCCCTCACTTCCTCCCCCAGCCCCCCAGCTTGCTGCCCCACCCATCCTCACCCCCTGCCCGCTCCCCCATACACCTCAATGGCTGCCCTGTGTGTCCCCATCCCCTGCTTGCATCCCCAACCCTGGCCATGGCTGCCCGCCCCCCCCACAGTCTCCAGTACTTTAAAAAAAAAAGCCTCTATTCACCAGCAGTATCAGGGGTTGTGGGGGCTCTGGGGCCTCCTGGCAGAGCTCTCCCACCCATGCAGCATGTAGCAGCAGGGGGCAGCAGGGCTTGGCCCACTAAGGCTGTCACCCAGCCCTGTGCTGTGGCGGGGTGGGGGAGTAATCCTGACAGCAGCTGCTACTGCTAAGTGATTGTGGGGTTTTAGGGGTTTTTTGCTTTTTTAAAAAATTATCTGGCTGCTGGGGCCTGAAGAGGCAGCGATGGCGGGGCTCGGGGGGTTGGGGCTGGGGCTGGGGCTGGGGAAGCAGCAATGAGGGGGCTGGAGGAGTGGGCAGGGCCAGAAGACATCCCCCCCATGGTCCACTCCCCTCTCCTCCATCCCCTTTCACCGCTTACTTACTGGTACTGGGGCCTGGGTCCTGATCCCTGCAGCTGCCACATTGCCTGCCCTGCATGGGCAGGCAGCGTGCTTCAGCACCAGGGTGACAGCCAGCCATAGAGACACTCTGGCTGCTACCAAATCATCTCAGTGCAGGACCAAGCCTCTGGTTACCTCAGGGCACAGCCTGTGACGGTGCCCTATCCCCCTTTTTTCAATGGGTTTTTTTTTTTTTTACTCCTAGATATCCAGGGGTCTAATTTTTCCTCCATGCCTCATATTTGCAGTGCAGGGAATGTTTTCTCATTCCCTCACGTGCCTCTTGCAGGGTCTCAAAGGGGTTTGAGATGCTGCAAGATGCACGTGCGCACTCATCTGGACATGCCCATGAGGTTCAATAAGGACACGTGCAAAGTCCTGCACTTATGACAGAACAATCCTATGCACTGGTAGAGCCTGGGGACTGAATGACTAAGCAACAGCTCTGCAAAAAAGGACCAGGGAGTTATAGTGGACAATAAGCTAAATATGAGCCAACAGTGTGTCCTTGTTGTGAAGAAGGCTAATAGCATATTGGACTGCATTTGTAAGAGTGTTGCTAGCAGATCAAGAGAAATTATTTGCCTCCTTTATTAGGCACTGGTAAGGCCACATCTGGAGTACTGTGTCCGGTACTGGGGCCCACACTACAGAAAAGATATAGACAAATTGGAGAGTCCAGTGGATTGCAGCAAAAATGGTTAGGGGGCTGGAGCAAGTTACTTCTGAGCAGAGGCTGAGGGAACTGAGGTTATTTAGTCTGGAAAAGAAAAGACTGAGGGGGGATTTAATAGCAGCTTTCAACTACCTGAAGGGTAGTTCCAAAAAGGATGGAGCTAAACTGTTCTCAGTGGTGGCAGATGACAGAACAAGGAGTAATGGTCTCAAGCTGCAGCATGGGAAGTTGAGGTTAGATATGAGAAAAAAAATCTCTCATGAGGAAAGCAGTAAAGCTGTGGAACAGGTTACCCAGAGAGGTTGTAGAATCCCCATCCTTGGAGGTTTTGAAGACCTGGCTAGAGAAAGCCTTGGCTTGGATGATCTAGTTGAGGATGTTTCTGGTTTGAGCAGAAGACTGACTAGATGTCCTCCTCAAGTCATCAGTCCTTCAAAATTCGGGTGTGTATCTTAAGCTGGTAAACTGATTTTTCTTTGCTGGAATAGAAGCAGGATAGTATAGAGTAAGCAGACACTGACTCATGGTTTCCAAGATGGCTGCTTCACCCAGACTTTCTCCTTTCACCCACACTTCTAGCATATTACCTTTCCAGGAGAATTTATTCTGTCACACAGACACCTATGTGTCTAGAACAGGGGTGAGGGCTGGAGGGCTGCTTAATGAATTTTGGTAAATTGTCAAGAGCCATAAGGGAAGCCCCGTCCCTTGAGAGGTGCCCTGCCCCCTGGTCACTACCTTGGGACTGAAAGTCCTGCCCCTAACCCCTGACCTTTGCCACAAGAAGTCCCTTCTCTTGCCCCCTGGAAGTACTCCTTTTGAGAGGGAGAGGGTTGCCATCTTAGAACCAGAAAAAAACCCAAATTATATAGTAAAAGTCAAACACCTACTATAACATATTTTAATTTTATTATAAAAATATTTTTTCATGATATGTGTTTGTGTATTGTATATAGAAGTGATTGCAAATAAGTCAAAAATAAAGTCTTACTCTTGTATATTGTGCGTGGGGGGGTGGTTGGAGTGGATGTGTATGTCTGATGGAATGTGGGGATGTGTGTAGGGGGTTATAAGGGGGTGTGACTGTGTGTGTGGGGTGTAAGAGGGTATGTTGGGGGTGTCTAGATCTGGAAAGATCTCTTTAAGAATTGGATCTTTTTTTAATTCTTAAAGAGATCTTTCCAGAACCACACATCCTAGCCTTTAAAAAAGCAGCAAACCTCACCAACAAAAGCAAACTTCCTATGGCCCAAAGCACACTGAATAGATCCAGATCAAGCTGGGACAAGAAATGTAAAACCTGCCAATACATCTCCAACACTCACACAATAACTACACCCCACAACAGAACCATCTCCATTCCTGGATCTTACACCTGCACCTCCAGAAATGTAACATATCTCATCCAGTATGCTAAATGCCCTGATGGAAAATATGTAAAAGAAACTAAGCAACAACTGCATACAAGGATGAATGCACACTGAAAATCTATCATATACAAAAATGCCCAATAACCATTCTCTCTTCAGTCTCTCAGTTCTAATCCTCAAAGGAAACTTGCAGAACACCTTTCGTAGACAAGCCTATGAACTTCACTTCATAATTCTATTGAATATAATAAATCATGGATTAAGTATAGCCATTGTATTTATGATGTGTTATAACCTACCTGCCATCTGATAACCCCAGGTAACTTCTCTAAATTTATCACTTACATTCTATCACCAAGTCAACATTCTCACCCCTCCCCCCCACCTACCTGTCTCACACCTATCATCTCCCAACACCTCTCATTCTCACTGCCATGCATTTGCATTTTCACAGATCTGCATTTTGCATACTGGCTTCTATTCCATCATGGAGAACACAAAACACCAGCAGATTCTCCCGATGTCTGAAAAAGCGTATTTGTGCCTGAAAGCTTGCAAAGCACAATTTTTCCAACTATTTAGTTGGTCTAATAAAAGATATCACATTTACTCAAAGAACCTTGTCTACCTATGTCCTTAGACAAACAAGGCTACAAGCAACACCCCTTAATCTTGCCCCAGCACATTCTCAAATCTCAATAGACCTTTGAGTGTCTAGGGAACACAAGACACTATTCCTTTGTTCCAGGCAGTATAGTGAGAAGACTGGACTCTGGCTGGAGGAAACAATGCCTGACCAGGCTAAAGCTACAACATGACTAGGCCAAAAATTAAGTTTCATATGGGATGATTCATGATGGAAGAAAATACAGATGGGAGCACAGAATTTCTCACAATAAATTGTGGTTACTGTGATTTAGTTCCTAGTTCTGCTCAGGGAAAGCATCAGAATTTGCTACATGAAACATGCGCACTTATGGAGAAGTATGAATGAGGATCCGTTCTGCCCCAACTGTCTTACAGACAGAAGTGTTACAAAGCATGATGGTCCATAAACTATTTAGTTTCTACATAACCTTGTGCTGTAATGTTTCAGTTCCTTGCTAAGGTATCCTTTTGTAAATGTTAAGCCCTTCCAGTTACATAATGTCTTCTGCTTTATCCTACAGCCGTGTCTCTCTGTTCTGAAGTTTAAGGTACATGAAGAATTTAGGGTCATGCCTGCAGATTGTATCATGTAAATCTATATTAAGTAATTGATAAGTGGATTTTTGTCATAGCAGAACTACAGCCATGCTGGACTAGTTAAAATCCTGATATATATCCTCCTCAGTTCCTAAGGTTATCCAGATTACACTACCGCCTGTATAATCCTAATTATCTTTAGGGATAATTCTACCTGTGCATCAGTTCTCCCTAGGAGAACTCCCATCAATGCTAATAGGAATTTGTATGTACTTTGAAAATTTATAACAACCTCAGAAACTTTCAGTGACAGAAATTCCAATGCATAGGTGATAACAGATTTTTAAAATTTCAACATTTAGCCTTTTTTCTCTCAGATGTGGAACCAATAATATTATAGTCAAGTTAGTTCCGTTTATATGTACTTCTAAGGCACTTATAGTAGTATACAATCACTGAAGACAGTTTTAAAGGCCTATAATTTCTATTGAATTATAGACTTGTCACCCATTGTACTATGAAGTTTTAATGGGATTAGGCACCTAAATACCTTAAGAAATCTGACCCTGATACTAGATTTAAAAATGTTTAATTAGCAGCATTCAAGTTTGAAGAACACTGAGTTCTATGGGTTTTACCAGCGCTAGATGTCCAGAAGGGACTGTTTTGTTACATGTTCACTAGGTTGAAAGGCCATTAAAAGGTATGTGAATCACACACAAGAATGGAGAAGTGGATTCAGATTAGTTTAAAAGCAACCAATTACATTTTGTTTAAATTGGTGAAAAATTCTGTTTTACTGCATTAATGTCTTGGATACCAAGTTTCAGCAGGAATAAAATGTCATGGCTGAGTTATAAAGCTCTGATTGAACCAGCTTGTATACAGTGATGAAAGTATTATCATACCCTTAATCAGAGCTGCATGAACTCAGCCCTGTAATAATCAAATGCCATAGTTGATTCTATTTTCCCCTTACACAAATGTCCGCAAAAGGTTAGGGAAATTAGATATACTGTAGATGCAACTCTTCAGCATACTTTGAAATGTAATTTAGTCTAGGTAATTTAGTGCAGTACCTGATTGTTAGAGAACTTGAAAGAGAAAAGACTGAAAGAGAAAGACTGATATGAGATATGTTAAATCCTTTCACTGACCCATTGCCTTGTGTTTCCTGCTAACTAAGCCATAACTTCCATGTTTTTAATATCTTCTGCTTCCTGCATTAAGAGTAGGCCTCCCATGACCAGAGAGGCTGATTATAACCTTTAAAAAGGTCCAAACCGTACCCTCATGAGTAATAGAGAAGAAAAAACACTGCAACAAAATCATATGAATTTTAAAATAAAATCTTTTGAGTCATCTTGCGTCCCTTCTCTGTTCCTTATCTGGAATAGTTTGTTGTAAAGTTGAGGACATCAGACATTCATAGGAGCTATATTTTGAAATCAATATATTTTGAAACATTTGAGAAAGGTACATTTTAAATTCATGTCCTAAGCACTTTTTACACACATCCAAATAGAAAACAAATATCACAGTACTGACCACAGCAGGGTACATGACCTTTCAATGTCTCTTCCAGGCTTACATTCCTATAATTCTATGATTCAGTAGCCCAGTTCCAGCTGCTCAGTGTAATTTGAGACCAAATATTTTTTAGGATACAGTTTAGATTTAAACCGCACATGTAACTGTTAGCCTTTCACTTTTACACAACAAAATATAAAGACAAAATATAAAGACTGATGGTTGTCATGGGTGACTTCAATTACCTGGACATCTTGTGGGAGGATCACTCAGCAAAATCCGAGTGGTTACAAAGCTTCCTCTCATGCGTGGATGACCTCTACTTGACTCAAGAAGTCTATGGGCCAATGAGAGGCAAACTGCTGTTCGACCTGGTACTGGCTACTAGGGATGACCTAACCAGTGACCTAGTGATTGATGGGAAGCTGGGTGACAGCGACCACGAGCTGATCACCTTCACTATCTTCCGTGAAGCTGACAAGTCATTCAGCAACACGGAAGTCCTTGACTTCAGAAAAGCTGACTTTGACAAGCTCAGGACGCTTGTCAGTCAGGCCCTAAGGGACCATGACCCCAGGGGCAGGGGAGTCCAGGAAGAGTGGTTGCTCCTCAAAGGACTGATCCTCAATGCACAAGCTAAGTCTATTCCAACTCGGAGGAAAGGCAGCAAAAAGGCACAGCAGCCCCCCTGACTCTCCAGGGACCCACCCAGCAGACCTCCTGAGGCTAAAAAGAAAGGCCTACAAAGGATGGAGGATGGGATTCACCTCCAAGGAGGATTACTCTGCACTGGTCTGGTCCTGCAAAAAGCAAACCAGGAAAGCCAAGGCTGCAACTGAACTCCAACTAGCTTCAAGCATCAAGGACAATAAAAAGTCCTTTTTCAGATATGTGGGGAGCTGGAGGAAAAGCAAGGGCAACATTGGACCCCTGCTGAACCAGATGGGGCAACTGACAACTGACACCCAGGAAAAAGCCAACCTATTAAATGGGTACTTTGTATTGGTCTTTCATCAGTCCCATGGGACGCCCATGCCTGCTATGGGACAGGGAGGTCAGGATGAAGGGGATCGGGGTGACCACCAGGATCTGGGGGAACATTTGCTCACCAGAGCGCCCCAAGGGATGACAAGGTTGAACGGTTATAAACTACTGCAAGACCGTTTCAGGCTGGATATAAGGAAGAATTTCTTTACTGTCTGAGCCCCCAAGGTCTGGAACAGTCTGCCATCGGAGGTGGTTCAAGCACCTGCATTGAACACCTTCAAGAGCAAATTGGATGCTTATCTTGCTGGGATCCTATGACCCCAGCTGATTTCCTGCCCTTTGGGCAGGGGGGCTGGACTTGATGATCTTCTGAGGTCTCTTCCAGCCCTGGTGTCTATGAAATCTATGAAATCACAGGGCTCCAATACTGACGCTTACTAAATATATACCAACATAAGCTACTTTGCTCCAGTATTTAGTGGCTTCTAAAACATAGAACATAATAAACACACAGAGAGCACTTCTGCATTTTTATATTTATGTTCCGGTTTTCCAGATCTCTCTCCAGCAGGCTTGGATTTCCAGAAAACCACCTGAGTCTTATTAACCAGTCTATAAGGTGGAACAGGTAGATTTAAATAGCTACCAATCCATTAAATGGGTGAAAAAAAAGAAGGGCTTGCCTGAACTATAGATATGATATGTTTGGAAATGGAAATTAGGAGAGGTGGTATGGTAATCATCAGATCATTTAGATTTTAATTAAGCCCAACTGCATGAAGCTTATAGTTGATACTATTATTTTGGGGCTACTGGAGGCTTCAAATAAATCCTTATCAGGAAGAGTTTAATAAAGGGCTGAGCAGAATATTTTAAACTAATTACTCCTCCCTTTTCCACAGAGAATTTTCAAGTCTAAGAAATTATTGCATTCTCCCTCCTCTCCACCCAAAACAATTATCTCCTTTTGAGAAAATAATAGGTGCAATGGCTTTTAAACTAGCTTTTATTTAAAAGCTACAATAGTTTTTATTTTAAAAAGATACATGTTCATGATTGAAAATAGGCTTTGTATAAATGCACAAAAATAAGAATAGATTAGTAAGTAGGGTAATAGTCCAGAGAAAAGCTTCACTCTGAAAGGAAGCAATAGTATTTTTAGCCAATAAGGTTACCATTTTATCTATGAAAGAAACTGCATACTTTTGTCTCGTCTGGCTTTTATAAGAAGCAGTAGAACAAATCTCATCTATTCATGGAACAAACCATGAATTAGAAGAAAAGGCAGAGACAGAGAACATGAATATACATAATTTATGTTTTGTTCTCCTTCAATTTTTGATCCAAGTCTTCAAGAACAGAGTTCTTTTTCATTCACTTTAATAGCTCCTCTGATGATCTCACTTCCAAAATATATGATTTATCTTTGCTGCTGACCCTGAAAAAATCTACAGGAAAAACATATCTAATGCTTGGGAAAACAGAGTGCTGTGGAAAGAAAGATACTTTTTTTTTTACTCCAAATACTAGGACACACATTTGGAACAATATCGTTTAATCCTCTTTATGCAGCAACACTTATTCTACAAGGTACAATCACAATGCCACTACCCAGGATGCAAAGTTTTCTCCTCAACAAGTAGTTTAAAGTTAGCAGTCTCATTTCTGTCACCTAAATACAGATATTGGTTACATCATAGAATGACAGCGTTCATAATTCAGATTATTCAGTGGCTGCAATTTGGGATATAGGTTTATTCTCACAGCTATGTTCTAGATATACAAAATCCTATGCTGTGAATTTAGGTAACACAATTAACTATCTGAAATTTTCTGAAATAATCATGAATTTGGAAGCTATTTTCAAACTCCTTTCAAGGATTCTGTGAAATGAGACTTAGGTCTCATATTTGAATGATTGGTCCAGGATTCTGGGCAGGCAGCATCCTGCTATATTTCCTAGGAGAGATTAGTGCAAAGCTAACTGGCACCACACAAATGCATTGATACTGGTTCCTGCTTCAGATGTACCCCTGGGCTCCAAATCTGAGCTACTATAATAGGATTGGGAGCCTGGACTCTATTCCTTCTCTAGAGTGGGAAAGGAGGTCAGCATGTATCTCAGAGGCTGAAAAAACAGCATGGGGATTCTGGCTTTTCTCCCTCTGCAGCAGCAGGAACGGAGCCAGATCTGCAGGTAGGAGGAAAGAAATCTTGAAAAACTGGAGTGAAGATGGGTGAGGGAAGAAGTAAAAAGAAAGGAATGAAAAAAGAATTTTTAAAAAATACATAAAAAAGGACCCAAATCCTGCATGGGTCTCAATGAATTGGGATGAATTGGGGTGGAGGGGCTGCAGCTGGGTTAGGGGCAGCAGGGGTTGTGCTGGCTGGATTGGGGAGCTGTCTTAATCCAGGGGAAAGGGACCTGCTCCAAGAAGCTCTGATGAGCCAGTCTTTGATCCCCTGTGCCTTACATGGGCATGGGCCGCCTACACCATGCTCCTGTTGCAGATGGTAGAAAAATAAAATTCACCCATTGCAGTGGTTACAAGCATTTAACTGAATTATTTCCATGCCTCCTGGCCACTAGTTCCCTGCTCCACAACACTCAAATTCTCCAGAGCTGAGAATTAATTAGCATGCTCCCTGCATGGCACAGACCACAGCACTCACATCAGGGCACAGGGCTGAGAACCAGCATGCTCTCTGCACCGCACAGACCACATCTTGGCTTGGGGCCAGTATCACCATATAACTGGAAGGATAGTAACTGGAAAGACTGAAGGAAGGAGAGATCATAGAAGACAGAAGCTGACTTATGTCAAGAGTCTATCTAGATGGTTGAATGTATTGACACTTGAAATTCTGTATTCCTCAAAGAGAAGAGATCTGTGGAAGACCACAGACACCAACATCCTATTTGGATATGGTATTGAGAGAGAGAAAGAGAAAGAGAGAGAGAGTGAGAGGGAGACAGCTATATAATTATACATGTTTTGTACTTAGGCACTACTTGTGAATGGTAACAAATATGGATAAAGCATGCAATCAAGTTGCATTCATGCTTTTTTTCTTAATTATCAACTATTATCAACTGCCCTCTGCATAATTATAGGTAGTTAGCTAATTTGTACGTGTCACAGTAGGAGCAAGCCATGGCAAGGGTTTTACAGGAAGTAGGATAGGTGATCTTAAGGGTCAATCCAGAGAGTGTTCTCTACATAAGTGAGGTAGAGGTAGTATAGAAGATACTATATAAGAGGTGGGAAAAAATTGGAGGCATTAAAATTAAGGACCTCTGTGTGAATGGCAAGTTAGATGGCATCTTTCTGCCCACTTATCATTTAGAGTCCTACTTTTTTCCTGTTGCACTTACATAAGCAACATTATCATTTAACAGCTTACTCAAGTCTGAGAAAAATCACAGACAAAGATATGAAAAGAGATGTGGGGACAACATCACTGAACCAGGGGCTCTTTTCTAAGCTTCAGTATATAGGTAGGTATTACTTCCAGTGTAATTTATATTGATATATGAAACCAATATATATTAAATGAGTGTAGACTTGTCATAAGTTCAAACCCAGAGAGTAGCCTTGGACAGATCTGTATCTACAGGTAAGCAAGGAAGCAAGCAAACTCAAGCCTTTAATTTTGCCCTTGTTTAGCCAATTTAGTAAATCACATCTCTAATGTTACCATATTGAACTGTGAGAATTAAAATAACTAATTAAAATACATTTAAAAAAATCATAGCACTCTTCTGGTTACGGAGTTATTGAATTATACTTAATGTACTGAGTTTAGGTAGGCACCAGTGTGAAACTATACTTCAGCTTGCTTTACCACAATTTTGTCACGGTACCTAGAATTTGAATCTAGTGTTCCCATAGTCATGACAGATTTATTGTAGTTTCACTTAATAAACTAGAAATGTATGATAAAATCTGTAGATCTGTTAGAGTTTTACTGCATTAACAGTACTTTAACCATAGCTTTTTGATATAAAAAATATGGGCATGGGCCAATATTTTATTTGGTTGCATTGCTTAACAGTGTTCTTCATGGCAAAGTAGCCAGAACTATGTCTATCCCAGCTCCTGGAACACTAACACGGACAGGATATATACATGATCTGAGCCAAAAGGCAGAGAAAGCAACAGTTACACTCATGCAAGGCTGACAGCCAACAGCTTGTCTGTTCTCCTTCTCTCAAGTCCAGTCCACTGAAAGGTGAATCTGCTTATCTTACATATGGCTCAGACAGCCACAATTCCCTGACAACTTTCAGTGATGCTTAAATGGGGAGGCTGTGTTCCCAAGGAACAGACAAAGGGTGAGAGTCTGGAGCTGCCTTGGCTAGTTTTCAGCTCTCTTACGGAGCTGCATCATCTTAAAGAAACCCTACAGCAAAATAAGTATTGAAGCTTGTGTATAAAGGCTTCCACCTGCCAAAAAACTAAGAAAATATACAGACTTGGAGCAAACATTTAAAAATATTAAAACCAGATGTTTCTTTTCACTCTTTAGGCCTATACTCTATTCCACCTGCATTTCAAAATGAAAAGGGGGGGTGGTATTTGTTTCTTTACACACATTTATGTGGATCTCTTTCACAGCTCCAAGAGCATGCTCTGTCTTTTTTTTAATATGTGCATTAAGATATGCAGTTTCATTACAGTATGTACTCGAGGCTTGGTCATGCAAGATTTCACTACCAATCATTACATGAGTTACCACTTGACTAGCAAGAGGAAAGTGGAAATGCATGTGTGCAATTTAAATGAGTCCTTAATCTGTTGCTCCCTGCCCTGCATAGCAGAGGAAAACCAGAGTGCTTTCAGGATGTTTTCAGGGCCAAGTGGAATCCCATTAGGAATTGCTACATGACTCAGTTCTTTATGGTCATAAAAATCAAGTTGAAATCCTCTTCCTGCCCTTCTGCACAGGATGTTTTTGCTAGGGCTAGTGGATTCAGGCAATTGACATAGGTGAACCAAGACAGAGTGCATGTCTTGTGGTTGAGGGACAGAACAGGGAGTCAGGAAGAAAGTTTGGTACTTACGGCTTTCTGTCTGGGACATGTAAAAACCCAGGCTTCCGTTACAAACTCTGTATATGATCTCAGGAAAGTCATTTAGGCTTAGGTTCATAAAGAACACTAAGAATTACCCACTGATCTTTAGGCATATGGGGCACAGACAGAAGTGACAATTTTTGCCCAATCTGGCCACAGAAAGCAATCTATAGCCATGACCAAACACAAGTGCATGGCTGCAGACAGCTTCAAAAATGGCCAGTTGGGTGAAAATCTGAACCCTCACTACATGAGGGGTCAGATGAAGATGTTTAAAAACAAAGCATCTCCTGTAACTTTGGTCTGTGCGCCTGCCAGCCTGTGACTGTTTTCAGAATGGGAGGAGCAAAGGGAGTGGAGGAAGTTCAGTCTGGGGGGTTTTCAGCCTCTGCTGAAGGGTGAGGCAGGGGTATTGCTGCCCCCTTTATCCCCCCCGCCGGGCGGTGGCTCTCAAATTCATTCACCCCACCCTCCAGCACTGCTAGGGAACCCCTACAATGAGCTCTCTCTGCTCCCTTTCCCATCTCCCATTTTAAAAACTTTGCAGCCTCACAGGAAGGAGGGGCCATTTCTAGGGGAAAGTGGCTCACAGCGAGCAGCTAGCAGTTCCCCTCTCTCCTGGAACCAACAGTGAACTTCTGTTTGGTCGGGGGGATCACTGTAACGTAGAACGCTTCCTGAAAAGTGGTCTCAGTTACAGCAGGGAGCTGCACTTCTGTCTGCACCTGTCACAACCCTGAGTTGCCACCAGCCACCTATCTTTACAAGGCATGGTGAAAGTTAAGTGACTACAAAAGAAGTTCATAATGGCCTGAACTCTGAATCAGAGAACAACCAGCCTAGCCAATAGCAAAGGCTGAACAGAGCATTGTGTCTGAAGTCCCATGTCAGATGCATTTCTGCAGTCCTAAGTACCTGTGAGATTGCAATTCACAGCCTGAAATCTCCTGCTTGTCTAAGTTCTCCACATAGGTATGGGCAACGGGTCAGTGAGGGCACATGGGGCATTTATACACATACTATTTCCAGCGACGCACCAAAGATCTGCTGCTTCAAAGCAGACTCGATTAATCGAATCTCCTCTGCACATGAGCTGAGGCGAACTGCACTGCACTGCATGCAGTTGTAGAAGCAGTGAAATGTGTGTCAGTATGCAGAAAGTGGCAGTGGTGCGCTTTTAAATTAAAGCACCTCTGAGGTGTTTTAGTTCAAAAGCGCACCACTGCCATTTTCTCAGCACTGACGTGCGTTTCGCCACTTACACAACTGCATGCATCACAGCGCTGGGAGCTTTTCACAGCACCCAGTGCTGAGATGCATGCATGTGCAAAAATTCCCATGTTCTTTTATATAATAACCTAGAAATCAGAACACTGACCAGGAAATGGGAGATGAGGGATCAAACTTGTAGCTCCCACCTCCCAGAAGTGTGTGCTAACTATAGTGATTGTTGGGTTTAATAAATGTGGTCATCCATGAATAAGAGGAACTGAACAACCTCTTATTCATTATGTAGCTGAAGACAAGACTCTATAGTCCCTTTGTTTCTTCCTAGCTACTACCTCTGAACCAATTAGTTTCCAAAGTGCTGCCTTGCTCTGCCTTCTGCATATACCTTATCTGATGACTGTTTAATGCAAATACTGTGTTAACAGTAAAGAAAGAAGGGACAGGAAACCTGCACTCTTCCCTCCATGTGATGTCCTCATCACTAGGCCACATGGTCAGGATCCCCTTTGCTCCCTCTATTCCAGGAATCTTCCATTCCTTTTGACAGAGCAGGAATTTTTTAGCTCTCATCTCAGCTTATATTAAAGTTAGTGGTTAGGGCAATCTCAAGAGAGGTGGAGGATTGCCCAGAGCCTGAGGATTGCATTCCCTGAGGCTCTGGGCATTGGAACCCAGTTCCCCTGTTTCCTAGAAGAGGATATTACATACAATATAGGCACCAACATTACTCAATTCTCCATTATTGTGGTTTTAAAAGTGGCTACAGCTGGTACATTTTGTGCTGAATTCAACAGCATTGTTATTACTCTGTCTCACCCTAAGCACACCTACCAGAACAGGCCCTAGAGCAGATCTGGGCATCAGGATTTTTTATTTGTGGAACTTGATTGGCTTCAACATGAGATAGGGCTGAGCATTTCAGCTACGGTCCTGAGCATACTTGTTACAATACTTTAGGTTACTAGGGATCTTTACTAATGAAAATTGAGGCTCCTAAGAGATTTAAGTGGGGGTTCTGTCGACTGCATCATTGGGCTTGGGCATCTACATTGTTTTATGAATCTGAGTCTGAATTTCTCTGTGCCACTCCCTCTCATTTTCCTCATCTGTAAAATGTGATATGAACACTTCCATGGGCATGAAGAGTGGGGTGGGGAAGTGGGAGGGAGGGGCTCAGTTCTCACATACAAAACTTGAGAACAGGAAATGGCAACGTTCAGTTCTTGAACTTTTCCTGTCTGACAGTTTGCCACTTGGAGCAGCAGTTTCAGTCCTGCCGCATCACTTGCAGGCCTTAGTGTGGCAGTGAGACCTATATAGTTCCCATTGCCCTTCCTCACCATCTTTTGCCAGGGCTGGATCTGAGTCCTAGCATCCAACACTGACAGCACTTTTCAAGAACAGTGACTTAAATACCAGTGACTTACATGGTACGCAAACTGTTGCCTGGCCTTAGCCCCAGGGTGAATTTCTCTTTCATGTACAGATCTGTGCAAGCCTTTGACTAAAACAGCTATAGAAATACAAAGCATTATTATGTTTCACTCAATGCATGCCTCCTTTTCATGGGTAGAAAAACAGGTATTGCCTTGAGGGGCAGAATCTGCCTGGACAGTGCAATGCTTTTACAGACTTTAGAATATTATGGTTCTACATAGGTTTTATTTATTTTGAAATAAATGTTAAGTCCTATATAAAAATAAGTTATGCTAAACACCTTGTCAAAGCAGTCAGGGTCCATTGCTACACCTTGGGAGCAATAGGTAAAGCAATCCTTACCTCTGCTTTTTTCTGTTTACGTAGCTGTGGTCTTGCACCCTCTGTAAGTTCAGTAGCCTTTGACCTGTAGATCAAGGTCCATAACTTTAGGAGAGGTGATGCAAGGAAATCCTTGTCCACACTCTGGATTCAAGCCCAGGGCTACTGGGTGGCATAGCTCCCTATGATCCCATCCTGCTTTAACCTATAGGCTGTGTGTAGACAAAACAAGAAGCATTTGCATGACACTTTAAAGCAGGCTAAATGTTTTTGCACGGCTTTAATGGTGTCGGTGTTTGCACACCTCGGTGGTGTTGCACATTAATTCCAGCCACTGTAGGAAATTCAGTGGTGTAATGTACCTTTAATGACTTGGGGTGCAGCAAACTAAAACTCCTCTGTGGAGTTTTAGTTTTCTGCCCCTACAGCCATGGAGTGAAGCACAGGGCTCTGTGCAGCTCTTCAGCTCTGCAGGAAGCCCTGCAGGCAGCCTGGCAGCAGCCCAGGAAGGCAGGGTCTGCCCAAGAAAAGCCGTGAGCCTGATATTCCCCCAACCCTCTCCCTGGAGCCTGCCTGCCTGCCTGAGCTGCACAGGGGCCCGGTGCTTCCCTCTGTGGCTGCAGTGCCCCCTGGGACCGCCCAGGCTGGTTGCCTGCAGGTAGGTGCTGCCTGGGGGGGACCACTGCTTCCACGGAGGAAAGCACCAACTCCCTTCCCTCTCCGCAGCCCAGGGACTGCTCTGTCCATTGGCAGCTCGCCCTCCCCTTTCTGACACCGGAGAGGCAGGTAAGTACAGGGTGTGTACACAACTCATGGGTTTACTTCACCTTAAATTGAAGTGGTGGGTTTAAAAACTTTCATCTACACACACCCATAGACTATAGTAGGCCCTTAGCTGCTTAAGGATAACATAAGTATAATTTTATTTGCATTCACTTGACCAAATTTGGCTAAGAGGAAAAACAAGCAAAGCAAATGATCAGATCAGAGGATGTCACACAGTGTGAAAAATTTCAGAAAATTCAAGAAAGATGAAATGGAAAAAACCTAGTCTAAAGGTCACTAACAGACCCCTAGAATACATTTAGTAGTTTGGTGATAAACAAGGCTAATTTTAGACAAGATATAGATCAGATATAGAATTTAAAAAGTACATCAATATTAATTAGCATAACACCATTAGAAGGAACTCTATTTTTTACCTTATTTAGTAATTTTTTTATACTGAGACAGGCAATATAGTATAAATACCTAGGTTCATCTCAGAATTTTTGCTTCTCAGCCTTGAACTATGATTCTTACTGAATAGCCCATCTGCAGATGAACTAAGATAAGCACTTTTTTAAAGCTTAATTTGAAATCAAGGTGAGAAGTCCTAAAAAGACTGTTAGAGGTTGTTTGAGGGTTTAGGACTTAGAGAAATTGATTTTAAAAACTTTCAAATGTTAATGTTATTTCTTTAGATAAATACATTATCAGTGTTAATCATTTGCTTGATATGCCCCATCTGTATTGTTTATTTTCTGCATGATTGAATTTGGTAGTAAAAATGTAGGTATCCTTATGTTTGTGAGTATTTGATTTTTGTGAGCCTGACTCTTTGAATCGTTTTTGTTTCTCAGAATATATCTAAGGGTCAGCACCCTCCTTTCCTATATATCAGCCTCTTACTGTATTACTCCCATGATTTCCCCCGTGTTGTAGCCCTGCTTTCTTTCTATCAGGGTTCTCTGAGATCCTCTCAAGGGTGCCACAGGGTGCCACACAATGTTAGCACTATTAGGTGAGCAAACTTATTTTATAAGATAAACACAGTGATTCAAATAGGAATCCATAGTGTTATAAACACTCTGATGTGTTGTGGCCTTTCTAGCCAAGTATAGACATTTGAGGGCATCAGGGGAGATTAAATCAGTTCAAAATGGCCACCTGATATCAGGTAAATCATGATGGGGGCTAGCAGAAGGTTTTGGGGGGGCAAGCAGGCTGGGGAGGATTTGGGGTCCACTGAGGGATGGGGAGCAGATGCAACTCATGGATGGGGTAGGGGGGCAGGCACAATCTGCAAGGGGTTGGGAGGTAGACTTGACCTGCAAGTGGGGTGGAGGGGCAGGCATGACCCATGAAAGTAATTGGGGTGGTGGGGCATGGTTCTATCTTCAGGGTATTGCTGGGGTCTAAGAGGGCTTAGTGGGACTTGTGGGGTCTGCAGGAGGACTTGCAGGGGCAGGTGACTATTTTCAGCAAAGTTACAGCCCCATCCTTCCCACCCTTACCTGCACTAGGACTTATTTGCTTGGAAATGGCAGCAGTGGCACCTGGAGTGGCTTGCAGCATTGGGGCTGGATGGGGCTGTTTGGCCTGGCCGCAGGATGAGGGTGCAAAAACCCAGGGGACAAAAATAGCAAGGTGTAGGGGGAGGTGGAGGGTGAATATTGTAGCCCTGGGGCTGGGGCCAGACGCTGGGGTTTCCCAGCCCTGGGACTGCACAGGGAAAGTATACAGAAGTTCCATGCACTGGTTTGACCTAAATCAAGTAAGTTTGATACTATGGCAGTCCACATTTATCCTAAACTGGGTGCTGCAATTTATAGATTGGTTTGTGGATGGAACTTTTGTACAGTTACAGGTTTAGATTGATTTCCAGTCACTGAGACTGGGTCTATAAGTGTAAGGTCAACACTGGGAAGAGCTAAATTTAAATTGGGTAGCCATTTTGAACCCAATTAACCGTCCCCAAATGTCTGTACTTAGCATCTGAGTTCTTTGCAACAGAAAAATTACTTGATTATATTTCTGAACTCAAAAAATGAGTGAAAACTAAGAACTGGCATTTTCATAGGATACCTCTTGTGTATCAATGTGTGCCTTGAAGAAAATATTGAAAACCATAGCTCTAAGGTAAGCTCTGGCCCCTCTCTGTGCTTCCTCCTCCTTCCTGGGCTGTTCTATTTCTAACTGGATCTTTATTCACATGACAACCACATTGTTATACAAAGAAGAGTTAGTGGGCTACGCCTATTCTCAGCTCATTTGTAACTAGAGAGTTCATGAATGCATAGACTGCTGTTTCTACTTGTTCTATACTTTTGAAAGTAGGGATGCCGGAGGAACTGTTTAATTTCCCAGTAAGGGAAGTCTGAGACTCTAAAAGGGCAGCAACTTTAATAAATGAGCAACAGTTTCACAGGAGCCCTACCAGCATAGGCTGCTGGGGAGTATCAGTGACTATCATGCATGTGCCTGTTTATCCTTGGTAAGACTGATCTGTTTTGATTGGTTCCAAGGACCCAAATATGAGAACTATAGGAATTCCACACCCCTCCCCTCCATGCCTACACCCCCATGCCTGGCCCCCAACATTATTTCTGCCAGCACAAACCAACCATCTCATGATTTTTAATGTAAGAGATGCCTTTAAGTTCATTTTTCATATATATGTAATGTTATTTGTGACTATGTACCAATTTACCTGACTCGAAGATGACTTTGAATTTAAGATGACCCCCACTAATTAGATTCTAGACATGGAGAATTTATAAATTTTCCATGTCTAGAACCTAAATATTGGAGAGTCATCTTAGAGTCATCCCCTCCCACCGCTGCAGCAGGGAAAGCAGCAGCCAAGCAGAAGGCAGTGGAAGGGGAGGTGGTAGGGCTTGTACCCTGCCCTTTTCCTCCTGCTCCTGCCCACCCATGTGGTGCTTTTCCCTGGGCACCTCCCCCCATGCCTGTACCCCTTCTCTGCCCCTTCTGCCTTTCCCCATCTGCTGGTACCGCTTCCCCTCATGACTCCTGCTTAGGCTTCAGCCCCACTTTGGCCTGGGAGCTGGAACACATAGTCACTCCAGCCAGGGCCTGGCCACACAGCAGCAGCTGTGGTGGCAGCTTCACCCAGGACCAGAGCTGCTGGCACCATGCACGACAGCATGGCCGGGCAGGCACTGGAGTGACCATGTGCTTTATGCCACAGGCCAAAGCCCAAGCTGGAGCCATAGAGTGTAGGTGGTTGTGGTAGCCTGTGGGTGGAGAGTAGGTGGAAAGGAGGGCTGAGGATTCAGTGGATGGAACAGAGGCTGAAGGAGGCAGGTGGCTGCTGCAGTACCTTAATTCTGAGACAGACTAAGATTTATTAGATACAAGCATACTAAGTATATTTTTGCCTGGACTCTTCCTTCATGACTGAATGAATTTTAATGTACAGAAATAAATGCTATGGTGATAAGTAACAGAATGGAAGATCCCTAAGTGATAAAAGTAGTCTTTTAAACTGATAATGAGCTTTTGAAAGAACATTCACTGGTAGAACTAAAGAAAGCTACTTCATTAAAACTGCAAAGGAGCAATGATTTAAAATACCAGCAAAAGAACTGACTAGATACATTAAAATATCTACGAATAGAGAGCACCGCTAATCCTGAACTGCTAATGACTGTTGATAATGTATTTTTATACCAATTTAGAAACACCTAAATTTGCAGTGTTAATCATACCTATTTCTGACTTCAGACAGTTGTGTGCAAATTCAGGAGGCCTGCATGTTTCTGAGAGAATATTTTAAGGCCAAATTTGTCTATTATGCAACTACCTGAGTTACATCAGGATTGTGTACATACATGAAGCATGCACACATGTTAAGAGTTTGCTAGGTGTTTTGGGATAAATTTAATTCAAGAGCCAACTTTATCCATGGAACAACTCATTAGACACCAAAGCTAGGGACAGACATTCAAAAAGCTTGAATCCAAATTGATTCAATCTTTGCAGGTTAATCTAACTGGCCTATATTGAACTAGTTTGCAATCATACAGACATTCGCTCTGGATTGAAGAAATGCAGGCACATGCCTGCAGTGACTCAGGCTAGAAGTTAGGGGGTGCTAAAGCAGCCCTCCATTCCAGTGTGAGTTGAGGGGGCATGGCCAGGCCCCAGCAGGATTAGGGAGGGGTTTAAACCCCCACCCTGGCCTGCCCAGTCCCAGGCTTTTCCCTGCTCACTGCTCAAGGGGTGGAATTATTGTCAGACCCCAGCCCTGGCTAGCACTCTGAGGCAAAGTGGGTATGTGCAGTGCATGCATCTGTTGATGATACTGAATTTTTCAATCTCCCTTTTCCTGCTTCTTTATACTGTCTGCAAACCTAACAGAGTTGCAAACCAGCAGGGGGATGATAAAACCAGCAGGGGGATGATAACACCATGTTCATCAGCCCATCAAGAAAATAAAAGCCTCTCATTAGTTTATGCTCTCTTAAACAGCTTTTTCCAAGGAAGGAACAGAGGGACATTACCAGCTGACCTGTGGATTAGCTCCAAAAAGCCCTAAGCAGACACTGTTCTGTCTGCCTGTCCCAGTAAAATTGGAGACATACACACACAAACACCTCTCAGCATTAGCTAGCATACCACATGCCTAGGGTCTGTAAGGCTGGGGTCTGTGCTGTGGGAGATGGGAGGGAGAGAAGGAGCGGGGCACCCATGCTTGAGCAGTGCGGGAAGCAGAACCTGCTGTTCCTGCAGTGTCCCTTGGAGCTCTGGCTAGGGAGAAGAGGAGCGGTGCTAGCTCTGTTCTCTGGAGCAGACAGACAGCTCAGGGCTGCAAAACAGCTGGGATGCTGGGGGACTCTGGTTTAACTTAAACCAGGAAGGGGTCCGGGACAGACATTGCGTAAACTGGTTTAACCCAAATCAATTAAGTCTGATACTACGTTCAACCAGCTTTATCTTAAACCAGTTTCAGCCATTTTGAAACTGGTTGATGTGCACTGAACTTATGTTCTGTTACATGTTTAAACCAGTTTCGGATCACTTAAACCAGGTTATGAGTAATGTCTAGCCCTAACCCTATAGAGTTGTACCTGCTTAATCCAGGGTTGAACGTGACAAGGATAAACATATCTCTCTGTGTTACTATCAAGTCAATGCAGTGGAATCACAGTTAATATTCGAGGTCACTTTTTCTAAACACTGTTACCACTGGTTAGGCCATTTAATCTATATTTCAAATATAAATCAGTGGCTTAGCCTTATTTTTAAATTGCTGTACCTGCATTGACTTTAGAGGGATCAGTATCTCTGAAAAGAAATCAGGACACTCATTTCAGTTTGAATTTTGCTTCAGATACTCTTGTTTGAAACTCTTGGTGCTCATGTTTTTAGGGGGTCTAGGTTCTTAGAAAATGAACCTTTACTGTCTTATTTTTTTTTAAATTGATTGATTTAAACTTTGTTCTAGTTCATCTCAGTATCTGTGTGCCACCCAATGCATGATTGTAAATACTCCTATCTTTAGAAGACCACTACTATGCTTTTATTAAGGTCCTTAGTAGGAGTTATTCCTAACAATTCCCATGTCTCCCAGTGTAATTAAAAGAAAAAATTATAAAAGCTTCCCTCAGAAACAACAGAAACAGACTTGATTTTCATTGTTGTATTAAACCACATTTTGTATTGCTGGTCATTCACCCCTATTTGGGACAGGGGGAGCTTATAGCATGTAAATTAATATTTGTGACATACAATCCAAGGACACTGTACAATAACAGCACCTCCTGGACTTGGTCAAGAACCTCACACCCATTTTAGCTCTTCTACTTCAGGTAAAGCAGGCAGGGTAGCACTACAAAGCTTTCAGGGCTCCTTTGGTGCAGGAACTGTATCCAGCAGCCCTGCAACTACCTTCCAAGGATCCAGTTATACATCTCTGTTCTCTTCACCATCCCCCCTGCTCCCCCACCCCAACCCCAACCCCTCCCCAGTCAAGCATGACAGGCCTGTACTCTTACTACAGTGCTCAGCAGTCAGGTGAGCCTCCTTTTGATCAGCAACATGATGGCTCAGTTCACTCTAGCATCAAGAACCAAGGGAAATCCTAGTTCCTTACACAAATAAGACCAGAACTACTGTTGAATGACCATACTTGCATATGGTTACTCAGATGAGGGTAATCAGGGTGTAATCCCTTGAGGTGGAAACATACGTACAGCTCCCAGCTGTAACTCAGAAGGATTTTTGCAAAGCGTTCTGAGTTACAATGGCACCCCAGAGCAAACAGAAATTCACTGTTGGTTCCAAGGGAGAGGGAAATCTAGCTGCCTCTCAGAGCTTGCAGCCATGTTCCCAAAGGAATGGCCAGGGCTCTCTCCTAGTGCTTGCTGTTTCAAAATGGGAGGGAGGGGGGAAATCAACAGCTGGAGCTCATTCTTGGGGCTCCCCAGATGGGGCTGAAAAGGGGGGTGGGTGAATTGGAGCTCCCCCACCTCAGGGTGGCTCCAATATATCTACCCCACCCTCCACGTGGGGCTGGAATCCTCCCAGTTGAACTCTGTTCACTCCCTTTCCCCCACCCCATTCTGGAAACAGTAACAGACTAGGGGCTCCATAGACACAAGTTACAAAAGGCACTGCATTTTGTAATGTCTTTATCTGATGCCTCATGCAATGAGGGGTCAGATTTTCACCCTGTCAGCCATTTTTAAAGCTATCTTCAGCTGTGCACTTGTGTTTGGTCACAGCTATAAACTGCTTTCTGTGGCAAGATCAGGTGAAAAATTGTCACTTGTCTCTACCCTACAGCAAAGACATACTCCACAGAATCTCATGCTTTCTGCCTAAGATTTCATAGGACAATCTGTAGTTTTAAAGACAACTTTTCAAGAATATTCTTGTGTGAAAATTTTTCACCATTATGACAAGTCAAAAGAGATTAGAGGATGCAAATATTTCTATCACATTCAGTTTCTTTGACATCACTTTGCATTTCCCTTTCCCTTATATAGTTGACAGCTAGCAGTTACCAAAGAGAAAAAGCACTTAAAAAGTGACAAATGTATTTCCAAAATTACAAAAAGAGGAATACCGAAGGATAAATATAGTATGCAAAATTAGTTAACTCATTCTTCTTGAGACTGCAGAGTTGTTAGAGTCCCTTCTAATAAGAAGCTGAGGAATGTTGCATTCATTTTCAGAACGATGCTATTATATTGTTTAACAGCAGGGGAAAATGGCTACTAACCACTTGTTCTAGGTAGGTTCAAAACAAAATCTTGTCAAAAAAAAGACCCACAACATTTTTTGAGCTGAAATCCAAGAATATATTTTCAGAGGTATAACTAGGTCCTTCAGTGCCCTTGGCAAAGTGGGGGGATATTATGCACATGACAAGTTGGAAGGAAAACTGTAGACTCCTGAATAGTAAAGCAATCCCACCATTAATCTGAACCAACCCTGAAAAAATTAGATTCTTAGCATTTGAACCATTGTGTTTCAAAAGGTGTCTTCTTAAAAATATGCTTGTCCTCTGGACACAATAAAAGACCTACAAAGTACAAAAACCTGTGTTGGTTTTTAGTCACACAAAGTTCTAGCTTGAAATGAAGCTTTCTCATGAGCCAAAAAAAAATCTTTATAATTGGTTCTATTTTAAAATAATTGAAAATGTGAATTATTTCTAATATAGTTCTCTCAAGATATTTGTGTTGACTTTTGATCAGCTGAATAATGTTTTCTTATTTCATAATCAGCTCCGCTCAGTCTAATGGATTATCGGTTATTTTTAGCTGCTATGTTGCTGTAGCAATGCACTATACCAAGGGAGTGTGTTGCTACGGCGACTTAGCTGTGGCATCACAGTTTGTGGCTGCCAATGTTACAGCACTGTAGCATGTTGCTATGGCAACATAGCATCACATGTAGCTGTGCCCTGTATAAATTCATCCTTCAGTTTTACAAGCCCAGAGACTACAATTTTTAAAAATGTGTATGATCTGCAATATAGACATAATATTCGGACATGGGTCCTGGGGTTCACATATTTAATCTGTGTTCTTCCACTGAGATTACTTATATATTTGACATGAATAATCTGCACAAACAGCACCATGAAATGACAAAATGTATCTGAAAAGTGTTTGGAAGGAAACAGGATGTGGTGGTTGAGGCAGAAGATCAACATTCAGATGTGAGTTCTATTTTCAGGTATTGCCATGGTCTATTAAAGAGGCCATCCTTAGTGGACTGGCCGACACCAACATCCTGAGGGATAGCCAGCACGGGTTTGTTGCGGGTAGGTCTTGCTTGACCAATCTCATTTCTTTCTATGACCAAGTGACCTATCACCTGGACAAGGGAGAAGAGATTGATGTCATATATCTTGACTTCAAAAAAGCCTTCGATCTGGTATCCCACGATCACCTCTTGGCGAAACTGGTGAGTTGTGGCCTTCGGTCCACCACAATCTGCTAGCTGGGACATTGGCTCTGTGGTCGGACCCAGAGGGTAGTAATTGACGGAAGTCAATCGTCATGGTGTCCTGTGACCAGTGGGGTTCCCCAAGGCTCTGTCCTCTGTCCTCTGGCCAAGTTTGCCAATGACACCAAACTCTGGGGCAAAGCATCCACACCTGAAGACAGGATGGTTATCCAGGCTGACCTGGACAGGCTCAGCAGATGGGTGGACAAGAACCTGATGATGTTTAACACCGTAAAATGCAAGGTTCTCCACCTTGGGAGGAAAAACCTGCAGCATCCTTATAGGCTTGGCAGTGCTACACTGGCTAGCACTACAGAAGAAAGAGACCTGGGGGTCATCACTGACCACAAGATGAACATGAGCCTTCAATGCAATGCTGCAGCTAGTAAAGTGACCAGAATGCTGGCTTGCATCCATAGATGCTTCTCAAGCAAATCCCAGGACGTCATTCTCCCCTTGTACTCGGCCTTGGTGAGGCCGCAGCTGGAGTACTGTGTCCAGTTTTGGGCCCCACAATTTAAAAAGGATGTGGAGAAGCTTGAGAGAGTCCAGAGAAGAGCCATGTGCATGATCAGAGGTCAGGAAAACAGACCTTATGACAACAGGATGAGAGCCACGAGGCTCTTTATCTTGGAAAAGCGCGGGTTCAGGGGTGATCTTATAGCCACCTATAAGTTTATCAGGGGTGACCACCAGAATCTGGGGGAACGTTTGTTCACCAGAGCGCCCCAAGGGATGATAAGGTCCAAGTGATCATGAACTACTGCAAGACCATTTCAGGCTGGACATAGGGAAGAATTTCTTTACTGTCCAAGCCCCCAAGGTCTGGAACAGTCTGCCATTGGAGGTGGTTCAAGCACCTACATTGAACACCTTCAAGAGCAGATTGGATGCTTATCTTGCTGGGATCCTATAACTCCAGCTGACTTCCTGCCCTTTGGGCAGGGGGCTGGACTCGATGATCTTCTGAGGTCCCTTCCAGCCCTAATGTCTATGAAATCTATTAAATCTATTAATCCTGATAAAAATTTGATGTCTTTAGCTGACCTATGAGTATGAAGTATTTTATTATTTTCCAGTTTTGTAGACAATAACAATTAAACCCTAAAACCTCTTCCTCTTTAGTGTAAAGAGAGAGTTACACAGCAATTTATACTCCTTCAAACATCAGTTTAATCATTTCTCTTGCTTACTTTGTTAACAGCAACGAGCCATATTTCTGCTTGATTTACCTTCACTGAGGAGGGAAATTGACTGACGTAATCAGCTCACCTTGAGTATTCCCTCTGCTCTTCCAAAAGAGGAAAGAACATAAGAAACACATACAAAGAAAATATTTGAGGAGGTATATGAAAGCAAATATAGAGTTTGAATATACAGATCAGTCCTAAACTAGTTTGGGTGAAATCCTGTCCCAACTGAAATAAATGGAAAAACTCATACGTTTACATTCCCCCGCCTTTGTTTTCTAATGTTTCGAAGTAAGATTTTTTTTCTTCCTCCTCTGTTAACAGTGCATTGATATGGTAATAAGAAGCTACTCAGGTCTATACATGCTCATACTGTGTTCATGTTATCCAATATCAGAACTGCCTCTCACAAATACAGAGAGCAAGGCAGAAAGCGGCAATTGTTAATAAATTTCCTGGACAGATTTATTTTACCTGTTGACATTTTGAGAAGCAACTCAATCCACATTGTTTAAAATCCAGCTCTGCCTGTGGGACATGACCAACATATATTAAATCGTGAAGCCCTAAGTATGACTAGAGAGTATCATCACAATTTGTGTTTATGAAAATTGGTAGAGTCATCTGATATTAGTAACAAATGTTTAACAATTCAAAGTTTTCCAAGACTTTTCTGTGTTCTCTCTTGGAGGGTTTCAGTTTGTTCTGCCACTGCGTCTTATGGAAAAACTGTGTGGCTCATATCCAATAGAGATCCTATGCTATTTCTGACATGTGACCTGCTGGAGAGCTTGAGTACTTTTTATATTATGTTCTGTGCCTGAGCCTTTTAATTTCTTTGCTGGAGATCCCCATATATAAGGTTCAAATCTAACTGATACAAATGAAAGGTGTTTTTATTCAATAAAATAATTGGGTTCTTTAATTTACATCTGTCAGCAAATGTCAACTTTTAAGTATAGTAACTGCATAGTAATGTATAAGATGCAATTTTTCCCCCCTACTCTGTATATAAGGAAAAGTATCTGAGAGACAATACTGTGAAAACAAGGTTATTGATAAATAGTCTTTAATAGGAATCATTACATGTGTTTAGCAATTTTGTTAGGTGTTGCTCTGTAAAATGTCTTAAAATAGAACACTTCTGCAGAGTTTTCTTTAGTAAGTAAGTAATTTTTGAGAGGAAATGGGAAAAATCCCTAAAACAGGGTGACGTTGCATTAGAGAATCAGTCTGTCAATACAGTTTAATGGTTTGATTTCACTCCAGAGGTGGATCCAGGGGGTCACACTGGTGCAGTTGTACCCTCCTTTGATTCAACCTCCACCCAAACATTAAAACCAATTGCCTGGAAAGGGCAGTGGCATTTCTATTCAAACAGTGCTGAGACAGTCAATTGTCTTCCTGGCTCATTACCATCTCCCTGCTTCCTGCTAATCTCTCTTCACTATGCAGGTGCTAATGACTCTTTATCCTTTTTAATAGTATTAATATTCTACTATTCAAACTATCCTTTCGTCTTCAGCTTGCTGTATGTTAGCCATTCCTGGTAATGTTGCTCTCCTATTTCACAGCCCTGCAGACCTTTTTTAGTTCTAGATAAAAACCTTAAGTCAGATGTAGTACTGTTACCTCAGGTGTAAAAATGACTGACAGTTAAGCACTGGAGGCACTGTCAAGAAGCTCAAGAAGGCTAGCTTTTTGTTTTATGAATCTGAATAAGAGACATACATTTAACTATAATGACTACAGGACTAACAACACAATATCTTTTGACTGTTTTGACTATATTTCTTCTAGTTGTGTTTTTTAAAATTCTTTATATATAATCTAGCAAATCAATGCACATTCCAACACTTATATTTGTTTTTGCTTTGATCTTAAGCTGAATAATATAGGACTAACCCCATAGCATATTAGTAAAGCATATACTTTTGCTCTAAGTGTTATGTATGTTAGCCATTCCTGGTAATGTCTCTCTCCTATTTCACAGCCCTGCAGACTGTTTTTAGCTGTACATGATGATGACTGTGTGTACATGATGATGTACACACCATCTGCAACCCCCTTTTTAAAACTCTAGATCTGCCCATCTCTCACTACTAGTATTAGCTGCCATGATGGTGAAAACTAAGATAGCCCTGGTGCCTATTTTGATTCTGGTCTAGTAGATAAAATACTCAGTGGGATACTCTAAGGGTGCAGCAGTCTACAGTAGTAGCCAACAATAGTAGATTATTGTCTGTCTGCATTACCAGGAACTCTCTCCTACATCAGCCATTTTCTTCCTGCTACAATTTTAAAAATATGGTATCATCACAATTATGTCCAAGAAGAGGAACTGAGATGTTACAAGTAGCAGATATACCCCAAAAGCTGGATACTAATCCAAAATTATCTGTACCTTTGTTTTTACAATTAGCATGATGTGGGGGAGGGTGGTACATTCTGTCACCTTATACTAAGAAATCTTCACTCAATTCTCATGGGCATGCACATTGTCATTCAGAATTATTTGGCAGGGAGGAAGTCCAAGTGCAACATGTTCAAAAGATTATAGCTTTAGTAAAAATCTGAGTGAGTGAACTTGGCTCCTGTGCAAATAGGAAATGCATTCTTGAGCTAAGCAACTAGAGCATTAACCTAACCTTACCACCAGCTTTCCTTGACCAGACGTCTGAAGATGGTTTGCTTTGTTTTCTTTGGGGAGGGGGCGTTAAGTATAAAGGGGTTTTATATATAAAATCAAAGCATGCACATAAATTGCATTTCTTGTTAGTAGGTAAAAGCAATATCAGAAATAGCTTGGTTTCTCATATAAATTCTGACTTTGCGAGTCAAGTCCTCCTTTATGAAGGCTTTTATCTATACATCTGCAACACTTTATTGAAGTTTTATAGCCACATACTCTCTAATCCTCCTGTCATGTGCATTGTTTTGTATTTCTTACTGCCATTATTACTTTTTATGGGAGAACTTTGCCAATGTACTGACACTCTGGGCCAAAACTATGATAAAGCAACCTCTTGTTACAAATGCAGTTGGTTTTCTAAAGTGACGATAAAAAAACTCTTCCATGAACTAGTTTTATCACACTTTGTTCACCTCTTCCTCCTTGTCCTCATATATATATATATATATATACACACACATATATATAAAGTTACTAGAGGTATGTACAGCTTTGAAATCAGAGGTCAGAGTCCATCACCTTCCACAGCATGTCTCTACACTGCTAAGTATTTAGTAATCCTGAACTTCAAGAGGCTGCTCTCACAGGCAAAGAAATTCAACCATTTAGGGTACTTGCATAACTCAGAGCAAACAGGGAGCCAAATTTTACTCTTAGCTGCACACATATAAACATATTGATTTAGGATCTATACACCAAGGGAATCAAACAAACAATGATTGATTGATTCCCTTGGTGTATAGATAACAGATTTTGACTAAATTAATGCTTTTTGGCAAATATTTTGCACCTATCCCTTTTATCTCTGCTTTAAAAGCTGGCTAAATCTATCCTGTTCAAAAGTAATTGATCAGACCCCTTCTGGATGGTCCCATTTGGCTTTCATGGAAAATACTACTATTTGAAATACATTTCTTTTTAGCAGTCCTATTGAAATAAAAAAATGTTGCTTTGAAATATTTCTTTAATTTATTTCTGGCCACTCACCCTATTCTTCTTACATGATAGCAACCATTCAAGTATTATAAACAGTTAAGCTCTTCTGATGTGTTTTGGTTTTTGTATCTCAAAGGGTTAACATTAAGCTGCAGAATATATCCAGTTAAATCACAAGAGCCATGTAGTCTTTGCATCTCATTGATATTAGGAAAACTACTTCACTCTGACAGTGTAAGGACAACTTAAAATAAATGTAAATGTAAAATAAATGCAAATTAATGTAAAGTGACGTTATTAGAAATCAAAATCATGGTTATAGAATCCTAGCTTTGGTTTTATAGACACTGTACTATAAATTTATATTCTGTTAGTATTACATATAGGGTTTTTTTAGCATACATCTTAAGGGAAATTGAGTGAAAATAAAACACAAGCTTTTTTTCAAGACCCAGCTGAATAACTATACTTGTTTGATGGGTAGGATTGTGTACGGGAGGTTGTTATTACCATTGACATCTGCCAGGTCTACTCACCTCTCCCTCCTTGGATTGCCTTCAAACAGCAGTTCTTCCTGTGTCTAAGAAATCATGGATTTTAAGATTTAAAAGATTAAAACATTGCCTCAAGCATAGGCTTATGTTGCTACATCAGTATAGGTTTAAATGGTCAAATTACATCATAGACTAACTGTTGAATTATAAGCATAACTTCCCATCATACAGAGCATTTGCTGAGTATCTTTGGGAGATATCCAACAGGAATAGTACAATGACAAACTTTACGGTTAAGAGGCATGTTTGATCAAGAACTGTTCAATGATAGGAATATAGTGATAAGCCTCTTTAAGAAGATAAATCAATCAGGAACTTACAGACAGGAATAAAAAATAAAAATGAATTTGTATAGGAAGAGCTACGTTGTGTTGAATTAATAAATGCAAATTTTTATATTATTAGAGAGTAGTCAGATTTGTTTGGAAATGCTAGGTTCTTCTAAGTGTAGTGGCATATAGAGATCAATGGTTGAAGATTTGCTTATTTTCACATTACATAATTTACAATGGAAAGACATATGAATTAATTTGTTTCCTGTGCTTCAGTGTATGGATCTGAATCCCCATGGTGTTACTTTGGCTTGTGTCTACTAACCAATTTCAGCTTTCAAACTTCAACTATTTTTTCTTTTATCCAGTATAAAAAAGTGATTTTGTTTAAGATGAACAACATAAATTTAAACAACAGAGGTTTTCAGACCAGACTAAAACAAACCACCCCACAATTTTGTTATTATGACAAAATTTCATGAGAAATTTCAGCCCTCAAAATAGCTGTTTCATGACATGTTTTATATATATGTAGCAAAGTTAGGAAAACTAGTTAAGAGTTCTGTTTCCTGAATCTTTATTCTCTTTGCAAATCATACTATCTTCCATATAGAAATATACTTTGTTGAACAAACTACAATGTTTAAAGATGCTCCAAATCCACTGGCCTAAGCTACAAGCAAGAATCAGAGTATTTTTTCAGTATTTTTCTGTGGCAGGATTTCAGCAGAGAAACACTTCACCAGGAAGATCAAGTGAAGCCCAGTATTAACAATGCTTAGCTTTTTCCATCCTTAAATGAAAGGACTTGGATGTTGAAACTTACATAACTTTTTTTAAAACTCATTGCCAATATAGCAATTGATTTAAATAGCTACTAAGAGAAACAAACAAAAAGTGCATTATAGCCCAAATAAAATTTATTTCCCATTTCTCTTAATCAGGTTTCACTTCCTTGCTGTCATAAAGTTAATGCCTCTCATCTATCCAGTGTCTTCTCAGGGCCCAACAGAGTCTTCCAAGGTACAATAGACCTGAATTCTATTGTGCAAAAAACAACCTTCTGTATAGACTGTAAAATTTAAACCGTGAGCACAAATATACCTATGGACCTACTTAATTCATGGTTTTGTGGATTTTACAGAAACCATGAAATCTCGGATTGTCTGTGAAATCAACAAAAAAAAATAAAGATAAACTGTTTGCTCCCTAGTAGTCCCCACTGCTGAGAGGCGAAGGCATCCACTGGCAAGGTAGCACAAAGACAGTAGGTAAGATGTTGGCTGCCCTCTTGTCCTTCCTCCCCCTGCCATGGCTTCTCTGCCAATCAGCAGAGGGGCACGGCTGCACAAAGGGCAGCCCACAATCAAGATGGTGGCTGCCCCCTCATCCCCTGTTCCTCCCCCTGGGTCTCTCTGATGATCTGCACCGAGGGGTGGGGCCTCTCCACCAGTCAGCACCAAAAGGTGGGGCCACCATGAAATGACTGCAAAATTAAAACTTTATGCTGCGATCAACCCACAAAAATTGGTAAGTATGTCTATGATTTAGGTAGACCCCTAAATATACCTTTTGCTTTTATACATCCCACATACATCTATTTCACAAAACTAGCATACAGGTTGGCATGGAAAGCTACTTTTTGTTAGGGACCTTAGTCTGGCATAACTGGAGTTGTGATATTAACTTTAACTAAAGCCTAAAGGATAAGTCCAGATGGAAAACCTCCCATCATTTCTAAATTATCAGTCTTCATATATTTTTGGTTTAAATTAAATCATAATCAGATTTTTTTCTCCCAAGCATGTTGTTGGGCATATTGGGATCTGTCCTACTGTCTTAAAGCTACAAAAGTAGGCACAGCTCATGCTGTCAGACTACACACAAATAATAAATACAGCATCCTGTCCCCTGATCAATATGTATGAAAAAACAATACAGAACAGCTAATTCATTCAAATCAGCCCATCAGCCAAATGCTATTAAATTTTGAGTTATTCAAAATAAGAGAAGGGAAGGAAATGATGGCCAAAAACAATAGTACTTCATGAGCATTTGGATTTCTTTGTTGCAAATATAACTGATGGATGAGCAACTTCTGAGCAATGCAGATATGAATTTAGGGTTCATATAAAAGTACTTATAACTAAGGATCCAAGCTAAACTAACCATGTAGCAAGTAAAACACTACATCTTCCACCCAGTCAACAATCTCAAGTTTTCTGTATCACACACTGTGCTCAACTGTATCAGAACTACATGTGATTCACTTTACTTTCATGAACACTTAATTCACTAACAGGATATAATTATCAAAAAGTAAACAAACACTATGGAGATCTGACTAACAAATCTCATTTTGTCATATTCTTTGTTCTTTTTATCCTCTCTGTTGTTCAAACCCCATTTTTCTCAGTTTGCCTAAACATTTGTTCTCGTTTATATTTATGGCTTCATAAATAAGAGAAAAGGCCAAACTGATTTTTCTTAGTGATAAATATTTTAAAACCTGTAGAGGATACTGGACCTATTAGTGACAGGCAGTGTGATTTGTAAAGAGATATTATAAACTGGCATAGCTCCTGAGGCATAAACCTGATTACTTTATTAATGCAGTAGTATTACTAAATTGCTAGTATACTATACAGTAGTTGGATTTTATGAATATATTTGAATATAGTATCTCAGAAAATCATATTTGAAAAATTAATTTAATCGACTTGGATTGAATTGCTATCACACACCAAGCCTAAGCACAGACAGTCAAAAAGCCTGAGGCTGAATCAATTCAGTCTTTGCAGGTTAGCCTAAGCTGCAGAGATTAAAATGAAAAACAACTGGACAGACATTCACTTTTGTTTCAGGAAATGCAGCCATATACCTGCAATGACTCAGGCCAAAAGCTGGGGAGGAGTGGGGAACGGGGAGATTGGACACCAGAGCATGGCTTTCTGGCAGGTAGCGAGCATGGGCTGTGTGTTTTCTTCCTCTTCCTGCTGCCCCCAGTGTCTCTTGGATTTGCAGGCCAGAATCACAGCACCAGGCCTCTACAGAGTTTCATCATTTCCTCTTCCTGTTTCCAGGTGCCTCTGAGATTTGTAGTCCACAGTCACAGCCAGCAATAAAGTTTTAGTAGGGTAGGGCAGCTCTGGACTCAGGGGAAGGGAAATTTAACTCTCCTCCCTGGCCCTAGACCCCCATCTGTGGTTTGCCTTGTGGGGACAGGCAGTCCCTACCTTCCCTGCCCCCAATCCTTCTTTGCTGGAGCAGATAGCACTACCCAGCCCAGGATGATGGAATGCTAGGGGATTGTGATTTAACTTGATCCAGGAAGGGGTCTGGGACAGAAGTTTCATAAACCAGTTTGACACAAATCAGTTAGGTCTGATGCTACATTCAACTAGGTTTACCTTAAAACATTGCATAAACTGGTTTATGTGCACTGAGCTTATGTTCTGTTATAGGTATAAACCAGTTTCTGATCACTTAAACTGGTTTATATGTAACTTCTGTCCCTAGCCCAAGAGCCTCCTAGACCTAACAGCCCATGGATTTAACATAGTATAGAATGGAAATTTTTTTAGTAAGTGACTGACATGGCAATGGTTTAGCTAGCATCATGTCTAACCATCTTTGACTCCTCATCCTGAATGACCAAGTGCACTTTAGTTAATCCCTGCTGGGTTGAGTAAATGCAACCTTTATCCAGGAGCAGGACCTGAACTCATGCCTCTGCAGCTGTAATAGGATGCCATTAACTGTTCTCCCATTGCAATCCTGATAAACAGAGCATGGGGGGAGGGGTTCCTTTTTAAGGATGGGATAATAGCAACACGTCTTAATCTGCAAGTATCAATATATTATGCACACTGTTCAGTGAACACACAGCAATAAGACAAGTTATGTGTACAAAGGGACTGGTGAATTCAATTATGAAAGGATAGGAACATTGAAGCTTTCTCTCCTTATGACTACAGGAAATAAAGAGAAAGACATTTCTTATTGAAATTGCATGTTTCCATGCTCAAAGAAATAAACTTTTTCAAATTTCACATTCAGTTGTAAGTTTTGTAGTATTCAAGTGTAGTGTTTAATTTTTCAGAAATACCTTTTAATTTTGTAGTGCCTAAACCTTGATTGCCCAAATGATGGAAATGGAATTTGTTAGGTCGGAAACATTCTAAAAAACTGGCCAAAGATGATTAATATAACTTGGTGGCAGTCTGAATATATAGCCAATAGAAAGTGGACATCCAGAACTAGAGGACCCTCAAATTAGAGCCATTTTTTTTAAGTAGCCATAATTTTTGCCCACTTATTTCAATGAGAGATACATACCTTCCTTGCTTCCAGCTTTTGGCTTGACTTATAAGCTTTTAATGCATTTGCTTTGGTTTTTGGACCTAGCGTAACTGTTGATTTGCTTACACAGGCACAGTAACTTCTAAACACAAGATTAAGGTGAAGCAATAAACTCTGGAGCTTTTTGAGCCAGAGTAAACTGCTTCCACATGCAGCATCTACACATGTGCCTGGGACAGCAGTAATTTGAACTGGGGTCGAGCAGGTCTGGGCTGGCAGGAGGTATGGGGCCTTAGCCTCAGGCTCCATGTGGTAGTGTTGGAGCTGGCTGGGGCACAAGCATGTAAAACCTGTGGAGCTTTGTGCCTAGGCAGAAGCCAGGAATCTGCCCCCTACGCATGTTCATATGCATTTCAGTGCAGTTAATTACTCAAATATGATAGTATTTTACCCGACAGAACTATCTTGTGACAAAGTTAATTAATTTACTTTTCACCCTAATACTGGCACACATGTAGACAGAGATGCTTTACTGTGCAGCTAATTAGTCTACTCCACTTTATGGTGCACATGGAGATACACCCACTCAGTAGGACAGAGGGGAAATGGAGTTAAGGGAACTCCAGTAGTGTTGGAAGACTTGTGTCCTACAATTTCAGTGTGGTTCCCTTGAGGATATGTCATTTTCATGATGCTTTAAAATGGGGAGTTATCTGGGATCTTTCCATCGTAAAGACAGGAAAAATGGATAGTACCAAAATGGTACAGTCAGGGATTGCATACAAATTATTAGTCTTTTTCGCACTGTCATTTTTCCAGTTGTGAGCTTCTCTGAGGATCACAACTGAGATAGCAACAGTAGGCTCAAGCCACAACTCCCAAAGACAAGAAACAGAAAGAGAAAGGAATAAAAGACTTCTCCTTTAATAAGAATGACTGCCACCAAGTGCCAGCATCTGAGGCGCAGAATGTGCCACCTTGGGGTTCCAGAAGGACTGCTCTGCCCCAAGTGTGTGAGTAAGAATTCTGGCCAAGTCTGGGCTTGCAGGGAACATGTTCTGCAGTCCAAACTTTACAATCTTTTAAATGCTCTATTAGTTAATGTGAAGGAATGGAACTATGTTCATGATACCTTTAGGAACAGCTACCATTGGAGACTGGTACTTCTGAAGACTTCATGTTCCATCCACTTTTTGGTTCGGTTTTGAACAAGCATGTAGGCTATTTATGACCCTTCTCCCATATTTTGTCCAACTGCATTGTGTCAGTTGCTACCTGACCCTAAATTTCTGGAAAATGGCATGGAAGCAGATCACAGAAAGGGAGGGAAGAAAAGAAGAAAGTAAGGAGGTAAAAATAATAAATAGGACATTAAGGAGGTTGGGGAGAAGGAAAATCAGGAGATGGAGAGGTGATAGTTGCAAGAGAGAAACAAGGACAGACATTAAGGGAGCAAATTAAGAGAGAGGGGAGTAAGAGACAGAGTAAGAAGTTACATTTTATGAAGCCTGTGTTTTAAAAAACTTTTTTGCACCTTCCCCAGAATGTATTGCTGACACAAAGCTTCTATAACCCCTTTTAGAGGGACTGAGATGTGAGAAAGCACTGTTAACCCTTAGAACAGACTCCTGTTTATGGAAATAGCATATAGAAGATTGAGGGAAGCAGTAAAGTTAGATTTAATATTCTGTTAACATTACAGCTGTGAACTTTGCAACATTTTGCTCCATAACTTTTCTGCTCTTGCCACAAAATCTGAGGTTGAATGCCATGAGAACCCAATGGCCCTGAGTATTATATTAAAATATGTTGTAACTAGACATGACCCATCATAATATATCATGCATTTTTAAAAGCAGAGTTAGTGGTTAAATTCAGCCTAACAATATAAATGTTTTCCCTAAAGCCGTTGGTAAAGAGAGGTCATGTATAAATATTCAGTTTGTACCAGGAGAGTGATAATGATATTCTCCTGGTAGAAAACAAAAATGTACAGATGTTCAGCTTTTTCTCCTGGAGCAAAAAAGTTCACTGCAGGAGAAAAACAACTTGAGAAAAAACAGGTTGAAATTGTTCACAGGAGAGTTTCTACTGGGATGCTGAATGTTTGCACACTATCCCCTGACTTAACTCTTCCTAGGGACCAAGAGGAGTGGAGCCAGGGGAAAGGCTTCTGTTTCTTCCTGAGCCTGGGGTCACAGTCCAGAGAAGAAGCATGGGACAACTGCTCTTGCCCCTCCCATAGACCAGGAGAGGAGGGGAGAAGCAGCTGCTGGCTGCTCCCCGCCTCCTGCTAATACAAGAGTGCCCAGTTTGAGAAGTGGGTAAGGACTTTGTCCCACTGCTCCCTCTGCTTGACTCCTGGGCATCAGAAGCCAAGCACAGAGAGTGGTATTGCTCCTTGCCTGTTTCCCCTTGCACACACCCTGCTATGGATGGATCTAGAATTTTGAAAAGTGGGTTACAGATGCTGAGATGTATCAACACATACAAAACAATATTTTTCTCTAGTTAAAAAGAAACTAGAAGCTTTACTAAGCTGCTAGGGCCCTAGAGCTGTATTATTCAGTTTAAGACTGAAGCAAAAACAAATATAATTTTGTTGGAATGAGCTAAAAACAGATCGTTGGGCTGTAAGATAGGAGCTTAAGTACCAGCTGCAGCTAACAGGCAACATAATTGCAGAAAAAAGATAGCTCGATTGGTGGAACTTCAAGCCCATTAGAAAGAAGAGAAGGTCATTAATACCCATGAAATGAATAGTTGAGAAGGGATCAGGTAGAGTATCATGAGCCATGAAGTTAATTGACTCGCTCCCTGTTGCCTGAATAGAGATGCTGCTGCCACTGCCAGGCAGTTGGTTTTAAACTTTTAGCGGAGCAGGGATCAAAGGGGAGCCCCCAGATCCATCCCTGCCCCCTCCCACTCTGTTGGGTGGTGGGAGACAGACAGACAAAGGGAAACCAGCTGGGCCAGGAACAGGGACTGGAAAAAGCTTCCCTAAATGCAAGTTCTAGTTGTTCCAGCATTTAAATTGCTGCCCCTGCTGCCCTGCTGAGCACCTCAGTCAGTGTCTAACATTTGAGAAATGAAGAGTTGCTTTGGAGATGTTATTAAAGAAAAGGATTACAGTAAATAATTTTTTTAAAGGGAAGGCCTTTCCCTTCAATAAACAAACTAGGGGAAAAGTAGATCAACATCTCTTCTGTTTTCTGGAAAGGTTTGTGGTGCCTGGGAAAGGAGGAGGTAATCATTGCTGACACTAAGTTCTGTATCTCCACCTTCAAGATGTTTCTGTAGATCTTTGTTTGTGTTTTTAATGAGCCAATCATGTATCAAATTCATCTGATAACTGATAGGTTCCTTCTGTCAAAGTATTCATCCTTTCTGTCAATTGAAAACTATAAAAGATTCCTTTGAAATTATAACAGCTTTCATTTAATCACTATTGTGATAAGCCAGGTGCCCTCCAGGGCTAACATAACCTTTACAGTGAAGACCACAAAACAGAGCACAGCTCAACATGGCAGTTTTATGAGATTTCTGCAGTGCATCAACATTGCCAGAATAATGTTTTGACTGTGTGCTGTACGCTTCTGCATTCTTCAAAAGGCAACTGGTTGCAAGCATTCCAGACATCAGAAATAGTTTTGTCTGTCTACATGCATCATACTGTGTAGGGAAATGGACCAGTTGAACAGCATGGTTTCAAATGACACTGGGCTACCTCATCTTTAGTTGTTTGTCAGTGTTTAAGAAAATAAATTTACAGGCCAGTTTGTCTTAAAGTTTGCCCTGAGATCCATGTTTCTGTCTGCATGTACTCATATCTCATATGCTACAGGAACTGAGGGATATTACCTTAATAGCACTGCATAGGCACAGATTCTGATTTTGTTACAGCAGCTGAAATAAGTGTGTGTACAAAAGCAGGCCTGACAATTCACATCAGCCTCAATGACCTAATATTCCAATTGGCAAGATCATCCATGACAACAAAGAAATGTCTTGGTTGGCTTCCTTAGATAAGTGATTAACTGTAATGATAATCGATCACATCTTGGCATTCCTGGACAAGGGGAAAAATGTAACATTATTGACTGATTTTATGTTTTTGTTGTTGTTGTTGTCTTTTTGTAATTTGTTTGCTCTTTGCAATCTAATTGAGATTTTCTTTAGATTTCATGAATTTATTTGATTTTTTACAACAAAGGAAAGTAAAAATATACTTTCTGTTTTAGAAGTTTTGGATTCATTAAGATAGCCAAAGAAAGGAAAGAGCAGCACAGTACGGTACCTCAATAAATCAGTATTTTGCATCTTACCTCATCTAGGTTGCAGGGCAATATTTAATTTGAAACAAAGTAACTGTATTTTCAAACAAAATTATACACGCACTAACTATATTAAGTAATAATTCAAGTGAATAGCATTGTGTGCTTTTCAACTAGCCCCATGGCAAAGATAATTTCATAACAATGTATGAAGGCATATATTATTTATGTAGTTGTATGACAATATCTCACGGAATGTCCCTCGATGGTATGTCCCTTTGCAGTGGTATAATTCAAGGTACAATAGCCCTCAGCAATATCATCAGATGGCAGCTAAAAAGATTTATCTGTATTAAGAAACAAAAGTCTAAGCCTATAACAAAGTTTACTCCCCCAAAGAAGAATGTTGTACAAGTGCTTGAGTTAAGAGTGTATCAATTGTAGAAAACCTTTAGGCTAAGTACAGACAGTCAAAAAGCCTGAAGCTGGATTGATTCAATCTTCTCAGGTTAGTCTAAATTGTGGAGATTGAACTAATAAACAAGTGAACAGACATTCACTTTTGATTCTGGAAATCCAGCCACATGGCTGCAGTGGCCCAGGTCAGAAGCTGGGGAATGCTAGAAAACACCTCCCTGCTTGGCTGGAGCAGACAGCTTGAGCCAAGGCTAGCCTAACCGCCCTGCAAGTGGAGGTTTGCTGGGAGGTGCAAAGCATCTTGGGGTCCTGGGGGACTGTGAGTTAACTTGAATCTGGAGGGGATCTGGGACAGAAGTTCACTAAACCAATTTAATCTAAATCAGTTAAGCTCGATACTACTACATCCAGGTTTATTTTAAACTGGTTTTGGCCATTTTGAAAGCAATTTATGTGCACTGAACTTTTGTTGTGTTACACATTTGAACCAGTTTCAGATTACTTATACTGGTTTATGTGTAATTTCTGTCCCTAGCCTTAGTGATGTATATTCAATTTAATTTTTTGACTCTCAGTGTTTTCCTTCCATTTACATTTTTGTTGCCTGCCTTTTTGCCAGCACCTTGGTAAATCTCTTCCTGAATCCTCGAGGAACCCTTCTGGTCCTATTTCTTATGTTCTCACATTTTTTACTGAACATGCCAAACAAATACATATTACATGAATTATGCCTATATAAAATGCATACAGAATCCCTGTGAGGAGAAGTGATTTACCCAAGGTCACACAGCAGATAAGAAGCAGAACTGGAATTAGATCCCTTCACAGTCGCAAACTGAAAAACTAAATCTTGTTACAAATCTAAATTAAATAACTATATGTGTAATGTTGGTGTTAAACAGGAGTAATAGGGGATGATTGCAAGTGTGCTGCCCCTAGTACACAGAAGGACTTTCAAAGGCATTTTGCATGCAACAGCTTTAGTTTAATGTTGTCTCTCCACCACCATGGCAGAGTAGCTCAGCTTCACAAGAGGCAAAATCACCTACTCTATTTCATCTTCAGAGAAAATCTAAAGTGTGTGAGTTAATAAACCAACACTTTACACATTAGAACATCAATAGGGCTTTAGTGGGATCCAAAGATACTAAAACAATATGTGTCTTGAAGCAATTTAAATGTGCAGTTAAATGGAAGTCTGCTGCAGAATGCCAAGCAATTAACAGGCTTAAAATATTTCCTGTAAATTATCCTTTTTTTTCTTTTTCTACCTCAAATGGTCCACACTCATCTAATCTCCATCTATTTTCCCCAGAAGTGGCCCTAAGGCTCCCAAACCATATGATTCCTATTATAGAACTGGCACCTGGCTTATGATCCATCAACGCCTCACCTTCTTGAGGTGGTGATGGATCAGTACAACATGCTAACACCTTTTAGACATTCCAGTGAGAAAACCTATGGTGTAAAAATAGACAGTACACCAGCAACTGTGTTAACAAATTCTAATTATAATGAGGCCAGCTGTTAGAAGCTAGAGGCATTTGTATGAGTTCAGCTAAGATGACATTAATATTCCAGGCAGCAATGATTAGTCACATGCACTGATATATTGTCACTTCCCACAGTAGCCAACATATGCAGTATTAATTAAGGGAAATATTGCATCCATTCACATACAGTATTGTATATTTGCTTAAAACCTTTAAAATTCCCAAGGGGGGAAGAACAGCGCTATCCAGAGCAGGGGGTCTGTTTGCCATCCTGTTCACTGGAAAGACTCTAACACAGATACATGAAATCCACAGTAAATAGGATCAAGTCTTATTCAGAGGTATGGCATTTTTGTATGTATGAGAGTGGTTTGAAACAAAGGAAAGACCTATTCTGCTTTCATATTTTTATATAAGATGTTAAAGATCTACCATTACCTCACAGAAATCTTTGAAATAGCTATTTAGAAGCACTCCTCAAGCATTTGTGTTCAGAGCCCGCACATGCCAGAACATGCTAATGAAGCAACTTGAATCATTAATGTCAGTAAGCCTTTTTTAAAAAAAAAACCAAATATACCAGTTATTTGAGAGAAGGCTGCATTTACTAGACACTATATGTTGCTAAATTTTGTAATATATTGCAGTGCATGGAATAAAAATAAATATTTATGTGAAATGGATGTGCTGTATTTTGATCTATTTTATTTAAAAGGCACTAGCTCTGCTGGCAAAAATGTTTTATGACAATTACCATGATTGTACCTGGGTAGCTGTGTTCAAGAGTGGAGGCATGCATGCCCAACTAACTATTGTCATGTGTACTTGTCCTCAAAATATGTGGCTTCCTAAAGCATAGGTAGTCAGGAAGCCAAAATGAGACTGAATCTTTCCATATAAACCAGCAATTCACTCCTGTGGTTTCTCTACACTTGAACACATAAGACCTAGCAAACTTTGCAATGAAAAACATCCCATATAGGAAACAGGGATCAGATAAGGGCATCTCACACCTTTGTCCCCCCACCTGCAGAGTTTCCCCGGCTACAGGAGAAAACACCTTATAGAGGGATAAAGCAGCTGTGCTCCCTTGGAGCTGTACTACAACCTGTAACTAATAGGTATTGTGTGGCCCGATGTTTAATTAGCTACTTTTCCTCAGTACATCATGAAAATAAGATACAACAGCTCATAACATTACCCTGGTGAGCAATCTATCAAATGCAGTGATCATAGTTATTTTCTGTTTCTCTTCCCATATTTTTATGGCTATTTGGGATGATCTTTATTAAGATTGCATCTGTTCCAGCTGCTTAGCTCCACCAAGGGACTAATTGTAATTCTGTGTTTGTAACATCACTGCTGGTTGCTGTGGCAATGATTAGAAGCTGAAAGAACTGAGAATCTTGCACAGTGCAGGTGCTATGGATAAGCTCAAGGTAAAAAATGATGAGGGCAAGGACACGTGTTCCTGCATTAATGAAAAAGCTATTGTGTGGACAAGAAGGTACCTGTGCCTGATAGCAGAAGTAAGATGAATGAATGAGGTATCTAACTCATTGAGTCACTAGCCTGCTGAAGAGCCTGCTTGACCTCTGGTTTTCTCAAACATACCCACTCTCTGCCTATACATCAGCACTATTTAATGTTTTTGAGAGTAATGGCACCAGTGCACAAGGCTCCTGGCATTTACTCCTTGTTAACGCTGAAAACTTCTATTGTTTAGTTTTACATATATCTGCGAATAGCCTCCACTCACACTTGAGGCCTGAGTCCCAGCCACTGACTTCATTGACTTAAGAAGGTTTGAATTAAGCCCTGACAATGAAGTATGGTAGACCTGTGCTTCCTATGATACATCATGCAAGGATTTCCAAAGTCTAGTTGTGCCATAAGGGAAAAAAGGGAATGTTGATTCTAGAAGACAAAAGACCTATTTGAAAACATGGTATACTATAGACCTGCAAAATTGTTGGTTAATAGAATTTTTTAAGAAGCATTCCAGGCGGTGACTGTTGCTTTTTATATAAAAAATATGTGTCCAAAGACCACTCTGATTACCAGGTTGAGTATGGCATTAGAAGAAGCTTGATATAGGATTCTTTTCTTCAGTTGCATTTTCAACATGTGCCCCTTTTATTAGGACTTCTTAGTGTCCAAATTTGAACATGAATTCACAATGTAAAAGCATGTTGTGCCATCAATGGATGCAATAAAACAGTGAAGTAGAGAAGGAAGTAATAGGATTATAGATAATATCCTATCCTGTTCTTCACTTATTCATGTCTTTAGAGTCTTATCTTTGTGAACAACAAATAAGAACAAATGTTTTAATAATGGCAATATGTTGGAAATTCAATAAGGAAAATTATTCAATAAAAGTCCTCATAGAACTAGTCCCTTCAGCATATATTTTAAAATTCACAGTAATTCTATCTCAAGGTTCCCAAGTATTTATTTCTTTGGAGAATCTTTTCATTTGAAGATCTGCTGGTGGTTATGTATTATAGTTTTGGTAGTTCCAGATCAAGAATATCACTGATAATTACACCATGAAGAATTCCAGAATTAATAGAGAAAGTGAACTAAACACTTACGCTATAACTTCTTCAAGATGAAGACATGGTGTGGGTGACATCTTCAAATCATTTGCCCTTCCTAGGTCAATGAAGAAGACTATCAAAAGTTGAGTGAGGAGTATATATATATATAAGCTAGCAAGAAAATAATTTACTGCAGCAAATATTGTCAGCAGAAACGTATTTTTTCTGACATTGGGAAGACTTAAGAGGAAAACATTGTCTTTATCATATTACTACTACTACTACTACCAGATTGTAGTCTTCCTTTCTAGAAGTACCAAAAGTTTGCTGAGTACAAGACAAAATCATTCAAACACATCCCATAGCATGACTTAGACCATTATATGGTTTTTGTTGTATACAACAGGTCTTGTGTAATCATAATAAAGAATGTATGTCCAGAGCTTAATTACCTTTATGTTTAAAAAAAAATATTGTGGGAAACCTTCTAATACGTAAGATGCCTCACCCTACCATGGAACTTAGATGAAGACTTTTCTGAAAGCATTCATTGACTGTTAAGTAAAAAGATATTGTAATGGATATTTTATTAGAAAAATATAACCTACTAAATAATAATTAGTTGATACACAGTACAATATTTAATCTCTTCTGCATTATGGAGGATAACTGTCTGCAATGAGCATGGCTTCATTTGGAATGATACTAGCTATATTTTGTTCTTGTCTTCCATTTTAAGGGGATGTATTGGAACCTAAATCTTGCTTAATGACCAACTAACTTCACAAACACTCAAAATCTAGAATCTGAACTCCTTTAAGCCCATCCCTGAAACCTAGCCCACAGGAACACTACAGGAAGGGTGTGAGTAGAAATCAATAGAAGGTACAAAGATGCTACTAGAGGACAAAGCTTTTGGAGATCCCACTATTTGAATGCTTCAGGAAAAAGGAGGATGCTGGGTAGAAAAAATGGCCAGAGGAGTCTTTCAGAGTATAAAACAATTCAGTGAGCATCCAAACATTGGGAGGCTTATTCAAACCAATTCAACCCTATGGAACTTTTGAGTTTTGTCCATCACTAACAATAATGTAAGTAACGCCATTTATTATTTCTCTTCTGCCACAGTGATAAGAAGCATTATCTAAGGAACTGGGATAAAGCCCGTGGAAAACAAACAGAACTTATTAGCAGTCAGTAAACATTTGAGAAATTACTGCTGGACAGCAAATTGGAAGAACAGTAGTATCTTGTTATGTTATAGTTTAGCGTAAATACTATTCATTCATTTCACAAACCATAAAAACACAGCTAGATACTGTAAACTAATAAAACTCATCAGTACCACTGAACAGCACTGTGCTAGGTCTTGGCAATGCTATGTGCTGCTGTATTAAGTCATTCCCTGGTGCACTTGGAAACATTTTATCCTCAGTGTTCTTAAGTCAATTATTTTTGTTTACATGGCTTACAGTTTTTGTGCTTTTTGCACACAAATTTGTGGACAGAAATTATAACATCATTAAGCTATTTTGCTCTTTTAGTTAAAAACACAGCTTCCAATGTGCTTGCCGTAATGTGACTCATTGTTTTCTTTCAACTTAAACCTCATCCCTCTGTTTCTCCTACCCCTGTCCTTACCCACACCTGACTTCAAATTCTACAACTATCTACCTTAGACTACAAGCTCAGTAGAGCAGGGACTATATCTTTTTTTAAAATTACAAAATTATATATGGGGTCATGATTTTAAACAAATGCTTCTTATTAAGAACAATACATATATTAGCAAGGTGTAACTAGCAAGTTTTGTACCCTGAACAAAATCCTGCCAGAGAGCAGGACTCAAACATCAAAGTCAAGTGAAGGGGAGCGGGTCAGGGAGTCAGCCTTACCTGTCTCAGGGACTTGAAGTCTCCAGCTGCTGCTACTACTCTGGCACACTCTCTGACCCATTTTGGCACCTACCTTATAGTTGACGCCTGAAGTTAGTAGCCCATTTGCCCACCCCTAGCTGTGCTACTGTAGTTTAGGAATATCCTTACAGTAACACCTGGATTTCCAATATTGTAACAATATTAAGTCTCTGCAAAGGAAAGGCCAGATTTTTCATAGTGCGTAACATGCCAAGAAAGCCCACTGAAATCAGTGAGGTGGCTCACAGACTAGGGTGTTACTCTTGCCCAGTTAGGTTATCAATATTTGGCCCAAATATTTAAAGGAAAAAGGGACAAGCCTGAGGAAATAATTAGGATTCACAAATTTATGTTTCCTTTCTTGGTTCCCTCCTTGCTTCATAAAGGAAATAATCTGCTCCTGGCCCCTAAAACTAAATAGGGTCACTCACATTCATTTCCATCCTTACCGCCTCATGGCTCATATGCTAAGGGCTATCATGCTGGAGGGTGCTGGGCAGAGCTAACATTTTACCCTAGTCCCTTTGTCCCCAGCCACGGTCAAATGGAGCTTTCTTTCCTATCCATTAAGACCTGTTTTAAAGAGCCATACAGAGGAAACCATTTGTAGAGTACAAGTTTTATTAGCTTGAGAAACTGGTACATATTCTTGACATCTGACTACTGGTACCTTACCTATGAGCCATGAATATCTAAATATATGCAGATGAATAATGCAACTCCATACATATGCAATGTGTTGATGCCATACAGGGGAGTAAAGGGAACACTTAAGGCTTCATTTCTCCTTATACTTCCACGAAGAATAAATCACAATCCAGGCTCTGCATCAGAATAGCTCTTGGTGTTCCAGAGCTTTAAGTATTGTTCAGAGCAGAAGGAATACTTCGCAGACTAGCCTGTCAGCCACGGATACTTAAAAGTGGATTTTAAGTAGCAAATGCATGTTGAACCAAGGTAATGTTCAACACTGATGGATATAGTAGGTATTCCACTATCTCAAAATCATACATAATAATTTGATTGCAAACAGCATACTATCATCAATATTATTGACAATACTTTAAATAATCAAATGATGAGATGAACAAATATTTTAGGAAAGGAGCTACAAAGACTTATGTTAAATAAAAGACTTGAATTATTCCATTTGTACCTGAATCTTCTTAGCAAACAATAAATGCACATGCATAAGTCAGAAAGTACTTCTAGCTTTTTTATTAAAAAGACCATCAGTCCTAAGGTTTGTAACTACTGGATATGCACAATATGGTATGATAGTTCCAAAGGTTTTAAGTTGGTGTTTTGTCTCTGCCTATAGTTCACAATTAATTCATTTTCACATAACCAAGGAACCTGCAGATAGAAGAGGTGGATTTTAGAATCTTTAAATTGACTGGGTTTCATAAAGGTCACGGATCCTCAAAAGAAAATACTCATCAGCCAGCAGGGGCCTGTAACAAACATTTTCTTTCCCTTGATCTGTGTCTGTATGTTAATAAACTGAATATAATTTACAACACATCAGAATTGAAAACACACGAGAAAAGAACTTTTTGCCTAGATATATTTCTTAGCATATGTATGGTAAGTGACAGGGGAAGTTTAGTGTTTTTCCCCAAAGTCATTTGCTGTTCATGAATCCCTTTAGAACATTTATTTCTTCCTTGCTTGTGCTTGTGCACTGCATTTAGAATAAATGTCATTTGTAGCACTGAAAGAAGGATGTCGCAACCATCTCAGTTCAGCACCAGGTTACAAGACCTCTTCCATCAACTTAGTGCTTTCTTGTCGTCTTTACTGTTGATATGATTTTTAAGGGCTTCTGGGAGAAAACCAAGGGAGTATTATTGCAACAGCCTTGAAAATGATCCAGAAACAGAAACCAAAATCCATAAATATCAGTGCAACAGGTGGTTTTTTCTCCAAATAAATGAATTCAGTATATACTGTCACAATATTGAAACTAAGAAAACTAATGTAATAAAGCTTACTTTAATATAAGCTTTATTAAGATATTCAGACCCTGACTACTAATTATAATAACCTACATTTGATAGTGTTTAGATAAGTTGGTTCCTCTTCTAGGTCATGTCTACATGAGATGCGATTGCACACTTGTTCAAGTAAGCTGAGTTACTGATGCAAGTACTAAATAAATGCTCATTAAGCTGAGTTACTGAACAGTAGTGTTGGCAAATGGTTTTTTTTGTGAGGCTACTGTGCAGTAGCCTAATACTACACACTTTTGCCAAGTGACGCTACTATGCAGTAGTATCAGGCTACTGCGCAATCACTGTCTCATGTAGACATGGCTCTAATGTGACAGTTATTCTATTCTATTCTATTCTATTCTACATTAGTTTGTGTACTGCACTCATCTCAATCTTTTTAGACTCAAGACTCACTCATTTGCCTTGAGGTGCCCCTTGTTTCATAGATTTCATAGATTTCATAGACATCAGGGCTGGAAGGGACCTCAGGAGATCATTGAGTCCAGCTCCCTGCCCAAAGGGCAGGAAGTCAGCTGGGGTCATAGGATCCCAGCAAGATAAGCATCCAATTCACTCTTGAAGGTGTTCAATGTAGGTGCTTGAACCACCTCCGCTGGCAGAGTTTAGTGTGAGGCACCCCTAGAAACATGACATCTCTTACTTTTCACTTGTTTTTTGACTACAGAAAAACAATAGAGCAATTCTGATATTGCAAAGAACTCAGTAAGACCATGATAGCTTACAATGTTAGCACTAAATGATTCCTATTTGAAATCTCTGAGTTTAGCATGTGAATTATGTTTGTATAACCAAAAGTATTAATATTGCATGGCACCTCATTGCTTTCTTGAAAAGGTCTCAAGTCATCCTAGGGTGCTACTGTACCCTGGTTGAGAATCACACAGGGGTGTGTTCCAAGTGTGCATTAAGCAATGTAACTAACATTTGTCACATGTATATTCTATGATCTTCTCTCCAAGTGTGCAATCAAATGTGTTGTTTTGGATTGTTTGGTTCATATACATAAAAATACATAAATACATTTAATAAAGTATGGAAAAATGTGCCACTTCATAACATTTTTATCTAACAGTCATAAGACTCATTTAGTCTAAAACTAAATTTGACCCTTGAAAGTAATTTCAGGACATTTTAAAATTAAAGCAATATTAATTTCCTCCCCTTAGGCAGATGCAGGATAATAAGGTATCTCATTTCATAGACTATTAATTTAGGACAATCTAATATACTACTGGGAAAGTTTTAAAATAATATTTTTAAGCTAGCTAATTTGATGTCTGCTCATGGGGACAAAGAAAGCTGGACCAAATATTTCAATTTTGGGTTGGAAATTTGTTCCCAGCAGGTACATCTACACGTGAAATTAATATGGTACAATAAACTCTGGAGTAGTTCAAGCCAAAGTACAGAATGCACAGAGTACAGGTACAGAGTTGACGTATCCAGGACACCAACAATATGAGCTGGGGTGGAGCACCCTGGACTGGCAGGGAGCAAGGGCCCCAGGTGGTAGTGTCGGGTGCCAGACAGGCTGGCAGGAGCAGGGGGTCTGACCCTCATCTGACTGGACTAACTAGGTGCAATTTGTGCCCAGTCTACATGTGTGTTTAATTGCATTGAATGACTCCGCTGTAAGATAGTACTGTCACGGAACCATAGAAAATGGGGGTTGGAAGGGACCTCAGGATGTCATCTAGTCCAACCCTCTGCTCAAAGCAGGACCAGCCCCAACTAGATCAGCCCAGCCAAGGCTTTGTCTAGCTGAGTCTTAAAAACCTCTCGGGATAGAGATTCCACAACCTCTCTGGGTAACCTGTTCCAGTGCTTTACTACCTTCCTACTGAGAAAGTTTTTCCTAAACTTAAATCTAAACTTAACCTCAGTCTAAATCTAAGTTAAACTTCCCTTGCTGTAACTTGAGACCATTGCTCTTTGTTCTGTCATCTGTCATCACTGAGAACAGTTTAGCTCCATCCTCTCTAGAACCCCACTTTGCTAGCTGAAGTTTTCTATTAAATCCTTACTCAGTCTTCTTTCCTCTAGACTAAATAAGCCCAATTCCCTCTGCCTCTCCTCATAAGTCATGTGCCCCAGCCCCCTAACCACTTTTGTCACTCCTCACTGAACAATTTTTCCACACCCTTTCTGCAATGAGGGGACTCAAAATGGGACACAGTACTCCAGATGTGGCCTCACCAGTACTGGATAGAGGGGAATAATCACTTCCCTTGATCAGAGGCAGTGCTCCTCCTACCGATGCAGCCCCATATGCTGTTAGCTTTTTTCATAGATTTCATAGATTTCATAGACATTAGGGCTGGAAGGGACCTCGGGAGATCATCGAGTCTAGCCCCCTGCCCAAAGGGCAGGGTCAGCTGGGGTCATAGGATCCCAGCAAGATAAGCATCCAATTTACTCTTGAAGGTGTTCAATGTAGGTGCTTGAACCACCTCCGCTGGCAGACTGTTCCAGACCTTGGGGCTCGGACAGTAAAGAAATTCTTTCTTATGTCCAGCCTGAAACAGTCTTGCAGGAGCTTGTGACCGTTCGACCTAGTCATCCCTTGGGGCGCTCTCGTGAACAAACGTTCCCCCAGATCCTGGTGGTCACCCCTGATAAACTTATAGGTGGCCATCAGATCACCCCTGAGCCTGCGCTTTTCCAGGCTAAAGAGTCCCATGGCTCTCAGCCTGTCATCGTAAGATCTGTTTTCCTGACCTCTGATCATGTGCGTGGCTCTCCTCTGGACTCTCTCAAGCTTCTCCACATCCTTTTTCAATTGTGGAGCCCAAAACTGGACGCAGTACTCCAGCTGCGGCCTCACCAAGGCCAAGTACAAGGGGCGAATGACGTCCCGGGATTTGCTTGAGAAGCATCTATGGATGCAAGCCAGTGTTTTGTTCACTTTACTAGCCACAGCATCGCATTGCAGGCTCATGTTCATCTTGTGGTCAATGATGACCCCCCAAGTCTCTTTCTTCTGTAGTGCTATCCAACGTAGCACTGTCGAGCCTATAAGGATGCTGCAGGTTTTTCCTCCCAAGAGGTGGAGAACCTTGTATTTTCAGTGTTAAACACCATCAGGTTCTCGTCCGCCCATTTGCTGAGCTTGTCCAGGTCAGCCTGGATCACCCGCCTATCTTCTGGCATGGATGCTTTGCCCCAAAGTTTGGTGTCATCGGCAAACTTGGCCAGTCCACTCCTGACTCCAATGTCCACATCATTAATGAAGATGTTGAACAGGATGGGTCCCAGGACAGAGCCTTGAGGGACCCCACTGGTCACAGGGCACCACGATGAGTGACTGCCAAAGTCAAGATATATGACATCAATCACTTCTCCCTTGTGCAGGTGATAGGTCACCTGGTCATAGAAGGAAATGAGATTGGTCAAACAAGACCTACCCACAACAAACCTGTGCTGGCTGTCCCTTAGGATGTTAGCCTGGGCCAGTCTGTCAAGGATGGCCTCCTTAATAAAGTTTTCTAAGATCTTCCCCAGGATAGAAGTCAGGCTAATGGGCCTGTAGTTAGCCGGATCCACTCTCCTACCTTTCTTGAAGATCGGCACCACATTGGCCTTCTTCCAGTCTTCGGGCACTACACCAGAGCGCCAGGAGTTTTCAAAGATCCGTGCCAGAGGCTGGGCTATGACGGTCGCCAGCTCCTTGAGTACCCTGGGGTGCAGATTGTCAGGGCCGGCTGACTTGAAGGTATCCAGCTTCTCAAGGTGTTCCTTCACGAGGTCAGCATTTATGGAGGGTAAGGGATCCCCATCACCCGGATCTCCCTGTCCCATAGCAGGCATGGGCATCCCATGGGCCTGATGAAAGACTGACGCAAAGTACCTATTTAATAGGTTGGCTTTTTCCTGGGCGTCAGTTGTCAGCTGCCCCATCTGGTTTAGCAGGGGTCCAACATTGCCCTTGCTTTTCCTCCGGCTCCCCACATATCTGAAAAAGGACTTTTTGTTGTCCTTGATGCTTGAAGCTAGTTGGAGTTCAGTTGCAGCCTTGGCTTTCCTGGTTTGCTCCCTGCAGGACTGGACCAGTGCAGAATAATCCTCCTTGGAGGTGAATCCCGTCCTCCATCCTTTGTAGGCTTTCCTTTTTAGCCGCAGGAGGTCCGCTAGGTCCCTAGAGAGCTAGGAAAGCTGCTGTGCCTTCTTGCTGCCTTTCCTCCCTGTTGGAATAGATTTAGCTTGTGCATTGAGGATCGCTTCCTTGAGAAGCAACCACTCTTCTTGAACTCCCATTTCCCTGGGGTCACGGTCCCTGAGGGCCTGACCGACAAGCCTCTTGAGCTTGTCAAAGTCGACTTTTCTGAAGTCAAGGACTTCTGTGTTGCTGACTGACTTGCCAGCTTTATGGCAGATGGTGAAGGTGATCAGCTCATGGTCACTGTCACCCAGCTTCCCATCGATCACTAGGTCGCCGATTAGGTCGTCCCCCATAGCCAGTACCAGCTCGAGCAGCGCTTTGCCTCTCGTTGGCCCACAGACTTCTTCTTCAGAATAAGAGTACACTGTTGGTTCATATTCAACTTACTGTGCAATGTAACCCCCCCCCCAGGCCCTTTTCTGCAGAGCTGCTGTTTAGCCAGTTAGTCCCCAGCCTTTACTGGTGTATGGGATTGTTCTGTCCTAAGTGCAGGACTTTGCACTTGTCCTTACTGAACTTCATGAGATTTCTTTTGGTTCAATCCTCCAATTTGTCTAGGTCACTCTGAACCCTAGCCCTACCCTCCTGCATATTTACTATTATCCTATGGCAGAGTTAATTAGTTTACTGTGCTCTAATACTGGTGCATGAGTAGACTGCGACACTTTAATGAACAGCTAATTTGTGTGCTCTGCAGTAAAGCACATGCACCCAAGAAGAAGAAAAGGAAATAATACTAGGGATATGATAGAAAACTTGGAACTAGATCATGGTACAATAAAGCTCTGAATTAATTGCCAGGAGTGTAATAAGCAGAGATTCTGGTTTTCCCTGATAAAAAAAATTGCAAATTCTCTGATAAAATCCCAAAAGCCTGTGATTAACATGAAAGTCCCCTCACTTCCCTCCACCACCCCTGGCCCTTGTGGCCCTCACTCCCCCTCCCCCGGCCCTGCTCTTGCCCCTCATTTCCCCTTGACCCTGCTGGTGCCCCTCACCCCCCCCCCACAATTCCCCTGGCCATGATGGTGCCCCTCACTCCCCCCCACCACAGCCCCTTGGCCCTGCTGGTGCCTCTCACTGCCCCCCACAGCCTCCTGGCACTGCTCATAACCCTCAATCCCCCACCCCCCACAGCCCTCAGGTCCTGCTGTTCCAGGGTCATGGCCCCCTACTCCTGACAGAAGGTGGCAGCAACTGCAGCAGAGCAGAGACCGGCTCTCCCACCTGCTGCAGGCTTAGGCAGGGCAGGGAGGCTCCCCACTGCTGTGCCTACTCCCGAGTGGCAGAGGGAACCGGTGCCCCCAGATCTGTACACAGCGCAGGGGTAGAGGTGGGCTGCCCCCTGCTGCCCTCCCCCAGGGCCTCCACAGTCCAGCAGGTGTGACCTGGTGACCTGGTGCGACCTGGCAGAAGTTGCTTGCTGCTGTGAGCTCTCCACTGTTCTAGCAATATGTACCTTGCATGAGTAGCAGCAGTGTGTATGGGGTTGTGCCCCTCACTACTGCTGTGAGCATAGGGGATGCTTCGCCAGGACAGTGAGGAGCTCGCACTGGCAAGCAGTTTCCCTCCATAGCTGTGCGGTGCCCTCTAGTGTCAGATCGCACCCTCTGGGCTGCAAAGGCCCCAGGGGAGGGCAACAGGGCAGGGAGCCCTAGCCCACAGAGGACAGCCCACCCTGACCCCTGCCCAACACACAGATCTGGGGGGCACGGGTCCCCTCTGCCCCGCAGGAGTGCGTGCAGTGGCAGGGAACCCTTGGATGAACAGCCCGTGGCCCCATCCCACTCCAAGCTGGGGCCTTGTGGCACATTGCAGTCCCGGGCCCCAAGCCCCCCAACCCGCCCCCCCAGGGGCAGTATCCCCAACCCTGCCTATCTCCCTCCCTCCCTATGGGGGCCTCAATCCTCAACCTCCACTTACCTATGGGAGCTGGTCTCCAGGCTGCCTGCCGGCCATGTGCATATATATGCACATGGTGCCCCTGGCCTCCAGCCTCCTCCTGCTCCCTCCCTGCCCCTTGTAGGCTAGAACTCTGCCAGCCTGCAGAGATCTCTTTGCAATACTGCACAATCTGTGGGTTTCTCCACTAAAATGAGAAATCCATGTTTTGTTTCAGTAAAGGGGGAAATCCATGTTTTTCTCTGTTTTTCGGTGGGAAACTGAAAACCCAGATCCCTGGTAATAAGACCAGTTTTCAAGCAATTATATGTTTTAGGTCTGGTCTGTCTTCCTTCCCATTCATCACCTACCTCTTTAAGGGTAATACATGCCTCTGGGGGCGTTTATGGAGTGGTCAGTCCCACTTTACATGCGACCTTTGTTCTTGATTGTCCTTGGCCATTGTGTTGGCTCCCTCTGTCACAAGAAATTGTAAATGTATCATTTACAGTGAACTTGTAACTTAATATTATGGTCCTACTGAGCTAATACACAAAGCGCCATATCTGAAATATACTGTGCCTGGATTTAAAAGTTACATCTAGTTTAGTAGCATTATAAGTAGAGGGAAAACATGGAGACTTGAAAAGACTTTTGTCTAAAGAAATTATGTTCCCTGCCTCCCACACTTGACAAAAGATTTTGACCCAGATGCTTTCAGATCTGATCCTGGATCTGATCCAGGTCCTATGCACTTACACAAATAGTTTCATTGATCCCAGGAGCTAGAGATTGTGGAACTGGATCAGTATTTGTAACTATACCTGGTTTCAGTGCTATTTATATTCATTTTGTAGATTTGGAAATATTTTTTGTGATAAAATTTGATGTCCGAGAGTCAGCTAATTATTTTAGTTCCTTTGAAATTTTCATAGCTCCAGCTATTCTTCTGCCTTGTACGAAAAAGACTGATAGAGTTAAAGGGGCTATTTTTGTCCATGGTTTTTCCCTCCATATACATTAAGTATATGTGCCACTGATGAACATCACTAGGTGAGAAAAATCTGCTCTTATGTATCTGAGTTCATGCATATATATGGTTGGATCAATACTGACTACCACATATCAAAGAACTACAGTTTGTGAAGGGTAAGTAGCTATTTTGTATTGTTTTGTCTTGTTTTTCCAATAAAAGCCCACAATGTCTTCACTTTTCCTTTATGCTCACTTCTTTCTAGCATAATCAGAAAGTTCCTCTATATGTCCTAAGTAAGTAGCATTTAGAGGTATGAGAATTAGCAGCATCTGAGAATCTGCCCCTACCTCAGCACAGTGAATAGCAGTCCTCTCTCCTGACTTTTTCTCTGACGAAGAAGTCCTTATACTTCCACAATGTAGTAGCATTTCCAAAACAACTGGTAGAAGTAATGATAGTTTTCAGAAATGTTCTCTCTTTCTGGGAAGTTTCATATCACTTTTCTGAAACCAGCTGCTCTTGCTTTAGGCTTTTTACTCAACCATGTTCTGGTGCAACAGGCTTTCTAAAAACAAATTCAACAGAAACTGGCTGTACACAAATACATCTGCTACTTTGTTCTAACTATTTACAACCCAATTAGGTAAATCAATTTTCCTTTCAAAGACTGTTAGGTTATTGTCATACTACTGACAAAGACCAGGGCTGTGTACTCACCAAAAAAAAGAATCTTGTATCCTCAGTTAGGAAGAAATGGTTTATACTTACTCTATGGCCCTCTCTATATGTTATCCTTAAGGCATGATGGTAACCAGGTAATCATGCCTTAAGTTGTGGCCAAGGGGGACCAAGTGGCCCTGTGGCACCAGATAATCATGCCTTAAGTTGTGGCCCAGCTACATGTTCAACCAAGTAATGGCATGATAAAACAAGCAATAAGCTACAAAGCTATCCCACAAAACATGTGTAATAACTTTGTAGCTTGCTCTAGTCATGCCGTTACTTGAATGTGACACCAGGGCCTGTGGCTGGGAGCCCCATCAACTGAGGGGCTCCCAGCCACAGGTAAGCACCATCTATTGCCAGCTTTGCAGCTGACAAGGCTCACAGTGGTGGCAGTCTTGTCTACTGTGGGGCTTGCAGCAGGGAGGACACTGCTGCCACAGGGAGCCTCCTTGGCTGTGGGACTTGCTGCAGCAGGGGCAGCATCCTTGGCTGCAAGGCTTAGCAGGAAGAACGCTGCCTCCACTGTGAGCCTCCTGAGCTGTGGGGTTTGCAGCTGCAGCAGTGTTCCCCACCCTGCCCTGAGGCTTGTAGTGGTGGCAGCAGGAAGAAAGCTGTGGGCCTCCTGAGCTACAGGGCTTAAAGTGGGGGCAGCATGGGGGAACACTGTCCCTGCTGTGAGCTCCACCAACCCCATCAACTGCAGGGCTCACAGCTGTGGGAGCTGGTGCAGGGGGAACTCAGGATCATAATCCCAGGCTCACCCTGCACTGGATATAAGGTACAATGGGATCTAATGTTCACTTCCCACAATCACACCTCCTGTCATGCAGATGTGGCATGGCAGGAGGCATGATTGCGGGGATCACGTTAGATCCCATAACGCCTTTTCTTGCACATATACAGGGGTCCTATGAAACATAATCCCTAGCGTTACAAAAAACTCAGTGAGATTGTCTGTAGACCCTGCAGTAAACTCCAAGAAGAGATACTATAGTAACATCATTTTACTTTGGCTAAGCTTCAAGTAGAACGGCAGTTATAGTTCCCATGTTGAATAATAATATATTCCAGGATGTGAATTATTAAATGTTATATGAGATCTGGCTGTTCTAAATTTTCAGATGTTCTCTTTCCTGGTTTAAAGGATCATATGTTTTTAATGATAATCTATTCCAGCCTGTGATGCTTTAGAAGTTTATTGGGTTATCAAGACATCAATTGGTGCTTCCAAAAGAGGATACCAATTAGTTAGTTTAGTTCTAGCTCCAAGCGGAGGTTGCCCTAAGGTTAAACCCTGCTTCAGGAGAAATACCTTTGAACCCTTATTGTCATTATTTTTAACTGGTAGAGATCATAGAGAATCTGGTCTCACTCTCACTATTCCACACACTCTCTCTATCTAAAATCTTTTTTTTTTTTGTAAATAGAATAACAAAACATAGTCTTTATTTTATATATTTAAAACAGTGTCTAAGCTGAAAAAAGCAACAGCACACATATCATGCAAGGTAGAAGTAAAGAAGTGAATTTATGGGTAAATGTGTCACAACTCCCCAAATTGCCTAGGGCAAAATTCTGATACTTTGACTCTTCTGGTTGTGTATGTTATTTCATCAAATATCCCACTGGGATGAATAGGGCTGCTAGTTACTGTAGAGAATGAGAGCATCAGAAACTGCTTCTAAATAGCTGTATTCAGATGGAAAGTCAGGGAAAATTTTCTGTTGGTGAGCTATTTTGGGCTTTAGAAGAGTATTGCAAGTCAACTAGTGGAAGCCTCATTTGAAACTAGACCAGATACAGCACTAGAAAATAAGAACTAATCCTACACTAGGCAGAACCGCTGTTTTAGCCTGCTAATAGTTAGGTAAGTAACTTGCACCCTAAGCAATAACCCCTATGTCTCAAACAAACCACTTGATAAACATGCATGGTCCATTGAATAGAGTCATTCATGTATACCTGGAAGAACATTACTGTGCTTGGTTTCTCTCTTTGTGGGAAGTCACAACCAATTTTAAAATTGGGTTTCAAAGCAAAAAAATCAAGCCTTTTATTTTACTTTCCTTTACTATATCTGTCTGATGCATAAAAGCAATCATAGGTTTTTATTAATTTATTTTCTTGTTTTGCTTCATTGTTACCTTATAAATATCACTTATTGACTTCTGTGTTTCTCTTTGGAGACCCTGAAATGTGGCATCACAAATAGAGCTGGCTTTAACGAAGAGTCAGAAATCCACTCCTGTACATTCTAGTGAGCCTTTCAGGTCTGATTTTCACCTCCAGTTTTGTAATTTCAATACTATGCCCTTCAAAAAATGCCTTCCCAAAAAGAAATCCCAGCATCTGGGCATATGTCTTATGATAGAAAGATGAGAAACCTCCCTCAGAAAAAAATAGTCCCTTTGAAAATAAGGACACAAGGTGTGACTGTATTTATTTGGTTGCTTGTTTACATAATTATTTATTGCCTTCCTTTCCAGGTTCCTCAATGAAGGTGAGTCTGCTTGTGCTTTGGCTCTCACCTCTCCTCTGAAAGGCCTGTGCAGTGTAAAAGCCTGCACAGTTGCAGTACAGTATTACTTCTTGTGGCTCTTTCCTTTTCATCACACATGTTAACGCTTACTTGCTAGGGAAAGAAGGATTCAAATAAAGGAGGAAACAAAGATAGTAAATACCAGGGGGCAGCTACTACAGACAAAAGAACCTATACTAACAGCTTCAGCAAAGGCATGTGATGGTTACACTCCAGTGAGAATGGGAGTCCATTAAATTGGCCATACTGGTCAATCTACGTTGAACATAAACAAAAACGCCATTGAAGCTGGAAGACTCTTACATAGTGATTGTCTGTGAGATTTGCAATGCAAAGAACAGAACAGATATAGCTGGCACTCTGACCTGTTTCCTGGACTGCAGAAATTAAAATGACCTAATAGGGAATGACCAGGGTCAATTGAAGATCTTATTAAAACACTACCATTCATATTAAAAAATGCAAGCCTCAGGCTCATTCTTTAGGTTATTTCCATGTCATGGGTGAAGAGGGAGAACATGTAGCTTTTCCTCGCAGCCTTGGCATTTTGCTCAATACAGTCCACATGCAATGTTGTGATATAGATTCAGTTTTTTGGGAAGAGGATGTTAATACTCAGCTTACTAGAAGGAGCTGCCTCCAAGCTTTTTGGTACATTTATCTTAATTTTGAAATTAACTTAGCATTTTGTATTCCAAAACCTTTAGTGAATTCAGGCATTTCTCAGACTACAAAGAAGTCAATAACACATGCTTACACCCCAAGGGTACATGAACAAGTGGGAGGTTTGGAATCAGTTTTGGATCTTTTCCATTGTACATATCCAATGTCTTTTGGATTTATTTACTAACAATTTTCAAAGTATTTAACCTGTTAAGTGTACTGTTAATATATTATCTCTATGCTAGTTATCATATAACAGAATAAATATACAGAACAATGGCTGCAGGTGTGCAAATATGTCAGTGCAATGTATAGTAAAGTTTCAGGCACAAAAGCAAACCTAAGTGCACAGTATATTCAGGCACCCAGGGCTAGTTTAGTTGCAGCTGTACCCTACAGCTCATTAAAGGTAGGTAAACAGGGGAGCAGAGCTGGCCAACAAAACGAATGCCTGGTCAGAGAAAGCTTGGATTTGACAGATCTGTAGTAAAAGGACTTTCTGTTCCGAAAGAAGAGTGCTGTAACCAAAACCTTACACTTCAGGAAAAAGAATATAAAGCTGATATGTTTTAAGAGAAAAAATAAAGATTCAGACCTGATCACATTGAAATCAATGGAAAAGCTGTCATTAACTCAAGTGTGACCAACATTTGGTCCTTATCCTACAAAACTCTTTTTCATTGCAACCTGCATCACATACTTTGTCAACTTTAGTGTGAAGGCTCCAAGTTGAGCCTTTAGCATCAGAGAGTGAGACAAGTGCCATAACAAAAGAAATGTTCCCCAAAACTGTTGCTAGATACATAATTCTGCACAGAGCTGTGACCTCGCTAGTGAACAAAAATGAGACAGTGTCTACTTCAGCTAATGAAGCAGATGAGAGGGTGGTAACTACTGAAAAATGAATGTATTCACTTAAAGAGATCACATAGGGCTTTCAAAAAGACTTTCAGACAGTGATGTAAATAGTGAACTATTTACAAAGAGCAAGTTTATGTCCAAGCAAAGAAATACAGTAGTCTGGAATTAGATCTGCTCAAGGAGTAGGATCCTACAGATTTCCATGGTCAAAGAAATCTTGTCAAACCCTTTTATTTGTGCAGTTCATATTTTTGGACTTATTGTACAGCTTGAACTAGGAAAAGACCCTAATGTGTGTGATGTGGGGGTAAAGCCCCCCCATGCAGCATGGGGCAGTGGCAGGCAGTGGGGATTGCCCCCTTCCCAGCAGCACCTCGTGAGTGGGGGCTTCTTTAAAGCACCAGGAACTGGGGCAGACAGGGCTGCCATGGTGTGGGGGGAATGGAGGATTGGTGGGGGGGCAGTTCAGGAGGGGCTGGGGGAGCAGGCAGGGGATAGAGTCTGGCAAGGGTCCCCCCATGGTCCCCTCCCCCTTCCTCCAGCCCCCCCTCCCCTGCCCCCTACTTACCAGCATGGAGTCTGGCTCCAGTGTGGGTGGGGACTGCCCAAATCATCAAATCAATTTGGACCTTTATATTGGTCCCCTGATTCAATTCTGATTTGGAGATTCAGCCATCAAATCAGGCCAAATCTCCTCTGAATCCAATCAGTACCTGAAGCTTTGCACAGCCCTAATAGATAGCCCAAGCTTTTGTGGACTGAAGCTCACCTCAGATAAAATGAGCTTCAGCCCATGAAGGCTTGTGGTATAAATATAAATGTTTGTATATGTTTTATACACACACTTTGGCTAGTCCTATGTTTCTCTTAATTTATTTTTAAGAGAACCTCCCTTTTTTTGAAATCCTTGAAGTATATCCCCTTTGGTTAGTCTATAACGTAAAAATAATCAAAATAGATTTGAATCAAAACAAGAATACAAGAGGGCTATGCTTTTTGAAGTTAAAGACAATGAAAAAAGCTACTGGAGTCCCCTCGAGGAACTAAGTTCTGGATGTCACTAGGAAGTAGACACAATTTTGTTTTGTGAAGGCTGGTTTATGGACCTCCTCAGGAAAGGGATACTTTCTTCTTCCTGAGCTTCCTTACCTATTGGCTTGGTGGACTCTCATAGGATAAAAGTTGTATTTTCCTCCCAACATTTTTTAAGGTGTCCTGGCTGTTTGTTAGCAACATATCTGTGTGGAAGAAGTGTTGTTCTATTAATCTTATGGGTCTTCTAGCTAATAAAGACTTTACATCTGGTCCTGAATTTCTTGTAGATCCAGATTTCCTACTGAAGTCAGTGTGAATTTACCGAGTTAGAAATCTGGCTCCCATCTTTTTTCACTAGTAAAGTAGGGCACCCTTCTGCTGTCACTCAGTTACTAATGATTTTGCAAAGTACTAGTGATGTCAAGAGTAATGAGAGTATATGGCTGGATTGTGTCATCCTCCAGCAATCCTCTGACGGTACACATTCCTTTGAAGACTGTTATTAACTGTGCCCAGCATAGGAAGAGATGCACCCAGATGTCTCATGGGGTGTCATGGGGTCTCTTTGACTCTCATGACCCAACCTGTCCCTTCATACTTTAATTCAGTTTGAGCACAAAGTGAGTAATTTTGGGAATGCCAACAAACATAGCATGGCTGTTGCCATGACTTTATGCAAGTAATCACAATCCAGGTGCAAAAACTTCATTCGGTTTCTTTTAAGCCATTCTCAGAATTTACATTTCCCCTGGACAAAATTTGTGGCTATTATTTTTGAATATGTCAGGAGACTCCCATCTAATGCAAAACTCCATCACATATGGCATAACTCTCCTGACAACTCTCCTTCTGCCAAAATGTTAGTATTTCTTAAAATATGTTTTGTTTCATGGTTGTATTGAAATCCATGCCCTCTTTGGTACAATATATCACGCAACATGCAGTTGTGCAGTATTCTAAGTAAGGAGGAAGAGCACAAAACCTTATCATGGTGGTGTTTATTGACCAGTCATCTTGCTTTGTACTCATTTCCTTTCTTTAATTCCCTGCAAGTATATGTTGGCTGAGTATCAAAAGGAATACAACCTTCAAAATAAATCAGATGGTCTGAGATGAATGCATTATTCAATATGTGCTGATGGTGCATTTATTTCTCACTTGTGATAACTGAAGACATTTGTAGCTAAAGCAAATTCCAGTAAAATAAAGAAAAATTCCCTTGTGCTGTTTGTAACCTAACAAATTACTTATTTTTTTCCCTTGGAAAAGTCAAGATTTGGAGCTGAAAGTCAGCATGAGAACAGCTATTTGCACACATTAGAGAAAGAGAAGAAAACAAACAAAATAATGAAAATATTTGTTTTTGCCAATGTCAGTCAGCCAAGGAAAAAGCATAGAGGGACCACAGCCAGACAGCATATGCCGTACCAAGCTCTCTCTGGCCAATGGCTCCCTTCTATAAAATAAATCTATCTGACCTATTGCTTTATATGAGCCCTATAATGTCAATCAGGGACTCCCAGTCCAAAGTTGACTGAGTGGAGATCACTGTTCCTCAATCAGCCAACAATGTGTTACGTAGAAGGAGCCAGTCATTGTACTCTGAAATAATGTGTTGGGGAGAAATAAGCTTTTTTTCTGTAGCTTTGTCTTTTTACATCTATTTCCCCTTCCCCACTGGTGCAGAGTGCCCTCTAGGTCTTGTCTGGTCTCTGAGAGTACCCCTTGAAGCCAGTCCAGGCTTAGCTCCTAGAGCAAGGGGGGAGGCTGAGCTCCTTCCCATCCTGAGACCCTAGCTTTTTGGTCCCTCACTCTCCCTGGTTCTCTGTAGCCCCGACTGAAAGGGCTAGCATCCAGTTTTCTCCTGAGAGAAGGACTTCGCCTCTTCTTGGGGTGACCCATGACCCAGTGCAACCCAGAGTCCCAAGCAGCACAGCAGACAGTCTCTCCAGTAAAGGCATTTATTGGAGCAAAAGGTCCTCTGGCTGTCCCCTTCCAAGTGTTTAAGCAGTCCCTCCATCCCCAGTCCAGCCTGGACAGTTCTGAGCCCCCTCAAAAATCCCCCTATGACCCCAGCTTTTGGGATCCTATGACCCCAGCTAACTTCCTGCCCTTTGGGTGAGGGGCTGGACTCGGTGATCTACCGAGGTCCCTTCCAGCCCTAATGTCTATGAAATCTATGAAACATACTCAGCTGTTCCCTTACAGTCATTTCCAGATCTGCAGAGATCTTCCAAATTTCCTCAGTCCCCCAGATTCTTCTGGTCACAAACATGCCAAACTGTTTTTCCATCCTGCTCTCCCATCGTCATACTATCTCCTCTCCACATCTTCTGGGTGTTAGGCATCTCAACTTTGTGAATACCTCAACAAAACCATTCAGATTTGTTGCTGATACCTCAGGGTAAATCTTTGTCTTGTCCTACACATAACCTACACATAAGCAGTCCTGGAACTCAGTGCCTCCTTCTCTGTGCACAGGCTAAGGAGATAAACTGAGTCATACAATATTCTAACAACATGAACACTTTTAAAACACAAATATCACAGTAAAATCTGTCATCAGTCAAACCGTCCTCCCCTCCCCCACCCTTCAGTGCTATATGGGATAGTTACCCTTAATAAAACCACTTTGAGTTGTGTGCATCATTTAAGAGGACAATTTCCAGAATCTTGTGGCACAAAGAAGAAGCCTGGGAGCTTTTAATGTTTTCTTCTTCCATTACCAAGTAACTCTATAGCACTTTGCTCTCTCTGACTTCGAGACCCAGGACTCAGTGCAGAGATACCAAATTTTTGCTCTGTTCCAGATACCCTGGTAGATAAAACCTTTTCTCTTGTCTGCTCAGGAGGAAATACATTTCAAAATAGAACACAACTAGAAAAATGTGGCAATTCCAAATTTTTGGATTCTTCCCTTCCTATAAATATGACCCATCCATATAGCATTATTGTTTTCTGGGGCTTTAACTGTGTTTCTCTGTGTGCTGGCTGTGGTGTGCATGGGGCAAAATCCTTAACATCAGGAGAAATGCTGTTTGCTGGTTTCCCTTTACAAGAAAATATTCTCACAGCTACAACAGACAGAGCATGAAAAGCTGGAGATAATTCAGCAAGAGGCCAGCAAGCAAAAGAAGGAAATCTCTAAGGGGGTGAAGGAATTAATAAACAAGAGTAAAGAACAGAAAGAAGATCTGTATGCTACAAATATTAAATGTATAGTCATATAATCTCATCAGAAGCAAAATGAGGTCTGACAGCTTACAATGCTAGATTGATTAGGAAAAACTTGGAACATGACCAAGGTCTAAGAATGGCATGGGAAATCTTTTCAAAGGGAAAAGAACCTCCTCACACTTTGTTATGGGGGAATACAGCAGTAAAATAACATACAAAAAGGTTATTGGAAAGTTGCCACTAATGCTGTACTGCAAGGAAGCAAAAACATGTGACAGCATGTGTGGTTATAATGGATACCTGTACAGTTCATATTTTTATGTGAATGATAAGTGGCTTCACTGACCTGATAAGTGATTTCAGTATAAACGGAGTCTTTCCTACTCCCAGTCTACCAATATACCTTTTCTGTTCATTCCTAAAGTCTCATTGAGATAGTCACAGGAAGATATTTCTTTGGTAGTATTAATAGTATAATAATATAAATACATAATACACATTTCTAAGTCATTCTCATAAATAAATTAAGAGGCTGTGACATAGATGTTTACACAGTCCAGCAGGTGGCAAATTGGCTTAGTGGACACACCCAGAGAGTGGTAGTAGACGGGTCAGTATCAAACTAGAAGGATGTGGGTAGTGGGGTCCCGCAGTGTTCGGCCCTTGGTCCTGTACTCTTCAGTATCTTCATAAGTGATTTGGATGTGGGTGTGACCTGTACTCTGTCCAAGTTTGCGGATGATACTAAATTGTGGGGTGAAGCGCACACTCTGGAGGGTAGGTAATGACTGCAAGCAGAGCTGGACAGGTTGGAAAGGTGGGCAGTACACAATAGGATCCAGTACAACAAAGACAAATGCAGAGTGCTGCACCTAGGGTGCAAAAATATCCAGCACACCTACTGCCTCAGAAGTGACACTCTCAGCAGCACAGAAGCGGAAAGGGATCTTGGAGTCATAGTGGACTCCAAGATGAACATGAGTTGTCAGTGTGATGAAATCATCAGCAAATCTAACCACACTTCATCATGCATCAGCAGATGCATGATGAATAGATCCAAGGAGGTGATACTTCCCCTCTATGTGGCATTGGTCAGACTGCAGTTGGAGTACTGCATCCAGTTTTGGGTGCCATACTTCAAAAAGGATGTTGATAGACTTGAGAAGGACCAGAAGAGGGCTACTCATATGGTTAGGGGCTTACAGGACAAGCCCTATGAGGAGAGAATGAGAGACCTGGACCTCTTCAACCTCTGCAAGAGAAGGCTAAGAGATGATCTTGTGGCTGCCTACAAATTCATTAGGGGGATGCAGCAAGGGATCGGAGATGCTCTGTTCACTAGGGTGCCTCTTGGGGTAACAAGAAACAATGGTCACAAACTGACAGAGAGCAGATTTAGGCTAGATATCAGGGAAAACTTCTTCATAGTAAGGGTGGTCAGAATTTGGAATGGGTTTCCAAGGGAGGTGGTGCTCTCCCCTACCTTGGGGGTCTTCAAGAGAAGGCCAGATAGGCATCTGGCTGGGGTCATCTGACCCCAGCACTGTTTCCTGCCTAGGCAGGGGGTCGGACCCTTCTGACCCTAGCATTTATGAATCTAGGAGTCTATTTCCTCATGTTATCTCCCTATAGTTTACTGTTCTATCCATGTCTATCATTTAGACTTTATGTTGCTTGAGTCAAGGATTATCTCTATCTTTATGTCTTTTATATAATTATCCATATTGTCAACATCTGAACAACATTATGGTACTAATGAAACTTTCTGATGTCTGACCTTGACACCTGAATATGGATGCACACACTAACACATTTATTATATTTTTGCAACATTTCTTCTCTGAGATCCACTGTCTGACTTTATGTCAAATACTTAATTAGACTTAAGGAGAAACCCTAGCCCACTAAAGTCAATTGCTTGGGTTTTTTTCTATTGAGTTCAGTGGGGCCAGGATTGTATGTAAAACTGTGTTTATATAATTGAGAAGAAGAAAGAAATATTACATTCACTTGATATCACACATCAGAAAAAAAGCAAGTAGATGAAATGATTTTATTTGTGATTACAGATTAGTACTATGATAGATAATGGAGAAGCAGATGAGTAGAAGGATGGGTAAGACTTAAAGTCAAGGTCAAACAAATTACAATTAATGTTATTTTTTTAGCCCAGGAAACTTCAAGAAAATACTGACCATTGTAAAGAAATCTGTGCCACTTAGGTGCATTCTTAGCCAGTGCCTTTGCAGAAGACCATTTATTCAGTATATTTTCTCTGCATTATATATAATCTGCAAAATATATTCTATAAATTATTATTAACTAAAATTTAAAAAATAACTTGTTTTGGCCTTGCCTGCATTCATTTGTTTGCTTTCGATTCTGTCTATTTTTTAATTTATTTTAATTTGATTAAGATGCACTCAATCAAAGCTGAGCGTTTCTGTAATAACTGTCACCATTAATCAACCTAGAGGTGTGTTCACCAAAAAAATAGGTTTTAATTCAAGTTCAAGCTAAAATCCTGTCTGTACACATGCATGTAATGTTACAGAATGCTGCAGTCATGGATATTTTAAAAGAAAGGTGGTTTTGTGTAGATATTATAGAATGAAAACAAATTTGAAGTAGTTAACTAAATCCTATGTCTCTGCAAAAGCCCACTGCAGTTAAGCTTATAAGCTGAATAAAGCATTTTAGTAAAAGTCATTTTCATTTTTTGATTAGTAGTTCACTTTGATGTGTAGTACCCATGCTAATTTTAAGCTAATTTGAACATAATACTGACTCACTTATACTCAGCCAGATTCTCCAAGATCTTATTCTTTAGAAATCACACAATGAGTATGTGGTGAGGCGGTAGAGAGGGGCTTGAGTTTGTATTCACCATGTCCATTTTTAAATAGAATTACCATTCCAAGTGGTTCCTGTTTGCAGTTTGATGGAACAGAAGATTGTGCTACGCTTTGTGTTTACAGAAGACAATAGCATGCATTGTTCTGTTTATTTAGAAAATTTAGTTCATTAAGTTTTTGGAAAATAAACGTGTTTCTTGTGTATTTCACTAGGGGAAAGGAAGCAAATGTCAAAATTGAGTATCTGCCTTGAGTTCTAAAGGAGTACTTACAATAAAGCAATACACTAGGAATAGGATACAAATTTCCTTAAAGTTTACAGGAAGTACCTGAGCTATCGCTTGCTATGACCTGAAGGGTTTTCTCAATCTTGACATCAGAATAAAGAATGAAGAGAGAAAGGCAGCTGGGAAGAAGTCTTGGTCCTACTCAGTCTTTGTTCTCTTTTCACATTCAGACAATTTTAACATGTTTAGTGAATACCCAAGGAATCGTTTGTCACCACTGTTTATTCTTCTGACTGTTTACTGTTCACATCAACTTTCCTGGGGTCCTCCATATTTAGAAATAACTTACAAGCAGTCCAATAAAACACTGACATTTAGTCCTCAAAAGATATGTACAATTACTTGTTACATAGCAATGTTTCCAACTTTGTTCAAAACATATTAGCAGGGGGTCCTCAATGTTTTTATATTAGCATTTAGTACCATGCAGCAATGGCAATGACAAATTGCAGCAAGCTCTACATATATACTTTTTAACTTTGTTTAACTATCTCAAGGAAATTTTTAAGCTCCCCTTTGCTTTCCATACATGTTGCTGGTAGAGTAGGACATTTCATGTTAGCTATTGTTTAAAAAAAATCAAGCAGTTCCCTCTAGAGACAATGGTAGCATTGATTTGACCAGCTGTATTAACTATGTTCCATCCCTGCTTTCCAAAAGAGGTAAATACCTGAAAGTAAAAATGCTATAATTTCTATACAAAAAAAAAGGTCCTGGTCATGATAGATCAGCTAAGGTAAAATCCGTGCCAAAGAGATATGATTTAAAAAAACGGTCCTGGTCATGCTAGATCAACCAAGGTAAAATCAGTGCCAAAGACATATGATTCTGGTATCAATAGCGTTACATGGGGAAAAGCGGGGAGGGGTGGAAATTAAAGAAATCTCTTGTAGCATTATCTGGGAGCCACTAGATGGTGCTATTACAGATTGTATTCAAAGATCAACTTACCCAGAAGAAGCAGAGTTTGAAAAGCAGTATTTGTATTAATTCAATGCAGCTTTTTCTAGAACAGTATATTATTTCTCTGTTCCTGTGGGGTATATATGCCATCAAAACATTGTCTTCTTGTCCCTCTAACAGTATTTTTCCATGTCAACAGAATATTTTATTTTCTTAAACCTTTAATTATACAAATAAAGCAAGTTATAGCTATTTAGTGACCGCTGTTTTAAGAATGGTTTTATATTGAGAGAATTTAAAGCCAGTCCTTCTCAATCTAAGCAAGATGAAGAAAGACATGCCAATGTTGTTGAAACATGGGATAGGAATCTATAAAGAAAACAGCATCACATAAAGGATATATTCAGAAGTAATGGGTGAGTTGATGAAAATTTCACTTCCCACTGATACTGTTGGAGAAGGCATATCTATCAGTAGCTCAGAGGGAGTCTAAGGGTATAAATAGGCATTGTCTTGGTGCTGCCATGACAATTTTTATGGTGACACAAATTAAAAACAAACAAACATCTCCAGTTGTTGGGCCACAACTGCCTAAATGTGTGGCCATGACAAAGGCGGTAATAATTTCTGTTGCTTTATTGCAGCACAAGTCTGTCAGCTTTATGGCGTGAGAACATGGGGAGTCCAGAGCTGCCTGCACACTCCAGCTGAACCAGCTGAGCTTACGGTGCCCAATTCTCCTCTTCCTGTGAGTTCCTGTTAAGGATTGGGCGCCTCAAACCCTAGGCAAGACTTCCTGGCTTTCCTCATTTACAGAAATGTATCCCAGAGATTCCCTGTAAGTCTCTGCAAGTAGGGATCGTGTCACCCATTGTCTTGTAGGATCAATGGACAGGACAACAGGAAATGTGTTTCACCCAATAAAGTGGATCAGCTGCACCAACACACATCCCAGAACAGCTGATCCACTTCATTTGGCACAATATATTTATCCTGTAAGATAGTGTAAAGGGATTCTAATTTATATTTCCTCCTGAATTTGACTCTACAAATCTAAGGGAATTAACACAAATAAATCTAAGAGAATCAAAGTTTATGGAAAGTTTAGAGGGAACTAGCTTTACACACTCATCACAGTTACTGTAAAAAAGTATTTGTAATACCATATCTAGGTCAAAGCTGTCTGCTAAAGTAAATAGACTTTTGCTCACACTGAGACAATGGGTGTTAGATTCACTCTAGACTTTCTTAACTTATTTGGACACACCTTTGACTTTGGCTTTTAGTCAAGGTGTTCTAATTGATTATAAAGGATCTATAATACGTCACACTTCATTCACAGTTTGGTTCCAAAACCTCTGCAATAGAAAGTAAAGAAAAGAGGAAATAGTAAAATATAACAAAAGGGGAATGGTTCTACAACATAAGGGCACATCTACACATTATACTACTTTACAGTTACTGAGCAGTGAAATAAGGCACAGTAAGATTTCCTCAGGAACGCATCTATCTGTGTGCCAACTGAGAGCAAATTTGCTCCTAATGGGAACAGTTTAGTGCAGAGATGCTCATGCCCTGCTCTGCTCCCCTACAGCAACCGGGGGTAGGGGGCTCCATCCCCACCCCCCCAGGTGCCAGCCCTGGGCTGGCAGGGGGCACTAAGGCCTGGGCTCCTAGGGGTGGGGTGAGCTGCCCAAGCTCCCAGGAAGCTGCTTGTCCCACACATTGATCTGCAGGATCATTGATCAGCATTGATCGGCAGGGGGCAGGGAGCTGTCTGGGTTCCTGGGCAGTTGCCTCCCAGCCCTGCACCCTGATGTGCACGGGGCAGGGAGCTGTATGTGCAGATCAGGGCATGTGACTGGGGGGCAGCTGTCCAGGAGGTGGGACAGTTCCCTGGCCCCCTGGTGCCTGGGCTGACTAGAAGCAATTTGGTTCTGGTCAGCTGTCTACATGTGTACTACTGCACTGTACCTAACCCATGGTTAATCTAGTACCTGTATCTATAGGTACTAGCAAGCCATGCATTAGACTAATTTACTGCACAGTAATTGCTGTGCACATGTAGATGGTGATGATTTACTGATTATATTAGTCTAATAAATAGTAAAGTGTCTCATGTAGGTACACCCACAGAGGGATAAAGCTGTGTGTAAATGGAATAGGTAGAGAAATAAACAGAAACTTGCAACAAAGTGGCAATCATCAACCTAAAACTTCCAGCTTCTAATAAAATGTACTTTGCCCACCAGTCATAAAAGAAACTATGATCAAGTAGAGCAGTCACCACAGAAAAAGTACCTTGTAAGGTAAGATGCTATGAAAAGATGTTTTGCAAACGTAGATCTCAAACTAGCAAAGTATTATAAGCATGCTTAATTTGATGCATGGGGTAGTTCTTTGGAGATCAGTGGTACTATTCACAGGTGTAAAGTTAAACATGTTCCTCTGTATTTGTAGGATTAGGGACTTATATAGCAGAAAACAGGTTCAGATGGATCAGAAATAATTTGTTGGACTTGAAGAACTTTAGACCAGTCACACATCTTCAGTAGGCTTCGGATCCAGCGTTCAATTATCGCATGACGTCAGTTTGCCTTTGCTGCTGCCCAAAAGAGATGGTACAAATCCTTTTCTACTTCTTCCAAAACTATTGGAAGGTAATAAGAGGAAGTAGTATAACACAATTTTCTGTAGAACTGGGAAGCAGTTTCTTGGGAAACTCTCAGATATCATGACAATGGGCACCTATAATAGGAATAATCATGGCATAATTTATGATGAACCATTAATCCCAGGGAAGAACAAAATTCTTGTTACAAGAAATTTCATAATGTAAAGAATCATAATCAAGCTACAAGGAACGCATAGCAAAGAAGAACTATGTCCTATAGGATGTAAAAGAACAACTAAAATATAATTGTGACAAATGACATTTTGATGTAGTATTTGAACATAATATCTAACAATGTGGCAAGCCATGAGATACTGAGAGCATCTGCATATGCATTAATTTTCCTAATGCAAATTAAATTTAGTGCCTCCAATGTGAGGTACTACATTAAGGCTCTAATGTGCAGTAGCACAAATGCACGCTTTTTAGGTGACGCTCAATGCACAGTAGCATAATAGCACATTTTTATGTGATGCTTCAATGTGCAGTAAAATAGCCTACTGTATATCAAATCGCACATGTAGATGTGCCCATTATGTGCTATATTCTTTTTTCTAAAGGTCTTATATGATCCATTGATCCAAGAGAACCCTTTCTATCCTGTGTTCCTAAAACCCCAGATTTTATTAAGGGAAAAACTGTAAAGTCCTTACTCACCTTAGAAAGCATTTACTCATTAAAGTAGATCCATTAGATTCAATTAATTGTTCATACATGAAAGTAAGGGTTGTCCTATTCAGCCCCACATTTGTATTCCATATTATGTGATAACCAATTGGTTTCTTCTGCAATTCATAGAAAGGGTTACTTAATATCCGTAGCATATTGCTTTGGCTGCTGTTGGTACAAAACCTAGTTTTAATTTTATAAATTATGTGCCCAAATATTCAAACTTATGTTTCTTTGCATAGTGCTTTCTGAAAGTCATTGTGCCGCTAAGCTTAGATCCCAAGCACTCTGACCCAGCTTTAACAAGACACTGGGCATGTCTACACATTGCCATATGCCAACGTTGTTACTAAGCTGTGATTTAGTACTTCCTTTTGAAAGTACTAAAATACAGCACAGTAACTGCCCCTATTGCACTGTATAGTTGGTGCATGCTTACATATTCCTGGCTACAATGCCGTAGCTGCGTGCTGTAACTGGGGAGTGCACTAGTACAGCGACATAGCTACCGATCACATGTAGACCCACATGATCACTATATCACCATAGTGCACCATATGGTAGTGTAGCATGTTGCTATGTCACACCCACTCAGACCTACAATTAACTTCAAGAAAGTGAATTATCCCATGTCATTTAACAAAATTACTATATATGCTTATGTTAAGCAAGTGCTTGAGCGCTTTGCTGGCTCCAAAGTAAGAATTTGCAGGCCCATTGTGTATGAAAGGAAAATTCTGTCAAGTTTAGTAAGCATTAAAAAAGGTTTTGCTATGCCATTTTGCAAGCATTGTAAAAATCCTGTTGCCCACTTACCGGTGTGCTATATTTGTGTTATCTCAGAACAGATGCATTTCTCACTTACTGGTACTTCAACTGCTAACCAAAATAGAACTTGAACTCTCAAAGGCTCTGTGAACATTGTGGCAGTATGAAATGTCTTTAATACAGCAGAGGGAAAAGCTCTATGGAAAGCTGCACGTCACTTTTGGTCAGTAGAGGCAATAAACAAGAGCAGCTATTTCATCCTCCAAAGAAGGCTAAATAAACAATTACTAGAAATGTTAGTGATAAAAAGCAATTTGGGCTCACTGACTTCAGATAAGGTCAGTATTAAACAGCAAGGGGAATGGCCTGTCTTCAGTGAAAAAAATAGCAAAACCTCCACTGGCAAGGCTTCAGTGGAGACAAAATTTCATAGAAAGACCCGACCTCTAGCTTGCCATTCATGGAGTACTATAGTGTATTTCAAGGGAGTATTTACATGAATAATATGCATAAGATCAGCCCCTAAAGTTGTTTCTAAACCAATATAATAAGTTCTTATTTAGGACATGTGTTGGCACCCTACAGCTCACAGGCTGGATTCGTCCCATGATGTGGTTAGATCTGGCCTGTGGCAGCTCTAGGGATGGGTAGCGTGCTGAGGCCTGAGCAGCATGGGGGCATCCCAAGGATCCTGCCACCTGCCACATTCCATCTATTCCCTCCCCAGTGGCCAGGTCCCGAGAGGAGCATCTCCAGGGTTATACTGTCTGACTTGTTCTGTGTACTTATTCCACAGTTTCTGCTGACCATCCAGCCCTCCCTGCTCTCTTCCTACACTGCTGCCACCACTAACCTTTTCCATTGCCATTGGCCACTTGAATGATTCAGTGGGGAGGGCAAGTCCAGGCAGGTGGAGTGGTTTGGGAAGTGGAGATTTGTGGGCCAAGGAAGAGTTCTGGGTTCCAAACAGTGGCTCACAGTGGTAAAAATTCGCTGATCCCTGGTTTAGAACAACACTGACACAAAAGATCTATCAAAATAGAAGGATAAATACTCAAACAGATCTCTGATTCCAAAAGGGTTATATTAAAGTTCAAAGAGCCTGTCATTGGGCTGAGGACTGATTGTGGACAAATCAGAGTTAGGATGTGAAATAACATTTTATTGTGTCTGAAGCAACCTGGGGCTTCTCAGAAATGGTGTGTTAAGATTTTGGAAACAGTTGTTTCCTTTAAACTGAAAACGGCATGTATAGTATTGATACATTTATATTCCTCTGGCTAGCATTCCAGACAAATCTTTCTTTGAGGACATAAATGGAACAAAACAGTGTTCTTTCTCACAATGTTTATAAATGGCTAGCAAAGCTAAATTGCCAGAATGAATTTTAACTCTCTTCTGATACAGTGTGAGCTGGATTTAATACATTTGTAATTACTCCTAGAGAAAAGAAATAACCTGTAACTTTATGTAAAAGAAAAAGTTTTTAAGTTCTTGGCCTGCAGGGTCCAAAATTTTTTTTAAACATTTCAGCTGTTTTGCCAGAATAAAGTACCTTGTTAGGGCTTGATGCTGCCCAAAAAAGTAATCCAATCTTATACAAGTGGTTCTTTCTGTGCCAATAGAACTATTTGTATTAGCAAGCACAATTCAGATGCACTGAGGTTGGCAAGAATGGACTTGTATTTTGTTATTATTGCATAACCCCTGTGCTAGTCCCACCCCTCTCAACCCCAGCTTCCAGAATTGGGAGGGAAGGGGGCGAGGTTTGGATATTCAAATCATTTTGAAAAGTGATTTCTTCCCTGCTAATAATATTTTAATCTTTCTGATGCTGTTATTGAAGTTCAAATCAGATAAGGCTTCATCAAAGACTATAAACCACTGTAATGTAACACTTACCCAATTTGCAAGGATGTTAGCTTCAAAGTTCTCTCTAAAGGGAAACCTAGATTCATCAACCAGGAGTAAATTATAATTGTAGTGAAGGTGTGACATACAAGCATCCTAGTAAGAGGCTGGATCTTATTTCCTAATTACTACTACAGTTTTCCTACAGATTGTTAATGGAATGTAAATCTCCAGGAGTAGGTAGAAAATATATGATGGAGGATGCATCTACATGAGACACTTTACTTCACAGTTACGTAGTTTACTATGCAGTAAATGTGTGCATCTACACATGCACATGCTTACTGCACTCTGGTGGCAGTAGGGGCCCATTGCAGGGCCTTAGGAAGTGGGAGCAGTATGCTGCCATTAGCAGCAAATCTGCTTCCACTTCCCTGCACATGTAGATGCCTGCTTGGGAGCATTTACTCACAAGTAGTTTACTCACAAGTAAACTTCCCCTAGATCTAATGCACACATAGACACACTCAGAGTAGTCTTTAATATGGCATTATTACTCATGGTATCAAAGCTATGAGAGAGTTGTGGAGATTATGCAAGGTAAATGAGGTATCACTAGAGATTGTATAGTTCTAACATATACATAACAGAGTTTGCATATAATTTCTATAGATTACTGTAATAATCTGTAGATAACTGTAAAATGTGTTTGTGGGTGGGATCACCAGATAAAAAAGTTGATTAAAAAAAAAATTGTTCAGAATAAAAAATGAAGATTTTATGATTAAATGGTTCAGTAAAATAAACTGTTGATGATCCAGCTTTCAAAATTAGGTACTTGGCAATAAAAAAATCTAATTTTTAATATATTTATTATGTACAAGCAAGTGTCTATCTAGCAATTTAATCTAATGTAAGAATTATGACTATTAGGCCTCAGGAAATCTGAATACTGTTCCCAGTTATATAACATATTTATTAAATGATCATGGGCAGAATTTTATTTCCCTTTGCACTTCTAAACGTCAGTTTTCTAACTGCATAAGTGGCATATTTACCACTTACACACAGGATGTAATTTCATTTCTCTTCTACTGCCAATGCATAAGTATGTGTGTGTAGGCTAAGCACATGCTACATACCCAAGCAAAGTCCCAGAAAGAGTTAAAACACTGGAAAGTTTTCCTCATTCTCATACTCCTCCTTCTCCCTGTGCTCTAATAGGCAAGGGGTTGGGGCACCCACCCTGGAAGCTGGGAAATAGATTCTAGCACCCCTAACCCTAACTAGGCAGCAAGAATTTGTTCATAGTGTTCTAACTACTATGCCATACCACAGGATGGCCAGGGCTCTCTCCAGTGCTCCTTCTGAAGTTGAGCCACTATCCTTTGCATTACTAGTCACTGGATAAAATTGACTGAAAGCAGTTTTTACTCCCATTGGGCACCGGGGCCTGGCCTGGAAGCTGGAACCTACTTTCTTAGGCATCTCATTAAGCTGCATAATACATACTCTTCTTCCTGGTCTTTTATATTGCCCATCCTGGCTGTGCAGGGGACCAGACTAAAAAGATACATGCTCAGTTGACATGCATATGTTTATGTCTCCACACTGCAGAGGCAATAGAATTACAACTTGAGCATAAATAGCCATTTAGATGCACAAAGGGAAACAGAATTTCACCATTAGGGCCAGATACAGATCCTACTGAAATCAGTGGAATGACTCCTGTTAGTTCATGTCTTTAATATCTCTGGGCGTGTTTACCTGTGTGCTTTAATGCACAGTAGCCTATTTTACTGTGCATTAAAGCATTGCATAAAAAGCTGTGCTATTACACTAATGAGCAGTAAAATTGTCTACTGTGCAATAAGCACAGAGCTGTACAAAGCTTCAGGTGCTGATTCAATTCTAAGGAGATTTGGCCCAATTTGGCGGCCAAATCTCCAAATCCAAATTGAATCAGGAGACCAATAAAAGGATCAGAACCAATATGAAGCTCTCCAAATCAATTCCAAAAAGATTTGGAGAGCTTTGGAGATTTGGGCAGTCCCCACTCACTGCCACAGGGAGCTGGACCCAGACTCCATGTTGGTAAGTAGTGGGCAGGGACGGTCTGGAGGTAGGGGGAGAGGACCATGGAGAGACCCCCACAAGGCCCCATACTCTGCCTGATCTCCCAGCCCCCCAAGCACCCCTGACTCCTGCCTGTTCTCCCAGCCCCCTCCCCCATGGCTGCTCCACCTGGCCCCAGCTCCTGGTTCTTTAAAAATAAATAAATAAATAAAAGCCCCATACTCACTGGCTGTTACAGCAGCCATCAGGGCCTCTGGGGGCTCATGGCAGAGCCCCCCCATGCAGCATGGGGCAGTGGGGATTGCCCCCCACACACACACCTGGCAGAAGCTGGTGAGTGGGGGCTTTTTTTTTTTTTTAAGAGTTGATGTTGAGGCCAGGCAGGGCAATCATGGGGCAGGGGGTGGGGTTGGGAGAGTGAGCAGGGGTCAGAGCACTTGTGGAAGAGCCCATCACACAGCGTTGCGCATCTGGGTGCTGCAGGGATCACCCCCCTGCCTGGTAGGAGCCAGTGAATGTGGGGCTTTTTTTTTTTTAAGAGCCAGGACAGTGGGGCTGGGAGAGTGGGCAGGGCGTGGGACAGTGGGGGGCAGCAGGGATTACCCCCCCAACCTGACAGCAGCTGGTGAGTGCCAGGCTTTTTTTTTAAAGATCCAAGAGGCTGGGGCCAGGCAGGACAGCCATTGACAGGGCTTGGAGAGCAGGCAGGGGATTGGGCCTGTTTGATTCAGATATTTGGCCAATTTGGTGGTGACTGAACCTCTGAATCAGATTTGGCTGAATCGATTCTGGACAGTGATTCAAATCACCAAATCGAATCTATGTCCCCCAAATCCACCGAATCTGAAGCGAATACTAGCAGCATCACACAGGCCTATTAAGCGCTCCCTAAAAAGCATGCACTTGTGCTACTGAACATTAGGACAGCCTAATGCACATTAATTTAGTACCTCACATTAGAGTTACTAAATTTAATAAGCATTAGGAAATGTGCATTAATGCATGTGTAGACACACCCTCTATATCTTAAAATTTTCATATTAAAATGGGGATAAGGTCTTACTAAAGCTTTGTCACTTTGTTTCTGGGAAGCATCATAAAGAGAAAGAAATTAATATGTGTTAAGTGCTCAGATACTCTAGTTACTGGACTAGAAATCTAAAAATACTTACACACATATTATTTGCTTACTTATCCTTTGGTGTTACTCGGTTTACTTTGAATTTGTCAGCCCTAGAAAGATAAAATGCTAGATGTGCTACATTGTAAATATAGCAACATGAAAAAAAATCAGTCAGTAACTGGTTAATAATGCAACAGTATCATTTACAGTCTTTCCTCCTTTTAAACTGGGAATATTCATAGAAGTGCTACACACCTAAAAATAACACACGCAACAGTAATTCCACATGAATTTTTTAATTAAGGTAGAATAAAATGGTAAATTCTCAGAAATTTACTTCAGCCCACTTGAAGTCTGCAAAATTTATCCTTTCTTCCCAGTGGGCAGTGTAAACCTGTATCTCTGGTAGTTATTAACTGAGGAAATGATCTCATTCCTATGCAACTAAAATAGTATTTAAATTTGTGTTTAACTTTGAAAGATCTGCTTTAGTCTCTCTTCTTAGAGATGGGCAGTCATCCAAGCTGGCTTCATACCAAAAAATCATTGCGGCACTTTGCAGACAAATCCAGATAGGACTACTTACACAGCAACTTTTCAGAAACCAAGGAGAGGAAAATCCTGTGAAGATCAAATATGTTCTTTAAGTATCAAAGATACTAGACACACATCTACATGAGACATTTAACTGCGCAAACATGTGCACATGCTTGCTATGCAGTAAACCTTGATATCTGCAAGTAAATTTGCTACCTACTAATGCAAGTAGCAAATTTACTTTCCATTAGTAATGGTGCAGTATCAGTTATGTAGATGCCTGACTAGGGGCAAATCTGGTCCTGGTCAGTCATCCACTGGGGGACAAAAATTATTCTCTGCCCCCGGAAGCTGTTGCTGCCAGGGTGGCCTCCACCACTGAAGCCTGGGAGAGGACTATGTCCCCTGGCAGCAGGAAGCTCCAAGCCCCCTGCTCCAAAATTGTGATCAGGTATTGGGGGCTGGGAGGTCCTTATCAAGGGTCTCCCAGCACTGACCCTGCAGTCGTGGAGCTGGCACTGGGAGGGAAATATCTCCGGGTGCTGGTCCTGCAGTCACAGAGCTGGCACTGGGACATAAGGGTCTCCCAGTGCTGGCCATGCAGTGTGGAGCTGGTGCTGGAAACTCCCTAATGGTGAGGGCTGAGGAGCCTGTTCCCTGCCCAGCTCCATGAGCTAAGCACATAATGGGCTGGGGACCTTATCCTGTTCCCCATCCAGCTCTGCATTCATGGAGCAGAGCTGGAAACAAGCTCCCCAGCCTGTTCCACCCCTAGCTCCATGCTCATGGAACTGGGTGGGGAACAGGCTCCTTAGCCTCCATCCTGGGAACTGTGCTGGTCAGGGGCAGGTCACAGCCCTGTGCCCCAATCAGGTGCTCAAGGCACAGAGCTTAGAAAGAGCTGCAGGAGAGGGTTAGGTCCTAACCCCCTGCCCCAATCTGTTGATGGGGCAGCTAGCAGTGAGGTAGCTGCTAGCTGCCCCATTGGTGGATGGGTCAGGGGGCTGGGATCTTTCCCTCCCCTGCAGCTCTTTCCATGTCCCCTGCCCTTGATTGGAGAGCTAGGGCCAGGAGCTCCCTGCTGCTGGGGCAGGGGGACATTGTTCCTGCCCTAGCAGCAGGCGGCTCCCAGTGCTGTCTGCTAGCCCCATGGCTAGCACCCAGGGGGAGCCTAGAACTCCCTCTGGTGGTGGCAGGGGTCCATTGCAGAGCCCCAGAAAGCAGCAGCAGTTTGCAATCTTTTAGCAGTAAATCTGCTCCTAGTTCCCTGCATGTGTAGACACCTGCCTGGGAACATTTACTCACAAATAGTTTATTTGTGAGTAAACTAATCCTAGATACATGCATGTGTAGCTGCACCTGGTAAATATCAAATTCACGCAGTTATCACTGGCTTTCAGACTGTGGGTGTATCTACATGAGACACTATGGTGCAATAGCAACAAGCTACTGTGCCATGACTCATTGCTACCACGCAGTAATGTTCCTGGGCACTAACCATGATACAGTGTTAGTGCACGGTAGTAATGAGATACTGTGCACCAGCTCACTGCAACTATGCAGTGGCTCTAGAAAAATATTGTACAGTAATAGTACTGTGCAGTAACACTGGTATTACTATGCCTATGCACGTACTAAATGACTGAGCAGTAACAACTGCGCAGTCGGCTGCTTGTGTAGATGCAGCCATTGAGCAGTAATCACTGCCTGACTTGGCTGTCTAGTAGCTCATTAGTACTTTGCTCCACTGACAGTTTCCATAGACACACATTGCTTTTGTTTTACATAATGTTTTGTTATGTAAATTGTCAAGCACATCATGTACTCACAATCTAGACTGGGCAATGCTTTATGTTCCTAAATGTATGCATCCTAGGATGTGAGGATGAAAACAGGTTCAAGCCAAAGCTATTGAACATCCTTAAATATTAACTATCAAGCACTAGAGATATACAGAGCCTGAGTGAAGAACCATGGTAAGGTAGGCTGGTACTGTCAGTTATTGTGCAGTGTTATGTGAGATGTAGTCCCATGAACATTTCCTGTTATAATTATAGAGACAGGCTGGGTATGATACCACTCTGTGGAATCACTGTAAAAATTATTCCAATCTAATCCAATTTAATATTCAGTCCAAAGTACTATCATTCAGGGAATGATTTATGCAACAAATCTCTTAAGTAATATTTGACTAGCACTAGTTACAATTCCTTCCAAATAACCACTACTTAGCCTGGCCAAAAAGTGGGGGTCAGTTTAATAGAGGCTAGCTGTGGTTTTAAACCTACCTTGGGAGTTTAAATGCCCTATTATCATCAGTTCTAAAATCCCCAAAACAGCTCTGAATGTCCCACCTGTTATGATTCCTTCAAGATTTCTTCATCCCCTTCTTCCTATGCAGTCAGAATCCAGCTGTTTTCTGTTGATTACCTTCTCGTACAATATTTGCTATGGCTGGTGCAGGTATAATAATGGTAGTCTTTTAATCATAGAAATTTAGGCTGAAAAGTAATTATTAGATCATGTAGCCCAAGGCTGTCCATCTGGTGCCCTGACAGGCAAACACAGCTCCTACGGGATTAATCTGTCCTCCCCAAGATCCTGATGTGGGCATTGCTCTTCCCATCAGTCTTCTGTTGCTATTCAGCAGTCTCTGGGCTCTTCCTTCTGTTTCCTGCCCCTACCCCTACTCCTGGGAGAGAGGCAGGAAAGTCTGCACAGCCAGGGAAGGTGGGACTAGCAGCTCAGGGGATGTGGGAATCCTGTGTGGCACAGGGGGTACTGATGCAGCACCCCCTGGGGATCACCAACCATGAAGAATGAAGTAGAGCAGGAGGCCCACATGGCCTATGTAGCATGTGGTCCGAAGGGCCTCAGAAGTTGGACAGGCCTGATGTAGGCAATCATTCTGTCAGCATACGTGTTCTGAGTACCTTGATAAATCTAGTTTTAAATGTATCAGTAAAAAATTACATTAACAGTTAAAGGGGATCAAATTCAGACCTGGAGAAAGTCAGTGTATCTACCTTAATCTCAGTCAATTGGCCAAATGCAGGCCTAGTTCAGAATCTCCTAAACCATGGGTGTTCAGCTCCCAGCTTGAGAGCCAAATCTGGCCTCAGAGCCAGGGCATCCAGACTGTGGGGCTTCCCATGGGTCACAAAATTTGGGAGCATGGGAGAGGTGGCAATTATCACTGCCACCTCTCTCCCGCTTCCAAATTTACAAGCCCTGTGCCACAACAGCCCATCCCAGGCCATTGCAACATGGCTGGATCAGGCCTGGGCCAAGTCATTGCTGTGCAGCTGGATCAGGTCCAGGCTGGGTTGTTGCCACATGGCCAGATCAGGCTAGGCCCAAGCCATTGTTACCTAGCTGGATCAGGCCCCAGCCACCCTCCCCACCCCTGCTGGATTGGGTCCCCACCATGCCTGCCTTACACATGTCACATTGGGTCCACCATCTGGATACATCTGGATACATGGACAGACCTGGCACTGCCCATCTGGCCCACAGGGCAAAAACCTTGGGCAACACAGTCCTAAACTAAACCTGCCTTTAGCCCATAGGTTTTTGTGGGTGGTCTCCCTTAAGAAGGTAGAGAAATATTGTCTTTAAAGACTACATTATTTTCATTTAAATGTTATGTCATGCTAATGATACAAATATTAAAGACTAGCATTGATTGACATGCTCTGTTTTCTGTTGTTCAGACCTCTACCCTGCAAAGTGGAGGATGACCTTTGCTCTTTGCAGCCATATCCACTCATCCTTACAAAAAATGGCAGTTACTCCCTAGAGATTTGGGCTTCAGGAAAGCAACTTTGTCTAGTTAACTTTGGATTCGAGCTTAATGCTTCTTTTTCTGTGTGTGTTTATGTGTACATGTAAACATGTAGCAAGATGCCATATTCTGTTCTTGGTGGCATGTTGGCTTTGAAGAAAATAAATCCCTGTACATTACAGCAGCTCTGACTTGGAGCTACTTAGAAGAAGAGATGAAAAAGGAGAAATAATACAATGTAATATTCAACCACATTAATTTCATTCACAGAATGATTTATGCAACAAATCTCTTAAGTGATATTAGATTAGCACTAGTTACAATTCTTTCCTAATGGTGACTACTCAGATTGGCCCAGAATGTAGAACAATCAAGAGATATGCATGCATTTACACATATTATGTAAAACTTCTATTTTTTCCACACTAATCCTTGCCATATTCATTTCTTGTTACCATATGCTGTCCATTTTTTTTTCTAAGACACATTTTCTTACCCAGCCTTACAAAAAAGTCTAATTTTAATGCATGTTCATGTACATGAATAACTAATATGTTCTAATTTTTTTTCTGTAGTAGTCTTAGAGTATTAGAGTATAGTAAGGTTGGAGTGTTGCCATGATGGTCCAGGACATACGCAAGAAGCAAGGTTTTTGGTGTGTCAACTGTCTCATTGGGAGAGATGCTCAACAAGCTTTTGAACACAAAGTGATGGTCTTCAGGCATGGCTTAATCCTGTCCCCTCTGGCCCTATTCTGTGCCCCAAAGTTTGACTAATATCTCTCCCAGCCAGACAACTGGCCCAAAAAAGGTGCCACAAAGCCTTTTTTCTTTCATTTTTTTCTAACATGATTTGAAATTTCCATCTTTGTACAATTCTTCCTGAATGCATTCAAACTGAAACCAGAGTAAACTATGTAAGCATGACACCCACTGGTAGCTAATTAAATAGGTTCAGTACCTCCTCTCTGCTAGTGCAATTGATCTGAATAACTGAGGATTCAAATCCCAGCTGTAGTGTCAAGTTCAAATGAAGGTTTTCAAACTTGGCAAGGCAGACGATGATTAAAGTGAGCAACAGAGTGAGCAACTACTTTTAGACGAAAAGCCTGGTAACATGATAATATGATCGTTCTTTCTCCAGCCTTGCAGCCAGTAACTGAGAGCCATTGGCTTGTGTCACATACCCAGCTGCAAAGAAAACTGTAGCTGTGTCACGTCTAGCAACAAGATTAGCTGAATAATAAAATACTTTGAAATAGTCGAGGGCTATTCATGACTTTTTTTAAAAGTCATTCTAAAGTCAAAATTAATAGTGAATTCATGCCCCAAACCCAATATAAAGCTCAAAATACATGGCAGGGAACAATGCTGTGCTTTCAGTAAGATAGACTAGACAAATTAATAGGTCTGGCCCATTTCCAATTTCTGTGCTATCTAGATATGCTCTACTGCAATTATCACAACAGAAGAAATCAGAAGGTCCTGATGTCTAATTTGGGCTCTGTCACTGATGTCCACATTCCAAGAGCCATAAACTACCCCATTATAATTAATCCTCACAACAAATACCTATTATTGTGGTACTTGGCACCACAAACCAAATTCCCTTTTGGTGTAAGTGGATAAATCAGCACTGAAATCAATGGAGCTGCACCCATTACACCAAAAAAGTGTTTGGCCCTATGCCTGGCTCTGTAAAAGTATACAGGGTCAGACACTAAATCATTTATTCTGAAGCCCATTTTTGTGCTTTGTCTTTGCTGCCTGAATTAATTAACTATGAGGAATACTGGTTTAAATTACTTCCTGGGGTGAAGGGAGGAGGAAGGGGAAAGATAAAATTTTCATTAAAAATTTGCATGAGAAATTCTTGCAAGTGGTCATGATGGTGAAGTTTGCTTTGAATAAAAACAGAGACCATATGAAGTCCATTAGGAACTGGTGTCCTCCATAAAAACAAATACAACATCCCTCCCAAAGATTCCCTGGAATAGAACTGCTTCAAAGGCACTCTAAGAATAACATAATTGGGGACTTATGGTCAGACACTTGAACCCATGTAGAGCGGAGGGAAGAAACAAATGTGTTCCCTCTTTGTCAAGCCTATCATGCATCTTATCGTATTTTCTGTCTTTTAGTGTTTACTCTTAGTTCATCTTTAGAGCTGCTGAGCTGATTGTACGTGAATGAATGCCGAAGTCTTTGAAGCTGCTGTATGGAGCAAAATGGTTGAAGCTTTTCTTTGATAACAACTCATGAATAGAACCATTTGCTATTAACACATTTTTAATTGACATTGCTATTATGCCTCTAGAGAATTAGGAGCATCTTCTCACTGAATGTTTGTTAACTCCCATTAGTGCTAATGGATCCATGAATTTAGAGGAGGATGTCTACAATAGTAATTATTGTAAAGTAGCATGTATATATTGCTTTTAATCCCGGAAAGAACTCAACATGCTTTGCAAATTTTGCCAACACGCTTAAAAATTTTATATGTCAGCATCACTTTGCCGACAGCTGTTTTGCAGCCACCTCAGTGTGAAAGGCAACAGCTGTGTAACAACTTGTAACAATATTACAGAACATAGTAATGACAGAAATTCAGAATCCCTTATCCATTTGAAACCATGGGGTGATTTTTAGGTAAATAGCATGTAAACTGGTCAAATTAAAATTTGGCTTGATCACCCAAACTAACACTCCTACTGTTAGGGGGGAAAGCATAATGGAAATTTTAGTGATGGCATGATGCCTGGACCTCTGTTTAATGTTTCAATAAAAGGCTGCACCTACAACAGCAGTATGTGCTCTAGTACTAAGCCAGACTTCAGCAGAAGATTCAGGCTGCCTGCTCATCTTAGGAAGAGGAGCCCAGCTCTGACAGGACTGGGCCCCTCAAAGGGGAGTGCAATCCCCCACTGCATCCCCCCCAGATCTGCCCCTGCCGCCTTCTATATATTTTTCATCGGAAAGGAGGTGAACCATGTTTGGTTGTATCTACCATCCTTCCTGCACCCAAAATATGTCCTATTTCTTGGGGTTGCAAGTGCTGCTTCCTCAAATCTCTGCCTGTTCGTTGGAATCAAATGAAAAGCTTTATATTCACCCTCTTTCATCCACTGTCAGTTTATAGCACTTTCCTTCACTGTTGAGGCCCCTTGCCCTGCAAAGAAGAAAGTGGGCATTTCCTCATTATCTTCCTGAGCATTTCAGCTAAGGAAGGGCAGCTGCAAATTTCCTCTAAAGGAGCTCCGTCAGCAGAGGTGACAATGGGATTATGTGGAATAAGTTCATCCATTTTCGCCCTGTTCATGTACCCTCCTCAATGAACATCACTAACTTTTTGGGTGGCCCTTACAATCTCTGGGTCCCCAAAAGAATCATTTTGCCTCAACGCTTTACTTCCCTTTGTGGACTTCTTCCTCTGCGAACCCATCACCATAGTTTAAACCAGTAAAATCACTCAGCCCAGTGGACAGAATTCATAATAAAAAAAATATTTAGTAAAAGGAGGGATCTGTTCTTCTGGCAAGCATGTCTCCTTTCAACTTTAACATGAATAAAACTTGGTAAGAAAAAAAAAGCAGGAAGTGGCAGAAGAAACCCGCCCCCCCCCCCCAAAGTGAGAATGGAATTCTCTGTGTGGAGGCACTCAAAAGCAGGCTGTGTATACTGACCCACCACAGGGGTACAGCTCAGGGGGTGGGGTCTTAGAAAGGCTACTGTCTCTGTTTCAGACCTGTGAGCAACATCAATGCAAACAAACTGCACCACAAGTGGAACTTAGTTGGAGACCATGTGCTGTCAAGCACACCTCTTCCTCCTGCTCCAGATGGGGACCACATGGAGGCCAAAGTAAAAGTGCAGCAAATGAACCTCATCCCCTAATGCTCTGCCTGCAGTGAAATGGGCTCCAGTACTGCCCCTGTAATGAAAAAGCAAGAAGCTATTCATCTATCTAGATCACTGTTATTGCCCATTATTGGCAAAACTGCTTTTTACCATGACTGCTATTTAACTGACTAGAGCATCAGAGAGAAGCAAATTATAGTCTCTCCTTTTCAGATCACTTTATGCAAGAAGAATAAGAAACATCATTTTCCTTTGGGAAAGCAACAACAGGCAGTTTTATGTTTTCCCCTTTTGTTGTGGTTTTGTTTTATAGCAAGCAATTTCCCGACTTCTCTAATTACCCACCATAAGCCTTTGATCTCACTATAACCTCGCTATTAATTACTTCTCTAAAAAAGAGCAGTACTAGTTCCTTTTTGTAAGACTTTTATTCATCTTTAGGGCCAACTGCAACTGCTATCAAAGTTAGCAAGAGCTTCTCTGTTGACTTCAGACACAAAGACATGGACTTCATAAAAATAAAAATTATATCATTCAAAGTATATTAAGAGTATTTCCCTCCCATCTTCTTCTGTTGCTTACAGTAAACTGTTTACACACAGGTTGGTGTACTACTAATAATAAAGAATAGGAGTATGTTAGTAACATTTAGACATCACAATGTGTAAAGGAGGACAATGTCAGTGACTGATTGTGACTATTTGTCATGAGTGTACTACTCTGATGGCTAAAAACAGAGGGTATTCTTTAAAAATTATATGCTTAGGAAATAAAGGAAGTCAGAGTTTCAATAAATACTTTTTTTCTCAGGATATTTGCATATGTTATTGTTTACTGGGGTCTAAAATGTATTGTGAAATGTACGTGGCATATTTGGCAGGCAGAACCTTCCATTTATTTGCCATGCAGCTGGAAATAGTGTTCTGTGCATCCAGGAAGTGTACAGGCAAACCCAGAATTAATTACTGAAATGTACTTTTTCTAAGCAAATGATGAAACTACAATGGAAATTACACTGTAGTTTCATCATAAGGGTCTATAGTGATATTTGATGTTAAAGGGAAACAGTCTAATCTTTTATCAGTGTGCCTGCATAATGAATGCTTATGAGAGTTACAAGCTATCTAATATAGCTGTGAAGGAAATCAGCATGTAGAAATCATCTACTAGATATTGTTTTTCAGAGGAAAAAGGATGGAATAATCATCTAACCAGTTATCAAATATTCAGAAGTCCTGATTTCTCAGGAATTGTCTTATGGCAATTTATTTTCATGGCTTGCTTTGTTTAGTGTTTTGACCCACAGGATTTCATTCCAATTTCATTGCCAGAAAGATATATCTAGGGTAACTTTATTGAAATCTGTGTAAATAATATCAGCTGTTCCTTATCCTGTTTGCATAAGTAATGTAATTTTATGCAAGCTCAAGTATCTCTGGTTGTACTATGTTAAGCACTAGTTTCAGGTAACAGCCTGCTAGTGCAGGATTCTCATATGGGCCAGAGCAATTCATTTTTTTCATCTCCCAGTTCTCGGAGCTGGTAAAGATTCATTTATCTCCAGAGTTCAACATCAGGGGCTCTGGGGTTTAATGCATGTATATGACCTTAATATGAAACTTAGAGCCACTGTTGAAAGGGACCTCAAGGGTTATCTAATCTACGCCCCCGCCCATGCACAAATGCAAGATAGGCTGTTCCTAAATCATCCCAGACATACGCCTACCCAACCTCTTCTTGAAAACCTCCAAATGAAAGAGAATTTATAACTGACCTAGGCAGCTTGTGTCATTGTCCTATGACATCTACAGTTAAGAAGTCTTTCCAGAAAGTTTACCTAAATTTGTTTTACCACAGCTTAAACCCACTGCCTTATGGTCTGCCCTCTGTGGTAAGGGAGAACACTTAAATGACCTCTTCTTTATGGCAGCTTTTCAAATATTTGAAAACAGCTATCATATTCCCCCACCATCACCTTTAATCTCCTTTTCTCCAGACTAAACATACCTAGTTCTCTTATTTTTTCCTTGTATCACTTTAATGCCAACCCCTTTATCATCTTTGTCATTTGTCTTTGGATCCTCTCCATTTTCTCTTCCTTATTCTTAAAAACTGTGCCCCGAACTAGACACCATACTGCATCTGAGGCTTAAATGCTGAAGAGAATAGTGCTATCAGCTCCTGTTCTTTGACTACAACTACATTCATCTCCCCCAGCCCTCTCCCAACTGTCTCTCACCTACTGACCACCGCAATTTACATTTTAACTGACTTTCTTGCAAAAGTACTGGCCTTTGGCTGCTCTTGCTGACTCCATCCAAGAAGAGCACAGGCCATCTGCAAATGCTTCCTTAGCCTGACAAAGGGTGTTTGTGCCTGAAAACTTGTTAAGAAGAAATTTTCCAAATATTTGAGTTGGTCTAATAAAAGATACTGGATTTACCCAAAGAACCTTGTCTGCCATCATCTCCTGTGTCTTGTGTACAAATTTCTGCTAATGCATCCCAAAATTCATTTTTCTTCTTTCTTTCTTTTCTTTCTTCTTTTTTTGTTTTTGGTGACAGCATCAGATTGTTGACTTCTATTGTATTTTTGATCCACCCTAGCTCCCAGGCCCTTCTTAGCAGTACTACTGCCTGGCTGGTTACCTACGAATAGTAAAATGGCTGGGAAGGAAGGTATAGGGCATGTCTACACATCACTGTACGGCAACGTTGCTACAGCACCATGCTTTAGTGTTTCTTTTTGGAAGTATTAAAACATGGTGCAGTAACTACCCCTACTGCACTGTGCACATGGCTCATGGTTAGATTTTGGAGCATGTTGCTACAGTGACATAGCTGCCAATCACGTGCAGACTCGTGTGATCACTCCATCACCTTAGTGCACTGTGTGGTGACATGGGGCATTGCTATGGTGACATAGGGCAACGTGTAAACATGCCCATAGAGACAAAGACCTCAATTATTACACAGAGGATTGTTCTCTCAGGATAAGGGAACTTATGGTAGTGTAACCAAGGCAGTTTAACCATATCTACAGCCTTTCAGTTGTGGGGTGCACAATGGCCATTGCTGCAGTTGGCAGCTGGTGGCTGGCTGCATTGCTGCCACTATCAGCACAGTAGATAGTGCTGCGCTATGCACTGCTGTTGCCCAGAGCACAGATCTTTCCTGTTATTCCTCTGGGGACTAAATGTGACTTAAGATCATGCACTGAGTAGTCTAATTTTGCTCTGGATCTAAGGTGAAGCTGCCTTTGACAATAATGAAAGTCTCTGATCAGTTGGTAGTGATTACAGAAAGGCTCCCCTGCAACATCATCCACTGTAAGTCTGTTGTGTAGGACAGTGGTCTCCAAAGTGGGGTGCGCAAGACAATCCATTGGGGTGCGGGAAGAAAATATTAGAACTTCTATTTCTATTTATTTTTGTATCTATATACATTGTACATAATATATTAGTACCATAGTACATGTATATACTTTATAAATAAATAAATATACATATATTGGGGGTGCATGATCAAAAAATTTTTACTGATAGGGGTGCGCGATTAAAAAAGTTTGGAGACCACTGGTGTAGGAGACTGATACTGATAGTTTTAGTCTGACAAAAATGCCATTAGTATTGGTGTCAGTGTACTGCTGTAAGCCAATATGAAAGGAGAATCAATTAATCCTTAGGTTGATGGGAAGGGGCCTGGTTTATCCCCTGATTTATTAGAGAAGCCAATAATTTCCTGTCTCCCTCTGCTTCCATTCCTGAATTTTGAGCCATTAGAAATAAGCAAATCAAGTACTGTGAGATAGTCAGATTGCATATAAATTCAGTGCATTTCTGGAGTAGTCTTTGTCACTATCCTAAGTGAAATTATCAAGATGCAGGCAGTAGGGCAAGCCAAAAGAAAATTGTTCTTGATCAAGCATTTCAGGAAACACCACGGCTTCAGATGGTTCATTTGTCTTCTTAATATCAAATGTAACCTTTCCACTTTCAAGTTCAGAACCCAACAGCAAAAATAGGGGCTCAGCCATTCCAAATTCATCTTCTACGGTGGGATTTTCAAAAGTGCCTAAATGCTTTCAGAGCACTTTTCATTTTTTAATGTGACTTGAGCTCCTAAATCACTCAGATGCTTCTGTAAACATGATCCTTTAATAACTACAGCCTTTCAACTCTAAAAGAGAGAGCGAATTCATCAAAAGTGCAGGAAGGGTATAACTTGGGAAGCTGGTTCTTTAGGGTTTAGTTCATAAATGACTTAGTTCAAGCTACCAAATATAACTGGCAGAAACGTTAATGACTAAAGACCCAGGCTAGAAAATGGGAAGCATTTTCTGTACTCTCCAGAAATGCACTAACAAGCATACTCTAACAAGGACAAATGCTACTTTGAAAAGATTGGGGAGACATTGCACCATCTGAAAGTCAAGTCCTTTTGATGGAGGTGTAACAGGGCAACCCCGTATCCTAGGCAGCAACAGCACATAAAGTAGTAGTGGCTTCTGGCTGTTGACAGTGGTGGTGTGGCCAGCTGACAGCAACAGTTGCTGTTATTTTTTAACCCCTCTCAGCAGACATCTAGGGCCCATTGCCCCCTATTGTAGTGCCCAAAGACTGGAAGAGTAGTGCCCGAAGACTGGAAAAAGGCCAATGTGGTGCTGATCTTCAAGAAAGGGAGGAGAGTGGATCCGGCTAACTACAGGCCCATTAGCCTGACTTCTATCCTGGGGAAGATCCTAGAAAAGTTTATTAAGGAGGCCATCCTTGGTGGACTGGCCCAGGCCAACATCCTAAGGGATAGCCAGCACGGGTTTGTTGCGGGTAGGTCTTGCTTGACCAATCTCATTTCCTTCTATGACCAGGTGACCTATCACCTGCACAAGGGAGAAGAGATTGATGTCATATATCTTGACTTCCAAAAAGCCTTTGATCTGGTATCCCATGATCACCTCTTGGCCAAACTGGCCAGTTGTGGCCTTGGCTCCACCACGATCCGCTGGCTGGGAAACTGGCTCCGTGGTCAGACCCAGAGGGTTGTAATCAATGGCAGTCACTCATCGTGGTGCCCTGTGACCAGTGGCGTCCCTCAAGGCTCTGTCCTTGGACCCATACTGTTCAACATCTTCATTAATGATGTAGACATTGGAGTCAGGAGTGGACTGGCCAAGTTCGCTGATGACACCAAACTTTGGGGCAAAGCATCCACGCCGGAAGATAGGCGGGTGATCCAGGCTGACCTGGACAAGCTCAGCAAATGGGCGGACGAGAACCTGATGGTGTTTAACACTGAAAAATGCAAGGTTCTCCACCTTGGGAGGAAAAACCTGCAGCTTCCTTATAGGTTCGGCAGTGCTACGTTGGATAGCACTACAGAAGAAAGAGACTTGGGAGTCATCTCTGACCGCAAGATGAACATGAGCCTGCAATGCGATGCTGCGGCTAGTAAAGCGACCAAAATGCTGGCTTGCATCCATAGATGCTTCTCGAGCAAATCCCGGGACGTCATTCTCCCCTTGTACTCGGCCTTGGCGAGGCCGCAGCTGGAGTATTGCATCCGGTTTTGGGCTCCACAATTCAAAAAGGATGTGGAGAAGCTTGAGAGAGGCCAGAGGAGAGCCATGCGCATGATCAGAGGTCAGGAAAACAGATCTTACGATGACAGGCTGAGAGCCATGGGACTCTTTAGCCTGGAAAAGCGCAGGCTCAGGGGTGATCTGATGGCCACCTATAAGTTTATCAGGGGTGACCACCAGGATCTGGGGGAACGTTTGTTCACGAGAGCGCCCCAAGGGATGACTAGGTCGAACGGTCGTAAACTCCTGCAAGACCGTTTCAGGCTGGACATAAGGAAGAATTTCTTTACTGTCCTAGCCCCCAAGGTCTGGAACAGTCTGCCAGCGGAGGTGGTTCAAGCACCTACATTGAACACCTTCAAGAGTAAATTGGATGCTTATCTTGCTGGGATCCTATGACCCCAGCTGACTTCCTGCCCTTTGGGCAGGGGGCTGGACTGGATGATCTCCCGAGGTCCCTTCCAGCCCTAATGTCTATGAAATCTATGAATACTGCCTTTTGAGGTACCTCAAATTAGCAGCCAAAACCTGATCCACCCAAATCACTAGTCACTTGTGAAAATAATGGTTTTAAAAGAACTTTGACCTATCCCCTTTAATTGGATCTGTGTAGACTCTTGAACCTTATGTAAAACATTTCTTTCCAGACCATATTCCCAGGAGATATATAGATCATACAGATGAGAAGAAATGGCACATTTCTTATTTCTTAAGTTGTTGAAATGATTGCAGTAGTAAAAGACCATGAGATGATCCTGGATAAATATATTCAGACAATATAATTTGTGATTGCTGGCTGGCTTAATTTTTTGTAAACATGAAATACACAGAATCAAATATGGTTTGTATTTTCTTCTTTTTTCCCCAACAGGGTTAAATATTAGGAAAAATACAGTGACAACATTTCAGACCTGGAGTCAATGGCATTATAATTCATTACACTAAGGCTGAAATTGCTGCGCTATATTTAAGAGTATGAAGAATGATGAGTTTAATTCAATATTAACAGTAAAAATTCTAGTTCTGGTTTCTTACTGAATTCTAAATGCAAACTAAAGGAATGATATATAAAACTTGATTTAAAAAGTTGCCCATTAAGAAAGAGAAATGAAACATTCAGAAGTGTTATTACTGAACTTTCTTTATTTGAAAATTGCTTGCTGCAGAAGCAATTAAGCAAATGCTTGTTCTTTGAGCCACCTTGATTCTTTCTTTGTTAAAATAGATGCAGTGTACTTGTGTACAATGGGACACATTCTGTTCTCAGGATCTGAGCCTTGGCAGTCTTGCACTGAGGATTCAAATGCACAGCAATGTGAATTGAGTTAAAATTGCATGTAAATTCTATCTACTTATTTCAAGCAGTAATACTACTAAGCCCTCACCTTGCCCACCCACTAGCACTTTGCCCTGACCTTGATTTAGGCATTGTCCTGGTATATGTGTTGCAATTCAATTGACCACATGCACAGGTCAGCTAAAATTTCATTATGAAATCCAAAGGCCAGTAGCAAATCTACAGTTACTTTAAAGAATTGTTCCAAAATACTTTAATATATGCCAGCTATGCATTAGTTGACCACATCCACTGAGTAGTTACTTTTACAAGCATTTGATATAACATCTGGGCTAGTGATAAGGATTCTAGTTATCCTATGTTGACTCTAGCAGGTTCAATTTACAATAGCAAACAACCCATCTCTTTTGCTCTGTTTCATTCCACTTGATTTTTAATTACACCTTTTTAACAGATCTAGCCCAAAACTTCCATAGAACTATCTTGCTATTCCCAAACTTTCCTTGTTTACCCTTAGTCCATTCTTACTGGGCTTACCTAGACATCAGGTACAGACAGTGAAAAAGCGCAAGGCTGAATTGGTTTGATCTTTGCAGATTTCTCTAAACTACACAGATTGAACTGATAATAAAGTGAACTGACATTCACTTTTGAAACCAGAAAGGCAGCCAGACCCCAGCAGTGACTCACATCAGAAGCCAGGGGACGTCAGAGCATGTCTCCCACCCTGATGGCCGTTGCAAAGAGCACCCGGATGCAGTCCAGCGAGGCTCATTTTTGATTGGCTGCCTAGCACATGCCCCGCAACCCCTTGCTTTCCCATCCTCAGGGAGAACAGTCCCTCCAGCCTTGGGCTGGCTGGATACCTGAGCCTCAATGGGGGTTTCCCACCTCTGGCAAGGCCCCCTAAGCCCTACCCCTGGTGCAGAGAGAGGATTTTCCCTTCTTACTCCTCAGTATAGGCTTGGACCCACCCGCACAGGTTGGGGAGAACAGTCCCTCCAGTGCGGGGATAGCAAGACTCCCCAAGCCTCAGTGAAATTTTCCCACCCCTAGCAGAGATGTGTTCCCCTTCTTCGCCCCAGCCCCTCAGAGGCAAGGGCAGCTGGTGAGGGTGTGGGGCTAAGGGATCCCAACCCTGCTCTCTGGGCTACAGGAGGCAAAGAGCCCTGGGGACGAGGCTTTCAGACCCCAGCTCAGGATCCAGTGCTAGGCTGAGTGGATGCTTTTTCCTGCCCCTAAGATCACCTCCTCCCAAGTGTCTTGAAGGCAAGGGCAGCTTGTGAGGGGACGGGGCTAAGGGAACTCAGCCTGGCTCTCTGGGCTGTGGGTGTGGGGGGGAGGGATACAAAAAGCCCAGCGGAGAAGGCTTTTCTTCCCCTTGCCATGAAGATCCCAGCTGAGGATCCCGTGCTAGGTGGATACATTCCCCCCCATGCCCCTCAGAGGCAAGGGTAGTTGGTAGGATGGGTGAGGATAAGGCAAATCTAGTCTGGCTCAGGTAGTGGGGTGATAACCCTACAAAGGGTGCTTTCCCTCCTCTTGTGCAGACCAAGGCTAGGGAGGCCTGAGGTTTAAGCTTTAGTTAAAGCACCCTCACCACCACTTTTAAACGTGGGGGATGCTGATACACAAGATACTGGAGTCTACTGATGCATTGTAATTACCATGTGTTGGAGCAGCTCCACTGCTTTTGTATAGGTGCTCTTTGACTCTCTCTCTCTGATTTTGTTTTTACTTAAACCATGGATTCTTGGAGGTTTGAGCCATGCTTTTACATAAGATCATACCTAAAAATACTATTACCTTTTTCATCTTTAACATGTTATGACACAATTCCTACAGTAATATGTGAATATACAAAATGAAAGACACTGGATAATCAAGCCACGTTATTACACCAGAGAAAATCTGGAATAATTGCCCTGAAATCAGTGTCATTCCCACTGTAATGGAGCAGAATTCAGCATTGACTGTTCCAAACGGTGGGAAGAAATGAAGGAGGAAAAGCAGTAGAAGACAGAAACAGCTGTATTACTTCTTGCAAAATGGAAAGAAAGCAACATTCCATAACAAGCTTTCAGAGTTGGGAAAAAAAAATGCCAATAATCATTACATCTTGCAGAACTTAGTAGACAAATTCAATTTGTGGACGGAAACACAATTTGTGGAGTGAAACTGAAATCATAATAGGCATCACAGACTAATAAAGCATTCTCTGATAATCCTGTTCTGAAGATAGAAATATCATTTTGTTCTTACATTGCAGCCTTTTTAGAAGTTTTTACATAACTGTAATCACAGCTCTGCAGAACAGTTCACAATTTGGAAAGAAAGACTCTGTGCTTCTATACACCGATAGTTGGATTTAAGCATATTCAACAGTTTTATCATGCTGGAGTTCATAAGGAAAAAAATATAAATAGGGATATATAAACCAAAAAAAGGACCCCTTCTTTTTGACTTTCACTTTTAGAAAATCCAGGACTAAGTCCTTGTTTCATTTACAGCATTTTTGTACTAGCATAGTTCCATTACCTTTAGTGGAATTATTACTGATTTACACTAGTATGGGAGACAAGATTCAGTCACCTTAACCTCTTTCTCACAGATGCATACTGTGCGTGTATTTGCCTAACTTCACTGAGATAGATATGACTTGGTGGAGTTACATCAATATGTGACAGTAAAAGCCCTGTTATGCAGCATTTTACTAACCAGCATTTCTATTAAGCGGAATTTCCATCCAACTGGTTGAATGGCGGGGGGGGGAAGCTTGCACACAGCCACCACCACCCACCACTCTGAGCTGCCACTGCTCCACGTGCAGCTCCCCTCCGCCCCCCCCCCCGTCTGGCTGGAAACCGCGGTTCCTCAGGTAACCAGTGTTTTTAGGTTACCGGCACCCCCAATTCCCCCCTTATGCGTGAAAACAGGGCTTTTACTGTATTTCTGTCAAGGAGGTGACCAACAGAAACTGACCTAAAAGAAACCAAATCTTGGTATTAAAACTCAGGAGGAGTAAGGTACACCATATTTGTCATATATTCATATACTGTATCCATCTTAAATGTTGGCTCATATTTTTCTTCCAGGAGCAGCTTCATGAAAGTTCTTATTATCTTTGTTGTTCCATTTTAAAATTCCCTTCTGCAATTTCAGTTTTCATATTTCAGCTCTTAAGCTCTTCCTCTGTAGACTCTGAAGGTCTCAGTGTATTCTCCATCTTACAATATAAAACAATATTTTCTTTAAACATTTAAACAGAAATATTTTAGTTCTTTCTACATCAGTTTCTAAAACATATTATGTTCAAGACTCCAAGATTACTTTTGGGTAGCCTGCTTTGTCTCTCAGTTTTACTAAACTGTGGAGCATAGGGTCTTCTACTTTTACAAAACCTTTTCCTCTTCTGTAGATTTAATATGAAAAGAGACTTAAGGAATTGAATCAGCCTCTGGCAGGTATTACATGTAAAATGTGGAATTCTACTGCAGGTTGAACCTGGATCTAACCCAAACCTACTACTGGGTTTCTAAAGCCATTTGATGAATGCTTATTGAAGTAAAAATAACAGCACTTGGGTTCTGCAAAATCCATACTAAAACAATGTTATTTATTATAGCATAAAACAAAGCATGATTTCCTTGGACATCCAACCTCACATGTTAATTCTATCGTTAATTGATTTTTATTAATGATAGTCTAAATGTTAACTACATGTTTGCTGTAGTATATGGGCCAAATTTTTGTCAGCGTGAATTAGCATTAATGTGTCTTGTCTGCAAATGTATTTACTGATCTGACTATAGTTGCTCTGGATTGTCAATTATGTAAATGAGGGAAGAATAACAGCCCTGTGTTAAACTGGTATCATGTGCTCTAAATGCATATATTGAATTTGCAAAATCCATTCATTTGTCATTCCGTAGACAAAACACTGGAAGTTAGATAGCATCATAGAATCACAGAAAATTAGGTTTGGAAGGGACCTCAGGAGATCATCTAGTCCAACCCCCTGCTCAAAGCAGGACCAGCCCCAACTAGATCATCCCAGCCAGGGTTTTGTTGAGCTAGGCCTTAAAAACCACCAAGGATGAGGATTCTACCACCTCACTACATAAAACTTTTCGGTGCTTCACCACCCTTCGAGTGAGAGACTTTTTCTTAATATCCAACATAAACCTTCTTGCTGCAATTTATTCTGCCATCTGTCACCACTGAGAACAGTTTGGCTCCATCCTCTTCGGAGGTAGTTAAAGGTTGCTATCAAATCCCCCCCTCAGTGTTTTCTTTTGGAGACTAAATAAGTCCAGTTCTCTCAGCCTCATAAATCACGTGCCCCAGCTCTATAAACATTTTTGTTGCCCTTCGCTGGACTCTCTCCAACTTGTCCACATCGTTTCTGTAGTGGGAGGCCCAAAACTGGACACAGTACTCCAAATATTAGGGCTGTGTGAAGCTTTGGGTGGTGATTCAATTTAGAGGAGATTCGGCCTGATTCGGTGGCTGAATCTCTGAATCTGAATCATATCAGGGGAACAATTAAATCAGTTCTAAGCTCTCCAAATCTTCAGAAAAGATTCAGTGAGCTTTGATGATTTAGACAACCCCCGGTGGCTGCTGCTGACTCCAAGCTGGTAAGTACTAGGGGCGGGGGAGGGGGTTTGGGGGAAGGAGAAGGGTACCATGGGAAGACCTCTGTCAGCCCCCATCCCCTGCCTGCTTCCCCCAGTCCTCTTATGGCTGCCCTGCCTGCTCCAGCTCCCAACCCTTTAAAGAAAAGCCTTGGTGCTCACAGGGTGCTGCTGGGTGAGGCAGCGATCTCTGCCGACCCCCGCTGCCTCACACTGTGTGGGGTACTCTGCACAAGCCCCCTGACCCCCCCTTCACTCCCCCAGGCCCCTCATGGGTGCCCTGCCTGGGTCAGCTCCAGCCCTTTATGAAAAAAAATGGAGACAAGCTCCGTGACTCACTGCTCCTGCAGTGGCCTCGGGGCTGGGGGGGGTCTTGTGCAGAGCCCCCCGCATGGCGCATGGCAGTGTGGGGAGTGGGGATCACCTCCCACTGGCAGGAACAGTCAGTGCAGGGCTTTTCTTGGGTTTTGTTTCTTGAAGGGCCAGAGCTGGCCTGGGCAGGGCACCTGTGGGGGGGCTGGGGGAGCAATGCGGGGGCAGGAGGCTTGTGCAGAGCCAACCATGCAGTGGGAGGCAGCAGGGGGCAGCAGGGATTGCCCCTTCTGCCCAGCAGCACCCGGTGAGTGGGGGCTTTTTTTCCCGAAGAGCTGAAAGCTGAGGCGGGCAGGGCAGCCATTGCCGGGCTGGGGGGGATGGGCCTGGCTGATTCAGAGATTCGGAGATTTGGCAGCAGCAATCCAGTCAGCTTTCTATCCACCTTAGAGTCCATTCATCCAACCCATAGTGCCTCAGTTTGCTTGCAAGAATGCTGTGGGGGACTGTATCAAAAGCCTTGCTAAAGTCAAGATCCTCAATTATGGCTGCTCCTAGAGGATATAGGTGGATTTTGCACCCTTTTCAACTCCCAGAGACATCCAGAAGCTAGTTTGATGCCAATAAAAGGAAGAGCACCTTCAAGTTGTCTTTTACTTATGCTAATTAGAATATCCCAAATCTAGGATTACTCTAGCACAGGGGTAACAGACTCTCCTGTGCCCCCAAGCCAGATCTAGACCAAAGGGCTCCTTGTGAACTAGATCAGGACTTGACACCCAGGAGGGTGACCAGTGTTTGTGGGGATTATACGTATGTTCCTTGCTCCCACCCACTCCAGCAACACACATTCCCAGAGTAGGTCTGTAGCTTGAAATCCAGTGTTAGCCCTGCCCCTTCTTGTGCCACCTGTGACTTCTCAGCCCTATGAACTGGGTAAAACTGCTTCATGGTCCCGAACCAGCCCAGAGGCAGCACATTTAATACTCCTGCTTTAATATAATTTATTTTAGTCATTTTCCCAATGTATGCAGTTGCACTCCTTGTATACCATTGGCAACAAGGAGTACATGTCTGTGCATACATGTATGTGATATATCCAGCTCTTTTTATTCAAATAATTTGCATTTCCTTTTAAGCTGCTGATTATATAGGCTTAATTTTTTAGGAAAAAATATTTAAGATGTATTGAATGTTGGTATCCACAATACATATTAGGCGCAACAGTTTTCATAATGAACGGTTCAAAAGAACTTGGCAACCTTTCTATGGTCTGCAGGTATGGAGGATTCTCTGTACATTAAGTATTGGATAAACACAGGATTAGAAATGGATCTTCTGCTGAGATAGCTCCACTGATTTCAGATAATCTAATGTGTACCAGCCAAGGATCTGATGCTTTCAAGTAAGAATATTACATACAACCAAATTGCATGGATATTTGAATGAATATCTTAATTTAATTTTTCTTAGCCACTTGAGAACTAATAATCTTTATGTTAAAATGTATGCAGTCCTGCATGAAGGTAAGAAAGTATTGTTACTGCAGAAATGATTAACTCTAAAGTGGATGAAATAGTCTCTGCTGGAATTTGTACGAAACCCAAATGAGAGTTTCATAAGAGCAGTCTGCGATTCTCTGTTTATTGTGATAATAGCTTTTTACTTTCCTGTCATTTCCTGAAAACAATTCCTCACTGTCTGGGGAAACTGTAGGGGGGAAAAAATAACCCACCATGTGTGTACTGAGCTCTGTTTAACTAAGCAGCAGTAATTACCAAAAGAGAGTCCACAAGAGCACAATTTACAAACATGTGGTTTGGGGAGAATTCTGTGTCAACTACATTGTGCAACTCTGTTTAGCAGTGATATCCCATGAGAGCCTGGTGAGTGCTTTCCAGTGTAAAGAAAGAGGAAAGGAGAGGAATAATTGGGAACAGGGGGAGACAGTAGAGGAAGGGAAATTAACAGCAACAAAAACGTTTCTTTCTCTGAAGGTTGTAGCCAAATTCTGCAGTGATATATGTTGGCAAGCAAAGCCAAAAAGAGGCCATAAAGGGGAAGTCAGGGAACCCCCTGCATGGTATAAAGCTAGACAAACCAGCTCTAGCCACCCACTCAGGGGCAGGAGGAAGTGTGGGGGAGGTGTGTTGGGACAGCGGCAGCTGGCATAACTAACGTACCTTGGCTGCTTTAAGTTACTTCAAGACATTTTAGGCTCACAGCCAGCTCCAGAATAAGGGCAGTAGAAAAAGAACTTTTTTTCCCAGCCCATCAGCTCTGTTGCCTGTTCAGCACAGCTGAAGATATGGCTCTACATATAAGTGCTAAAGTAGCATAAACTGCGTACACTTGCCATTCAATAAATGAGCAAATCGGTATAATTTGCATGCTAGGTGGGGAACTGGAAGAGACAGAAACAAGATAAATCATCCCCTGTCTTGTTCCACTGGTTGATCTTTCTGTTGCAACCCACTATTACTACTTTTCCATGTCAGCTACTTTCATTTTGTATATTCACCTAATATCAAAACTGGTGCTAACTAGATTACTTCACCTCTCACATCTATTTCAGAGCAGCTTGTGGTTGACACATAAGTTGTGTCACTATTTGCTTAACACAGATTTGGCTTTCTGTTTCTGAGTCAAAACATCTTGGAAATGTCACAAAATTCAGTCTTAAAAGAATCATAAATGGAAAGAAAAGATGAAGAGCCAGCTATTCCATTAAAATGAGGAGCTGTTCAGTTTTCCAGTCCTCATTCTGAGAAATGCTCCTGATTGGAGCAGATGGAAAAATTTCAAATTTTCAGAAGCTCAGCGTCAGCATAAAAAGTTCATAGCTATTTTCCACATAAATACATACAGACACACACACATATTTACACACTCACACACACAAATTGTTTTTTTATTTAATCAGTGTCCATAACTTCAATAGGACTTCACCAAAGAAAAATTTGTAAGTGTCCCATTGCTGAATGTATCCCTTCTCTACAATGTTATTACAGAATTGTATTAGTGAATATTACTATGGCAGACAGCTGGAAAATAAACCATACCACATGAGGCTTAAGAAAACTCATCTTCTTCAGAATATCTACAAAAAGAACAAGCTGTGATTTAATCACTGTGTAAAAGTACTTGCTACTAGCATAACTATGGCAGGCAAATGAGCACCGAGCCCCAGGCACCGACTTAGAAGGGACCCAAGATTGGTGGCCATAACCACTGCAGACCCAATCACTGCTGCTGCATATTATGTCCCTGACACTTGAACATAAAAACAATATCTAATAAAAGCTTCTTTTTAGTCTTTTTGACAATGGTAGAAAGAGATCCAACAGCTCAAAGTTAATGTTAGACAAATTCACCCTTGAAAAGAGGTACAATTTCCTTGCCATGAGGGTAATTAAACAGTTTAGCAGAAAAGATGGTAGACTCCCAATCTTTTAAACTCCTTAACATGAGATTAGCTATCTTTTGAAAGAACTTAAGAAAAGTTATGGCCTGTGTGGTGTGTGCCAGGCAACAGAGGTGACACGTAGGGGTGCACAGGGGTGCATGTGCACCCTCTGAGAGTGCCAGTGCACCCCCTGATCAGCTGCACTTACCACTTACACAATGGGCAGGGGCAGCTGTTGGGGGCTTCAGTGCCCCCCCTGCAAGCGCTGGCTGATTGCTGCATTTGCTGCTTCCAGGAGCAGCTGCAGCTGCTACTAGGAGTGGCTGCAGTGATTGACCAAAGCTACCTCCCAGAAACAACCATAGCCACTCCTAGAAGTAACTGCAGTGATCACAGTGATTGGTCATTGCAGGATAGCCTGTGGGGGAGCCCCCCCCATCAGCGGGATCGGCCATGGGCCCCCCCCCGGTTGACAGAACTGGTTGCAGTGGGGGCACGTGCCCCCCCTGACTAAGGCAGCATCAGTTGCCCGTGCCAGGCAGAATGTTTCTGGTTGGTCCTTTCTGACTTTGGACGCTGTGGGGACATCTAAACGAGTGCACGTGTGGTTTGTGGCACTGCTGACCCATCTGCTGTGCCAGAAGCTGCACATGCCACACATATAGGTGTTTGCCATGCTGCTAAATTACAGCACAGCAAGGTTTTTTGACACTGGGAAATTTTGGTGTAAAAAAAAACATGCACCAGAAAAAAGTGGTGCAGTGCAGATTATGGCAGCATATGCCACCTGAAACCAGAGCCTGGTTGGCCAGAGCCATGCTCTGGGTGCTAGCCAGGCTCTGTGAGCACAGATTGCCACTGCTAGAGCCCAGGAGGCTCCCAGGGCTCCAGGTAAGGCTGCTGGAGATAGCCCAGGTGCTGACCCCAGACTCCCATACCCCACCCAGAGCATTTTTACCTTCACTAACCCCAAGTGCACGGGCATGTACTGGAGCAAAAAGCAGTGGCATGAATTTGTACCACTGCTTTTTTCATTACAGCAACTGCATACCCCTGTTCATCGAGACATGGCCTGTGAATCTACAAATACCCCTTTTATTTATTTTTTACATGAACCAGGAAGAGGACAGAAAGTCCTGCCCCTCATCAGGCTCATAACACTAGCAGCTCTGCATTATAGTAATGATTATAATTAAATCTCATGTAGCCAGGTCCCTAGGGGCCCTGTAAGGTTTTTTTTTTACCCTAATCACAAGTAGCCAGAGATCTGCCCTCCCTCCCTGTCTCTCTCTCTCTTTTTCTTTCTCTCTTTTTCCACTTCCCCTGCCTTCCTCTGAAGTTTCAGGGCTGGGCCAAAGCTGGGGACAAGGCACCAGACAGGACTGACCAGTGATCTGGTATAATACAAAATTCCACTTTCTTAGGTGGTTGGTTGACATATCCTCAGCATCAACTTGATACCCCAGATTTGGGATAAGGAAAAAAAAGTTCTCATGGGTCAGATCTGAAAGGACCTTAAGGAGGGCTTTGTTTTACTCTCTTGCCTGGGCCAGAAATCAGCTGCTGGGATCATTTGGGCCACTTTTATCCAATCAGCTCCCTGCCACTACGGGAGCCTTTGGACATTTTGCATACTGTGGTACTCAATACTTTAGTCTCCTAAGAACTGTCAAGCTTTTACCCTAACACAAGTTATTGAACTGCATCTAGACCTAGGAATATCTGGGTGAAATGTAATGACCTGTGAAACCAGGCTAATATGAATTTTCCAGGACCTTCTGGCCTTTAACTACAAACTATTAGATAAAATACTACAATTAGATAAAATGCTACAATTAAACTACAAATAAAATACATACTCAAATTAATTCTCCCTCCTTTATTGCCTTGGGAAGATCCCATTTTCTGATCATCTATCTTTTGCAACAGTTGTACTCACCTTATATCTTACTAGGATTCCCTCTTTCACCTTATATCTTACTAGGATTCCCTCTTTCACCTTGCTGAGATTTAGATAGTAACTCCTCCTACTTGCCAATATAGGAAGAACAGGTGGGCCACACGTCTCACCACTGTGGGAATCAATGCTGCCAGGTTGAGTGATAGACTTTAAGCTCTTTTCTAAAGTGCATGCAATGTACAGCACCAAGCATTTATTCAATAATGATAATAGTAAATATAATATGATTTCCTAGTAGCTCCATCAAACTCCTAGTGAAGACGATAAAAGTCTTTCCATTCACATTACATGAAATTGGATTGGGCTGTAATAAATTATTACTAACACCAATAAAGAGCTTTGATTAACTGGTCTGCAAGAGCTAGGTCTTATGCTTCAGGGCAGAGAACATTACTCAGGGTGCAGAAAAGGGCACAACAGATAGACCGCACAATTTATTCATTACTGTACAGCAGGAGGAGTTCAGAGAGAACCATCAGCATGTGGCACAGAGCTTCTATTTAACATATTTTTTCTCTTATATAATGCACAGTTAATGTGTCTATGCATTTTAAATATAACTTCAGGACTGTGAGAAATTTTCTCATATTTAGGAGGTGCCAAAGGTCATCTTTGCTATATCCCATGGCAACATTATGAAGAAAACATGCAATTACAATACCTTTTCATTTGGAAAGAAGCCATTATGAGCTAACAATGAAATAATTGTTCCATATTTCCCCACTGCTTGTAATAATGTGACATACATAGCAGAGAGGTTTCTGTTTTCAAATGTGATAATGCATGCTTTGGCTGTCAGTAGAGTTTACAAGCCTGTGTTCATACTGTTGTACAGTATTGCATGGATACTGAAAGATATTTTGACTGCTAGTAAACCTCACAGTTCTACTGGGAAAGATTATTTCAAAATGTCTTTGCATTTTGGTTAGGGTACCAGAAAACTTTTGGAAATTTGGGCAATATCTTTGCTTTATTCTATTTACTTTACAACAGAAATATATGGTTTTGTTGGTTCAAGTAAATTGAACAATAAAGCAAATAGAAACGTGACCTTCAGAGCTAATCAAATGTTATACACAGGCATGAACAGGCATGTTGAGAAGAAATCAATCCATTAAATGTATCAGTCTCTGAGAACTCAGTAATCTAGACCTTTGTAAAGCTGTGGAGGGGCCAATATAGTAGTGGTGAAGAGGAAAGTTTAGGATTTAGAATGGGATATTGTGACAGCTAAAATTATGTCTGTGTGATATAGGTGCTTGCTGAAGGCTCTATGAAGATTAGACTAAGTGTTTTTCTGTATTTGTTTAGATATTAAGCTATATGTTGTTGCTAAAAGCCTAATTAAAGTTTAAGATGTAGTGAAGCCTTGTATAAAGTAAAGCCTAGCAAATTAGCAAAGCATAGAAGTAGCAAGGCCCTGTGGCACAGTTAAAATTACCTTATCAAAGGAATGTAAACTTGTATTGCTATTGGTCAGTCTAAGGACAGTTGACTGTGGTTTTATGTGAAAAGGGCATGCTTTGGGACTGTTGTTAATTTGGATTTTGAGTTGCACCGAAAATGGGAGCTAGCATAAAGGCCTGTTGACCAGAGGTATCATAGAGAAGCCCCACAGCTTGGTGGCTTGTCCCATCAGGGCTGATTGATGGTGGGCAGAAATCGGCTGCACAAGATATTGCATCCCAGGGAGGAGGAGTCCTGAGGACCACCAGCATGAACCACTCCTACGGGAAGACCCAATCAGTCAAGGACCCTCCCTCTTCCTTATAAAATCAAGGTGTGGCAGGAAAGTAGGAGGGCATATGCAGTGAGTGGGGAGCGTTAAGGGCCAGGCAGTCCAACCCGAAGAGTTGGCACACGAAAAGTTGGGGTACTCAATCCAGGTGGCAGACCCAGCTTGAGCCCCTCTGTTCACACTATCATTTTAACAAAGTACCATTTAACAAAATACCATTTTGATGGCAGCATTTACTTGGGTATTATTTGGAATAACCATCCTCCAACCATCACAAAAAGTTGGAACCTATACTTTGTTCTGTGTTACATTATGATCAGGTTTGTGGAAATTTTTCTTTATGAGACCTGTACATTTTACACTGTGGATTTGGCCTAGTATATTAAGAATAAAGTAGAGAGACATTTGCAAAGAAGTATTAGGGAATTGGCATTTATGCCAAACTCTTATGAAATGAAAACTTAAGCAAATATAAAATATTAAAGTATAGCAGATCCTCTGGAATTTTTAACAGAGATGCTTTTCAATACCTTGATTTTCATTTTTAATTAAAGATTCATTTTTAAATAAAAAGAGACATTTTTCTAAAATTGTGATAATGTGACATGTATTATGAAAAATATATTGTAGCCTTCTTTATATTTTTTCTTGGAAATGAAATAAGTCTGCAAGTACCTTAAAATATTCCCCTTTCAGTTAACAGGAGCTAAATTGTTTTCAGTCTCACATCAAGAGCATAACTCCATCACAGACCATGGAATTACTACTGATTTATACCAATGACACTCAAATCCATATCTGGCTAAAAGTATGCTATTCAGGACCTCTATTACTCCGATTCAGTATTTTCAACACAGTTTTTCTATTTAATAGAGCAGATGTTGTGAACTTCAGCACTATAGAATGCAACAGAATGTCTCATCATACTGTGAGCAAAGGAACAATGACATATACAGAGGAATGAGAAATGATCGTATTTTATTGATTCTTTTCAATACTGTTATATGCTTGGATACAGATATTTAATACATGACTCAAAACAAAGGTGAAGAAGTATCAATAAATGGGGCTTACAATAGAATCCTTGGATATAATTAGCCATGATAATCTGGAGAATTGGGCTGCTAACTCTTCCTATCTTTAAAATCTTTGGGGATGAAACATAAGAGAATAGACTAGATAAGAGCAGCTGTATTGATTTTGACGGTATATGTTGTTTATACCAAAAAAAGTTCTGGCCCTTCATGTTGAGTTAAAAAAAACAACAAAGGCTTTAAAAGTTTCCTATGTGTTTTCTCAGTGACTTAAGCTTACTTCTTCCCAAATATTCTGTTTTAAAATATTTCTACCTAATTGGTAAGCACTATACATCAGGGGGAAAAAAACTCCTCAGAAATTTAGTGTCAGAGTTGGATGGCCATAATATATATTCCAGGCCATATTCTCCTCTCATTTACAGGGTTAGTTCAGGAGTAACTTCACTAATGCTACATAATGAAAAAAATGAATTAATTTCATTTTTGCTCCTTTTTCCAAGCCCATGCTACATAAAAATCAAATTAAATCAAATTTATAACAAAACAGGGGTTCTGCCCTGGGAAAACCCTGTGAGAATGCAGGTGGAAGGAACTGGGAGGGAATGGAGATGCCACTGGGCACCAGAAGAAAGAGGGAGCTTAGAGCACATTGGGTTGAGGGAATATCTTACCTCTCCAGGGACTCAAAAACAGTCCCCAGTTGCTGCTGCTACAACATGATCTGCAGTGTCCATGCACCTGGCTGCTGCTGATGTAACAGCAGTGCCACGGGGCTACGTCTGCTGCCAGGGTTCAGACTCCCTGGTGGTGAAGCAGCCATTCTGACATCCCTACTAAATTGGTGTCCAGGGCTTGTGCTTTGCTCACTCATCCTAAATTATGTTACTAAATCTAGTAACACTTAAATTTGGGTTGGATTTCTGAATCATGTAGCTAAACTGTTCTGAAATGAGTTCTTTTCACAGAAATTAATCCAGACTAACTCCAGCAATATCATTAAAGTTACTCAGTGTTACGGTTTCAATTTTGTGTACTCATAGATGTCAGGGCATTTTCTTCAATTTCCTCAGAGGCATTGAGTGTTGGCTGGTGCCAAGGCTGGGGCTTTTGACAAGGGCATGCTGATGCTCCTGTGGAACTGATGCTTTTGCAGGGGCTACTTGGCATGATGCCAGTCACATGGGACTGGGAAAATGGCCACTTGCCCTTGCGAGGTCTGCTCCACTCTGGAGTCTCTGAGGTGCCAGAGAGAGGAGCTCCAGACCACAGTCCAGAGATTTTGTGCCATCAGGGATGGGGAGCAGAAGATTGACTCCTACTGCTGGGCCCTCTATGCTGCAAAGGCTGAGGGTGGACCAAGGTCACCTCCCAGGACAAAGGAAGACTTGAGGATTTCCCATACTGTCCAGCCAGGGGTTTGGACCAAGATGGTTTATGGCCCCAAGGCCCACTGCACCAGCGTCCCCTCCCCTCTGGAGCTTTGCAACAGGTATGAATCTCTTGTAGCCCAGGTAGAGCCAGTAGAGGTGCCAGCTCCTGCAGGCAAGGGAGGATCACTCATAGTACTATCCCTGCTCTCCATAAGACCACATCCAGAGTGGTTGTTGTGGGAGACTCCCTCCTGAGGGGGACTGAGGAACCAATCTGCCACCCTGACCCCTTAGCCCAGGAGATCTTCAGCGCCTGTATCTGGAATGTATTGGAGAGGATCCCAAAGCTTATCCAGCCCTCTGACCACTACCCTATGTTTCTTATCTATGTGGGCACAGATGGTATGGCTCGGAGCAATCCTGGCCATGTCATGAGTGACTACAGGGCTTTAGGTGTGGGGCTTAGGGGGCTGGGGGTGCAGGTGTCCTTTTCCTCAATCCTCCTTGTTTCGGGCCATGGGCTGAGGAGGGAGAGGAGGATTGAGGTAGTCAACCGCAGACTGTGGTGCTGGTTTGGTGGGGTGGGGGAACTACCGCCAAAGCAAGCCCACTGGGCAACTTCTGCAAAACTAGCAGGTTAAGGTACTCAAGGGAATCCACACCTACCCCAGCCCTGGAACAATGTCCTCCTGGGACTGGAGGGAAGACTAGGGCTTCCAATGGGACACTTATGTGCCTGTACACCAATACCAGGAGCTTGGGGAACAAACAGGAGGAACTGGTCCTCTTGCTAAACAAGAATGAATACAATCTCATAGGGATAACAGAGACCCAGTAGGACTCCACCTATAATTGGGCCACAGGTATAGATGGCTATACCCTGTACAGCAGAGATCATGCAGAAAAAAGGGGCAGGGGTGTAGCACTCTATGTCAAGGAAAGCTACATGTCCCTGCAAGCTGACATTGGCGCCCAGGGAGGATGACTGGAGACCCTCTGGGTTAAAATACATGGAGAACGTGGCACAAGGGACACAATGGTAGGAGTCTACTACAGACCTCCTAATCAGGAACAAGAGCTTGACCAGGAATTTGCCAAGGAACTGGCTGAGGCTGCACTCTCAGTGCATGGTCGTCATGGGAGAATTCAACTACCCGGACATCTCATGGGAAGAGCACTCAGCCAAATCCAAACGGTCACAAAGCTTCCTCACATGCGTGGATGAGCTCTATCTGATCTCAAGAAGTCTATGCACCAACAAGAGGTAAAGCACTGCTTGACCTGGTACTGGCAAAGGGGGATGATCTAGTCAGCAACCTAAGAATCAAAGGAAGCTGGGAGACAGTGACCACAAGCTGATCACTTTCACTATCCACTGCAAAGCTGGCAAGTCAGTCAGCAATACAGAAGTCCTCAACTTTAGGAAAGCTGACTTTGACAAGCTCAGGAGGCTTGTTATCGAGGCCCTAAGGGACCACAACTTGACAGGGAGGGGAGTTCAGGATGAGTGGTTGCTCCTCAAGGGAGCAATCCTGAAAGCACAAGCGATGTCCATCCCATCTCAGAGGAAAGGTAGCAAAAGGGCACAGCAACCCCCTTGGCTCTGCAGGGAACTCATGGACCTCCTGCATCTAAAAAGAGAGACCTATAAAGGATGGAAGACTAGGAATCACCACAAAGGACAAGTATTCTGCACTGGTCCGGACCTGTAGGGAGCGAACCAGGAAAGCCAAGGCTGCAACTGAACTCCAACTGGCTACACATATCAAGGACAATAAAAAGTCCTTTTTTCAGATATGTGGGGAGTCAGAAGAAAAGCAAGAGTAACATTGGACCCCTGCTAAACCAAATGGGACAACTGACAACCTACACCCAGGAAAAAGCCAACCTGCTTAATGGGTATTTTGTGTCGGTTTTTCACCAGCCCAAAGGGACTGCCCTGCTAACACATGTGGGATGGCCAGGGTGAGGGTGAATTTATACCCTACATTGGCTGTAGACCATGTAAAGGAACACCTTGAGAGGCTGGACACCTTCAAGTCAGCTGGTCCTGACAGTTTGCACCCCAGGGTACTTAAGGAGCTGGCAGGCATCATAGCCCAGCCACTGGCAAGGATCTTTGAGAACTCATGGTGCTCAGGTGAAGTGCCTGAAGACTGGAAGAAGGCCAATGTGGTGCCTATCTTCAAGAAAGGGAGGAAAGTAGATCCAGGGAACTACAGGCCTATCAGCCTGACCTCTATCCCTGGAAGATCTTGGAAAAAATTATCAAAGAGACCATTCTTGACAAACTGGCTGATGGCAACATCCTGAGGGACAGCCAGCATGGGTTTGTTGTGGGTAGGTCTTGCCTGACCAATCTCATCTCCTTCTATGACCAGGTGACATATCACCTGGACAAGGGAGAAGAGATTGACATCATATATCTGGACTTTAAAAAAGCCTTTGATCTGGTGTCCCATGATCTCCTCATGGAAAAATTGGCCAACTGTGGCCTTGGCTACATCACAGTCCGATGGCTGGGGAATTGGCTCCTGAGGTCAGACCCAGAGAGTGGTAATCAATGGAAAGTGAATCATCATGGTGCTCCATGACCAGTGGTGTCCCCCAAGGCTCTGTCCTTGGACCTATACTCTTTAACATCTTTATTAACGATGTGGACATTGGTGTCAGAAGTGGACTGGCCAAGTTCACTGATGACACCAAACTTTGGGGTAAAGCATCCACACCTGAGGATATGGTGCTGGGCTGAATGATAGGCTTAGAAAATGGGGATAAAACCTGATGACATTCAATATGGAAAAATGCAAGGTACTCCACCTCGGGGGGGAAAAACCCGCATCATGCTTATAGGCTCAGCAGTGCTACACTTGCTAGCACCATGGCTGAAAGGGACTTGGGGGTCATGATTGACCACAAGATGAACATGAGCCACCAATGCAATGTTGCAGCTGGTAAAGCGAACAAAACTCTGGCTTGCATCCATAGATGCTTCTCAAGCAAATCTCAGGATGTCATCCTCCCACTGTACTTGGCCTTGGTGAGGCCACAGCTGGAGTACTGCATCCAATTCTGGGCTCCACAATTTAAAAAGGATGTGGAGAAGCTTGAGAGAGTCCAGAGGAGAGCCTCATGCATGATCAGAGGGCAAGAGAACAGGCCTTATGATGAGAGGCTGAGAGCCATGGGACTCTTCAGCCTGGAAAAGCGCAGGCTCAGGGTTGACTTAGTGGCTGCCTATAAGTATATAAGGGGTGTACATCAGGATCTGAGGGAATGCCTGTTCACCAGAGCGCCCCAAGGGATGACAAGGTCCAAACAGTCACAAACTCCTCCAAGACCATTTTAGGCTGGACATAAGGAAAAACTTCTTTACTGTCTGAGCCCCCAAGGCCTGGAATAGACTGCCTCCAGAGGTGGTGCAAGCACCTACTCTGGACTCTTTTAAGAAACATTTGGATGCCTATCTTGCTGGGATCCTTTGATCCTAGCTGACTTCCTGCCCCTGGGGCAGGGGGCTGGACTCGATGATCTTCTGAGGTCCCTTCCAGCCCTAATGTCTATGAAATCTATGAAACTTTACACAGGGGAATTTCCATTGAGCCTAAAGCAGTTACTCCAAATAATTTTAGTTTTAATGAAAATAGAACAAGACTCAGTGATTTAATTCATCCCTAATTATATTGTTCTAGTTCTACAAATGTCCCAACAATGTTAGCTCCCTCTCATCCATGATTCACAGGATATAAACAACCTGATTAAACAATTGACCTTGAATTCTGATAAGCCTTTCTCCATGATTGGTATTGGGGGGTTAAAACTAGTAGGATCTGTGGCACAATTTGTTGATGCTTTATACCTGTGAAGTGCCCACTCCTAAGTTAGCTGACTTAGGGTCTCTAATGAAGCAAGGACATCCTAAGACTGGTATAGCCAGAGTGCTGTAAACCAGGTCTGGTTCAAAACTAAAGGAAGTCAACTGTAATTTTACATTGACTTCCACTGCTTAGGAAATTGCATACAGTACAACATTATTGATGATTATTATTTTATTATTCTAGTTTTGGCAATGTATGTGGTGATATGCAATTGCTAAACTGCCTCAAGTCCTTCAGAAACCTTCTAGTTTATTAACTATTAATGTAAGCACATTCACAGGGAAAAAGAAAGGATTATTGCTGTCTAAAAGAAAATGTTGCCTCTGCTATCCTTGCCCACACAATATTTTATTTGTAGTGTGCCTCACTATGGAAGGCTTACAATGAAAAAGAACACAATTGCCTCATAGTGCAATGGACCTGTCCTGTTGAGAAGACCTTTTTCCAAAAGCCAAGAAATCACTTGTCAGTGTCAAAACACACATCCCCAGTGTCACATTCACATTGTGAATCCAAATTCTACTCACAGTGCAACAAAGCTGTATTGCATTCAGATCCCACAACCAAATGGGAACAAATGTAACACTCAAGTATTGCTTTCATGAATAAATAAAAGATATCTCACCCATGAAAGGAGATTATTATCTCTGGTATAGAAGCGTGACCCCTCATTAAAATATCCATAGTGAAGTCCATCTCTTCCAATGAGAGTTTCTATTTATTCTGTGGGATTGTTTTAACTATTAAAGTCTGCATTTTATCTTGAATCTGAGTGTGGGAATTATAAAAGAATCAGGTTTCTCACGAAACCCATAAAGCTCTGATATTTGCTTTAAGTTTTGTTGATTGCTAACATGACTTTTCTTAATTTAAGAAAGCGTCATTGATGCTTTGTCTTTCCTGAATAGTAAATTCATCCACACTTTTATGCTATTATGGAACACGTTTTCAAATCTGCTTACAGGAAAAAAAATATTGTTACAGGTGGTTAAATAATAGAATAAAGTTCACACCAAAATTTTAATTAATTTTTTTCTTCAAAATTCTTAGGAAAATTGTCACTGAAATGGTAAATCTTGAAAATCTTTGACCAGCCCTAAGTTATATGGCTATCTTATGGTCAATAATCATTTTATATGTCCTATATAAATATTAGCTGCCACAGTGAATTAGAAGAAGGCATTTATAGAAACAACATGCAGTAATTATTATTATTGTTATTAAAAAGTCAGCAGCTTTTAGCCATTGTTGTGTCTCTTTCTTATCCTTACATGGTAACACCAATAATACTATGGTGATTGCTACAATACCATCCAGTACAGTAGTCAAAGTATTTAAAAGGAGGTGACATGTTGGTATCACATAACCAACAGGAGCTGGATTTCTAGGGAGAAACCTCCGGCTAACTGGTTGTTGGTATAAGAGGAGGGACAAACTTTACAGGGGCTGGGGAAAAGGGCCTAATGACATACAAAGGTAGGCCGCATTCTGGGACATGGGATATAAGCATCATTGGGCCACCATCTGAAGCTGGTCCTACAGAAGCTCACATGTGAGGCTACTAGAGGAATGTTCTGTTTCCAAGGAAGGAAAGTGAGACTTAGCTGAAAGCTAAGTTACAAGAATTGGTAAATGACCACAAACCCAGAACAACACTTGTCATGGGATGCCAAATGGAAGTCTGCTATGTCAGACCTGACCCTGAGGGGGTGTGCTGGGCAGTGAGTCACACTTCTACACATATCAGACATGCAAAACACATAGTAAATGACAATAAGCCTACTTCACTGTGTCTAAATGTCTCCCAATCATGCTCTTCCATTTTATTCCATTTATACTGTATCATCCAGATATCTTGATACATTACTTTCAATATAGGCAAAAATGCCCCCTAAGATATGAAACAGATTTTACATTGATGAGGACATTAAAAGATATACCATTTTTACTCAAATAGATGATGAGGTTTCTATCCCACACCCCCAATGAGCATGGGGAAAAAAAACCCATATCCTATCATTCCATACCACAAAACCTCATTAAATCCACTGTTTATCATTAAACTGCTGCCCAAAGCAACCTGTGCTCAGTAATGGAAACCAGCTATGAAGATGATTAAATGCAGCCAACACTGAGCATAACTATAAAACATATAGTCCATATAGGACAAATACACTGATGGCAATCTACCGCTTTTTTTTTTTTTAATTTCTTGTCTCAGGCTAAATCAGCCAAATCAGTTCCAAATTCTATCAACTAAACAGAGTTCAATCATTCAAGTCTGCGTGGTGCTACCACCAGCAAGTATCCTTCCTCCCAGACTCTTCAGCCTGGGGCTTCAGATACTTCCAAATCCATGGCAGGAATCCTATATGCAGGCCCCAAGTTCCACAACCTGACCCTGATTCACTCATATCCCACCTCCTCCCATGCTCTAATAGCCTTTTCCATGACATCCATCCTTGCCTCCCAACACCTTTATCTCTTCCCTCACCATCCACAACCCAGACCTCCTCAAGTGCCCCCAATTACCCACACCCAACACTATACTCCTTGCTTTATCCAACTTTGCACCCAAACCTTACCATACTCCTCTGTGTACCTCAACACACTCTAATAATACTGCAATCCCCTAGATCCATCACTTTTTTTAATGAAACTTTTTCATGTTCCAAGCCAAATCAGCCAAATCAATTCCAAATCTGTGAATCAGTCAAGAACCATAAGTGGCCCTAATACCAGCAAACATCCTCCACTCCCACTTGGGGCTTCAGATGTTTCCAAATCATTTGGCAGGCATCCTACATGAAGGCCCAAGCTCAGAGGCTTAAGGTTCAGATGCCTCTGAGTTTCGCTTGCCTTTAGCCATATAGCCACAGAAGCAAGCTAGGGAGGAGTCTCCCATTTCCATAAAGTGGGCATAATGCCAAGATTTTCCCACTTGAGCAGCAAGTGGGAGGTTAACTATACATTATCTCCATGGGTACTACCTCATGGCAGAAAAAGCAGTTATCCCCAGCAACTAGGAAAACTGCCTTAGTGGTCACAGAATTCCCTCCCCCCCACCCTTTTTTAAATTTGTATCTGGGGCCAAATTAGCCAAAACTAATTCCAAATTCAAGAGTCCAGAACCATAAGTGGCCCTACTACTGGCAAACATCCTCCACCCGCACCTGGGGCTTCAGATATTTCCAAAACCTTTGGTGGGCATCCTACTTGCAGGCCCAAGTCCAGAGGCTTGGGATTTGGATACCCCTGCATTTCATTTGCTCTTAGCCATAAGGTCCTCAGAGCAAACATGGCAGGAAACTCCTATTTCCATAAACCAGGCTTAAAGCTGCTTCACCTTGGTAGGTGCTGAACCATACCAGAAAAGCAGTTGTCCTACAAGGCAGTTCAGAAAAACTGCTTTCTTGGACACAGATACATGGTATTTCCCCTGCCAGTTTAAGAAGCCACTACACTTGAGCTGAGCCTTCAAGAGGCCAAGAAACAATCACAGTATTTCCCCTGCCCAATATGCTAGTTCAACCTATTCGAATAAGATCTGTGATAGTGCCCAGTGAATGCAATGCCCCTCAGCATTCACTCTTTTTCAGGTCATGGTGAGCCACTACATTTAATATGTTTCAATTTTCCTCTTCACTCCTACAGGTGACCTGTGTCTTTCTTTCCCATTTTCTTGTTTCTTTACCAGTCTTAAACATCTGGCAAACATCACCAAATGGAGCCCCAAACAGTTCACTCAGAATCCCTTTGTCACGACTTCTCCCAGCTTATTACATATAACTAGTATGGTCCCACCCTCGATTAAATGGAGCCAGACCATGATGCTCTGTCCTCATCTACATATTGATTTTTGGAGGATCTCAGGACTTGTGACAAGAACACTGGGTTGCACTCATGCGTATGGGGGGGTGGGGCAGATAATTACCACATGGATCCTGTGTTGGGGCTGCCTGGATTACACACACATATATACTGAGCAGTCCTGAGCTGTGGGGTCACCATGGCTTCAAACGCTGTTGACTGCTGGAACTTGGCCCAATGAACTATGTTGTAAATGCTGACCCTTCTAGTTTGTACTATATATAAGTAGATACAAAAGCGCTGCTTAAAAGTATGTTTATAAAGAAGCTTTGCTAAAACTTCCTGCAGTTTCAAAAATAGGGTAAAATGTATCAATTCTGGATACAAATGGTCTATGGGTACCTGTAATAATTTGTCTATATAGTAAATTATGTTTATTTTAAGGTCAGTGTTTTCAAATTTTCCCTCACTTCCATATGCTCAATCAGAGCAGGGTCTGACAGTATAGGTGAGGGGAAGGAACTGCTGGGGGAAGAAGTCTGCAGGGTGGCAAAGGGCAAGGGGACTAGCTGACCCCCTAGCTCTATTTTCCTTTTTGTGGCAGAGGGAGGGGGCGAAATTTATGGCAAACCTTCAATAATTAGATTCTATACCTGGAAATTATAACAAATTCATAAATTTTCCATGTATGGAATTATTGGGGGGTTGTCTTATATTCATGATCATCTTATATTCAAGTAAGTATGGTAGTTTGGTACCTTATGTATGTTTGATAGGTAATAATCCTCTGGTACTATCCCACAGACACAGAAAACAAAGAATATATGTTTCTCACAATATTCCCAAACATAGCCTTTAGCACAGTACAGTCTACTTGAATAAACTTCAAGATGCTGTCTGTAAAAATACAGTAAAATTCTCCATCTTCCTCATTTCCTCCAGGTAGCTCTACTTTCTTTTTAATTTCTTCTTGTTAATGTCCTGTTCCAGATATTTTTGCTCTGCTTTTGTTGAGAGGAATTTTACATTCCTATTCTAAATCCTCCTCATTTTGGTTTATATGGTTTCTGACAATATACTTCAAATGCTTAATTTTAATATAAATTATTTGTATTATGTTGTTTCGAATAGAATGGAAAAAATACACTTGGAAAGTTGTCCATCTCTTAAAAATGAAGCTAAAGGCAGTTGAGGTCCTTTTTTTTAATCACAGGATTTGGCTTTGAGTGGTTAGAATAAGAACTCTTTTTTATTTTAATTATCTGGTTTCCACCAGTTCTAAGAATACTTAGAGTTAAACGTTCACTATTTTGTTTCCAAATACTTTATTTTTTGTTTAATTTATCAAAATGAAGTTCTCCCTCTACCTTTTCATTCTGTGTGTCTTGTATACAAAGCACTTTTGTCATTCCCTATTATGCCTTAAGGCTGAAATGAGAAAATGATTGTACACCTTATGTAGTATTGAAGTTCTGATTTAGAAACTGTACACGGGAGTAGTAGGCAAAGTAGCTGCTTTACAAGGGAGATATCTCACTTCTATTCCGGAAGTAATCTGTGTGCTGACAAGAGATTTATAAATATAGATTTATATTTTAGTGGATTTAGCAGCTGTTGGGAAAAATGATTACTGATACAACTCTATCTCAGAAAACAATGAAATGATGTAGGGAGGGTCTATTTTGAACTGTAATAATCTGCGTTTATATGAAAAGCGGGATTTCTACTCCCCAGACCACCAACGCTTCTCTATTAATCTATTGCTTAGGGCTTATGCAGATGTGGATTTCACCTTTTTAAATCTCAATATGTTAACTTGTTATTCTTTTTGCCTATTATTTAGACTTAAAATATCTTTGATTCACCTTTTAACCAGGAGCAACTGTGTATCCTATACATTTCTATGGTCTGTATATTTAGTATCATCTATCTTCATAGTTTTATCCATCCTCTACTACTGCATATGTTGTTCTCACTACTCCAATTTCATTAATATAAACATAGAACTACTATGTGTCCTATCCTCTTGAGTATGTACTCATAATCAGTACCATCTGCTATCATATTTTACGAAACTTTTAATTTGAATTCTCTTCCCATTGGAGCCTGCCATTTCACTCAGGCGGATATGTGCTACAATTAACTGCTCAAATAGGTAACATCAGTCTGTTATTAAGATGTCAGTGACCAGTTGCAAATTCTGCGGAAGTATTTAATTCTTCTGACAGTCTCAGGGAAGCAAATGTTCTGCCCCTTGATATAGCATTATGACAAGTCTCCCCAAACTGGTAAAGTAAATAAACGTTATGGGACCAAATCTAGGACGATGGTATTTCAGCATTCTTGTATATTCACTCTTTAACCTTTGTGGTGAGACTCCAACAATGTGGCTAATTTTGCTTATGGTTCTTTGAGATATGGTCAGCTCTGCACTGGGGACAGAGCTGAAATCACTGTATCGTTTCACATATGCCACCAAATAACAGTTTTTCAGTGGCAACTAATTTAGGTTACCAGTGATCAGTGGATTTCCACTTGTCGATTAGTAGCCTATGTTTTTTTAAACAACCTTTTTCTTTTAACTTACATAAATTACTTTATGATGAGAAGGGCCAATCCAGATGAAACAATTTCACTCATAAATAAGTACAGATCATGATATAAAAATGTGAAGTGCCTGATGAATTAAAGTGATAAAAAACTGCTGAACAATGAATGGTATGGTGGAACATCTGCAAGCCTCAGTAGATGTGAGCTTTTGAAATTAAACTTGTTGTGTTGTAGGATCCTCTTCTGGAGCAGACTGTGAAGATCTATCCTTCTAAATATAGTGAGAGCCTCAAATGGTGAGCATCAACATAGTTCCATTGACTTCAATAGAGCTATGCTAATTTTACACAATTACTCATCATAAGCACTCAACAACCAGTTTTTAGAATGGTTTAATTGCTAATAAGAGGAATAATTTAAGTGGCAATAAAGAAGTTCCAGATTTACTTAGGTGCATAGGCAGAACTAGGATTTTGAAAAGTGCGTGGGGGGGTATGCAGATAGTGTGGTGTATTATCACATATAGCACAGGACATATGGTAAAACAAAACTGAAAGCTTTACTAATATGCAAGCAGCCTAGGGCTATATTATTGAGTTTAAGTTTGAAGAAAAATCAAATATAACTTTACTGGAATATGCACTAATTTGGTATTCATACATTCTGTATTAAAAACGCAGAACAAAAATACTGAAGAGGTGTTGTTTCTTTAGTCCTCTAGCTATTAGAATTAAATGTACAAGTTTTTCAAATTTATAAAATAAAATCAAGTCTTCTTGAGCATCTTGAATTGCAAAAGAAAGAAAAGCTTAATTAGTGGAATATTAAGACTATTAAAAAGGAGAAAGTTTACTATTATCACCTGTTAAATTAAAAGTTTAACATGAATCAGGTAGATTATAATAATCCATGAAGTCAAGTGACTCCCTCACTAATGTCTAAACAGAAATGCCGATGCCACTGTCATGCAGTTGGCTTTAAATTTTGGGTAGATCAGGAATCAAAGGGGGATGTGCAACAGTACCACTCTACCCTGCACCCTCTAATTTTTATGACTTTTGTTCTTCTTTTTCACTTCCATTTCCCCTAATGAGAATGTAAGCTTCTGGGGCACACAAATTTAGTGATATTCTCACCCACTGAAATAAGTGGAAAGCACCTGTTACAATACCAGAGTTGTGCAAATATTATATTAATTACTATTTCATAGATTTCATAGACATCAGGGCTGGAAGGGACCTCGGGAGATCATTGAGTCCAGCCCCCTGCCCAACGGGCAGGAAGTCAGCTGGGGTTATAGGATCCCAAAATCCTAATATATATACTAATGATAACTTCTGAATTGCATTTTATTGAATGCATATTAATATTCTCATACTGTATCATACCATTTAAAAACAGGATATTGTATATAAACTCTGTAAGCAGATGTCTCTGAGGAAATGTGCAAACTAAGTTGTGAAAACTGCTACACACCACATTTTATTCATACAGTATGCCCTGGAATAAGATAAGAATTTTGTTTTTTGAGAGGCAGAATAAAGAAAAAAAGTTCCTTCCTTGTGCTAAGCAACTAAGTAGCAGCAGCTAAGTATCTGAGGCTGTACATTGCTCTGCTCCCTGTGGATTGCAGTGCAGTTACTTTTCCTTTCATCTACCAGAAACCTAAGCAGCAAAAATTGCTGTTACTGTATTTCCTTGCTTGTAATGCACACCCCAATTTCTAACAGCTCTTTTTAGAAAAAAAACATGTGTTATATGTGAGCAAAAATGATATTCTTAAGTTTAATTTGTGTGACCAGCATTTCACTTGTCTATACACAAATCCTATAAGTTTCAAGTAACATTAGAGTACTTATAACATTATTAATATTTTCCCTCCTTGTCATTAAAACATGATTTTATTGCCTAGCAAATCCACTGCCTACTATAACAAATGTAACAGAACTGCATTATGAACATCCCATTAAAGGACCGTATTATTTTTTTCCCCTCTTTTTCTATTCAAATACTGTTAATTGGCAGTATATAACAAAATCTTTCATCTCATAATTAGTCAGTATCTCCTGTCATTTGTATTCCAGACTAGTACTTAAGAGTCAAAAGTTTCATAAGTGAAATCAGATATGGTTTCTTTTGTACTGTGTTTGAATTGTCAGCAAAAATATATTATACTGAGGAAAATATAAATTCTATACAACAAAAGAAGGTGGCAGAGGTTGCTGAAAGTCAAAGGATCAACAGCTGCAAAATATTCTCATAAGCTGAGTCTTCCTCTTGTGAATCCCTTGTGTTTAGATTTCATACTAAGACCTCATGGGCTGTAGTGATGCAGGCATTTCAAAAGTTATGGAGTTCCAAGGAGGTTCTGGGATAGGACATTTACAGACCAGTATAAATAAGACTAAAATGGAACATTTTACCTTCCAGGTAACTCTGTAAGGCCAAGAATTGACTTTTAAAAATTCATGTACCACATGTTTCTAGGCAGTTAGAACTAACTGCACAAAATATCCCTGTTTTCCCAAAGTACTTTTTTTTTTAGCTGGTTAAAATGTACAACAGTTATTAGGGGTGTGCAAAACTTTGGTCCATGATTCGATTCAGAGAAGATCTGGCCTGATTCAGAGGCCGAATCACCAAATCCGAATCAAATTGGGAGAAGAAAAAAACCTCTGAATTGATTTGGAGGCTCCAAATCAATTCAGAAAAGACTCAGAAAAGATTTGGATATTCAGAAGGCAGTCTTTCAGGGGAACAGAAACTGAGAAGAGGGAGGAGGAGCAGGGGGAGAAGACTGACATCTCTAACTGGCCAGTGACTGTGATCTTTTCCTGAGTCCCCTTCCAATCACGGTGTCTGGGGGACTGTAAGTTCCCATGGTGTTCACTAGTATGTCTGGCTTTTATGGACCTATCAGGCCTCACCATCTCGTTGCGAACTGGATAGCTTGATGTTAAAGTATTTATCTTGGAAGACCTTCAGAGGCTTCTTGTCTGCCATGTCTTTGATGGAAAATAAGTTTGTTATCAGGAGTAAGATGTTATGTCTCACCTTCCCTGGTACCCTGCTTAACTTTGCTTGTCTGGTTTCCCAATTCAGGCTCCACCTCCCCTACACCCCACCTTACACCAACCTTAAGCTGTTATCTTCTGCTCACCACTAGAGTGAGCCATGGTGGTAATTTTTGTCTTGACCTTTTCACTTCAGCATAAATAGGATGTGGACCTTACTTGGCCTGGGTTCCAGGCTGTAGTGAAAACTGACTTATGGTCCTTGCTGTCCCCAGGTTATCTAGTTTCCAGGGGTGCCTCTACTTCCCAGCTGTGTCTCTATTGTGACTCCCAGCTCTCTTTTTCCTTTGAGGGATCCCTGGCAGTCCAGTCAAGTCCAGAGGTGTCCAGGATCCATGACATGGGCTTCAGGTAAGACCTTAGCCCCTGTGGGTTTGTCTTCTCTCCAGATGCCCCCTCTTGGAGCAGCCACCACTGCTTCTCTCTGGAGCTCTCTCCTCCTTGGGGCTCTTCTAGCCCCACTGGAAGCCTCACTTCCAATCCCCCTGGCTCCAATCTCAGCTCTTCCTGAACCCATCGTTCTTTTTTTTTCTCTTTTGCTGCTGCAGCATTTTTCCCCACTGCAGTTTCACTCCCACTGGGTTCCGGTTCTCATCAGTGTCCCGCTGGCTTGGGAGCTCTCTTTTTCTGGGTAAGTTTTCTCTCAGGGCATTGCCCCTACCACAGGGAGGGACATAGAAACAGCATATAAGCCTGTGTCTGCAGGCTTTCTGTGCCTCTTGTCAGCTGTTTCTGCCTAAACAACAGCATCTGAAAGGTATTGGACTGCTTGGCTTCCTATCTAGTCAGTTTCCCGCTACTTTCTGTTCCTGGAAAGGATTGAATATAGCTTGGATATAGAATCCCTCTACTTATCCCCATCCAATCCATTTCTTTCAATTTATACTTGTTCTTGGTTGTTTTTTTCCCCAACACTTTTTAAAAAGAAAGCTGTGTTTTCCCTGACAGTATGATCCATCACTGTGCAGGGAAGCACATACATTACATACACTCACACATATACATCATAAAAGAAGAAGTCAGATATTATTACAGCACAGAAGAAGTCAGACAGTCATAGAAGAAAAAGAAGAGATTATATATAGTTATTATATTATTATAGTTATTATTATTAGTTATATTTACAACACAGAAGAAGTCAGATAGAGATTCAGATTAATACATCACAGAAGTCAGCCAGTCATAGAAGAACATGAAGAAGAGATATTATTTTAGTTACATGCACAATGGGAAATACAACACAGAAGAAGAAGTTGGACACAGTCATAAATCAGAAAAGAAGAAAATGACATATTTTATTAGTCAGCTACACACAGAAACATGTTTTCCACCACAGGAAACATTAGTATGAACCGTGCTAGAAAGACAGGAGCCAGGTCTTCTGGCACAGGATGGAGAGAGACTAGAGGGGTAGAGAGAGAGAAAGAGCTGCAAGTTCCCTCCCTGCCACACATAGGCCTATCCTCTTTCTGGCAGCCATAAGTCTTCTGCTGCCAGTGGAAGCCAGGAGGTGGGACAAGTACCTGTCCCTGCACCTGTACCACCTCCCCTAATTCCAGAAATAGGCACCAACAGCAGAATGACCATCTCCTCCACCCCAATTTCATCTCCCAGCGTGAGCATCCCACTGCCAGAGGAGGAGCTGGATCAGGAACCAGGGGACCTGAGTGCCCTAGGTAAAGAAATTCTGGGGACCAAGGGGGAATCTGAGTTAGTGCTCCACATCCTCTCAAAGTTCCCCTAGACTCAGGTTTCCTTGTCAGGAAGGCATCTCAGAGGATGTTGTGGAGGCAAGTGGCTCAGCTGAGTCAGCTCCTCCTGTTGTTGCCTGCTGAGAAGGGAGATAAGGCAGGATCCCCACGCTCAACCTAGAAGAAGAAGAGTAGTGTAGTGTGTGATCATTTTGAGGTAGCAGATGATCCCAAGTATATATGCCGTATGTATATATGCTACATGCCAGCACTGCCGAAGGCAGATCAGCTGGGGCAAGGAGGCGAAACACTTCACTACAGTGATCCTGCTGCATCTGAGGAGACTGGCACCAGTGGAAGCATGCCAAAAGGGAGTCCCCCACCCACTTCAAAGCCCCTGTCCCCCCCAAAGCAGAGGCAGGCTACCCTGGAGCAGTGGGGGAAAGGCACAGACTAAGGGGGGGGGGGATGTTGCAAGGGTGAGCAAGGTCATCCAGAGCACTGGGGAGATGCTTGCTCTGGATGGCCAGCCCTTCTCCTTAGATGAGTGGCCAGGGTCCGGGTGGCTCATGGTGCTCATGGCCCCATCCTACCAAGTGCCCGTACGCACCACTTTTAGCAGGACCGTGGAGCCCTCCATGTATGAGGCATGCAGGGAGTACTTGAGGGAGGAGCTGCACAAGGCAGGGCTGCAGCTAGCCTTGCACTTCACCTCAGATATCTGGAGCAGCTGTGATGGAGATCATGTCTGCCTCTCCCTCACAGGGCACTGGTGGGCTCTCCTTCAAGCCAAGGTGATGAAGGTGGTCCCACATGGCAAGGAAGATCATGGTGGCCATGAACTGCATGGTTCAGGGGTGGCTCATTGGGCAGGGCAAGCTCACCTGCAGGTTCATGGTCACTGACAATAAGGCCAATATGGTCAAGGCTATCTGTGAAGCCAAATTTCTCTGCATCCTCGGTGTGGTACACAGGCTACACCTCATTGTCAGGGATGTCTTGGAGGGGGACAGGGCTGCCAGTGATGGAGCTGTTAGTACCACCTACCTGATTTCAAAATGCAGGAAGGTGGTGGGCTACTTCCACTGCAACATCAAGGGGGGCAAGACACTGTGAGAGAAACAGGCAGAGCTGAGCACCCCACTGAAGAAAATGATGCAGAATATGGAGACTCCATGGAACTCCACACACCTGATGCTAGAAAAGCTGGTTGAGCAATAGAAGGCCATCCATGAGATGCCTTTGCTCAGAGACATTGGGATCAGTGGCCCCCTTTACAGAGCTGAGTGGGATAACATCTTCCTGAACTTAGTGGTCCCCAAGCACTTCCTCAAGGCCACCAAGACCCTCAGTGCTGGCAATGCCCCCCTTAGCCAGGTGATCCCCATAGTTAGGGAACTTGAGAAGCAAATGGAGAAGTTCCAGGGGATCAATGTTCCTGGCTGGGGCAACCCACTGTCACCAGATGTTCAGGTTGAAGGAGGTCATCAGGAAACATCTGGATCCAATACAGTCCACATTTTGGTGGGCATGTGTGACCAGAGAGTGAAGGGGAGCACATGCACTGGAAGCACCAAAACCCTCGATCACTGGATGGAAGTGCTGGTCAACAGAGTCAGGGAGGCAGAAGGACAGAGGCAAGTGGATGTGGAAGAGTGAGATCCACTTTCCCATGCCAGCACACCCAGCACCAGTACCACCTAGTCTCCTCCACACCAGCCACTGCCAATATGGGGTAATATGGGCATGGCTTCAATGTTGGGGTCCAGACGCCCAACCTTGGGCAAGTAATGCCAAAGCTTTGGTGGCTACCTATCTCACCAGGGTTGTGGAGCTGCTGGACTGAAACCCCTTAGTCTATTGGGCAACCCACATCCAGATGTGACAGGATCTGGCCAAGGTTGCCCAGGAATACCTGTTCTGTCCACTAATCAGTGTTCCAAGTGAGAGGGTGTTCAGCATTTCTTGGGATGTTGTGACACCCCACCACACCTCTTTCGATCCTGGTTTGGTGGAGCATCTGGTGTTCCTCAAATTGAACCTCCCACTGCTGGGGTTCCCCAAGCTCCACCTGCAGACAGAGTGAGTGCCACCCTCCTCACTCCATCCGCACCTAGCTCTGTTTTTTTTTTTTTTAAACCAGTTAATGCCCCAATCTCAGAGCTGGACTAGGCACTGACTGCATCACCAGCCAGCATGGGAAGAACATGTCACTGCTGAGCTTCTGTGACAGGATGAAGTTGGAGGCATGGGCTGGGGCTATGGGGAAGGAGGAGGTCCCAGGTCCTGGGCATGACCACGAAAACTGCACTCTGCCAGGATCAAAGAGGCCCTGTGGGATTGCTGGCAGCATGGCAGCACCAGGAAATACCAAGAATTCCCCTGGTGGAAGGTGGGTAGGAGGTGCCATAACCTCCACCCATCACATGCATACACACAGTCCTGGCTGGGGAAAGCCTAGATCTGTCGTGTCTTTGACAGGCCTGAGGCTAGCTGGTTGCAGTGGAGTTATGAGGCTCCAGGCGAGCTCAGCTTAGCTACCTGGGGTACCAGCTTTTGGGTTGAAAAACCCTTTGTCAGGCTGAGGAAGCACCTGAAGTTCATGCGTGTGCTGTTCCTGGATGGAAGGAATAGTAAAGAAGCCAGAGGCTGGCATGCAATGCAGGCAAGAAAGCCAGTCAGTGAAAATGTAAATGGAGGCATCAGTGGGTGAGACAGACAGGCTGGGGTAGGAGGTTAGGGGGATGTAGCAAGTAAAAGTGGAGAGGAACTTAGGGAGTTCAACATCTTCATCGGTGACTTAGACAAGAAGGTAAAAAGCACCCTATTCAAATTTGCTGATGACACTAAGATGTGGGGGGGATGTAGGCATGCTAGAAGGGAGGAATAGGCTGCAATCAGACCTGGACAGGTTACAGGGGTGGGCGGATGAGAACAGGATGGGATTCAACACTGATAAGTGCAAGGTGATGCACCTGGGGAGGAAGAACCAGCACCATACCTACAGGCTGGGGAACTCCCTTCTCATCAGTACAGAGGCAGAAAAGGATCTTGGAATCACTATTGATGCCAAGATGAACATGGGCCGGCAGTGTGGGGATGCAGTAACCAACCATACCTTGTCATGCATCCACAGATGCATCTCAAGCAGGTCCAAGGAGGTGATCCTCCCCCTCTATGCGGCACTGGTCAGGCCACAGCTGGAGTACTGCATCCAGTTCTGGGCGCTGCACTTCAGGAGAGATGTAGACAACATGGAGAGGGTCCAGAGGAGGGTCACTAGCATGATCAGGGGGAAGCAGGGCAGGCCCTATGAGGAGAAGCTAAGGAACCTGAACCTGTTCAGTCTCCACAAGAGAAGGCTGAGGGGGGAGCTAGTGACAAACTAGTCAGAGGGGACCAGCAGGCATTGGAGGAGTCCCTGTTCCCCCGAGCACTGCCAGGAGTGACCAGGAATAACAGTCACAAGCTGGCAGACGGTAGATTGAGACTAGACATCAGGAGACGCTACTTCATTGTCAGGGGGGCTAGGATCTGCAACCAACTTCCAAGCAAAGTGGTGTTGGCTCCTACCCTGGGGGTTTTTAAGAGGAGGCTAGATGAACACCTTGCTGGGATCGTTTGACCCCAGTACTTTTTCCTGCCACGGCACGGTGTCAGACTTAATGATCTGCTCAGGTCCCTTCCGACCCTACCAACTATGAAACTATGAAACTATGAAATTATGAGTCAGATGTCCAGCAGGTTGTAGTGTGTCATAAATCCAATGTCTATATTGAGTTTATGATTTTCTGTACCTAGGAGGCCCAGTTGTGAAAAGTAGTTTGTAAATTCCCTTTCAGGATCAGGCCTGGAAGACTGGAGAAAGAGTGGGGGGTTTTGTGAGAAATGTGCCCCCACAGGTAGTTGGGTATTCTTGTCTAGAGATACGTTGGCATGTTTTGTGTTTTGAGCTGTAGGAAGTTGGCTTCTGGTGATGAGGTTAGCGAGGTTCGATGCTTGTTTGAATTTACAAACCACTTTTCATAGCTGGGCCTATGAACTTCACTTCATCAGCCTCCTAGGTACAGCAACTCGTGGATTCGATATAGACATTGGATTTATGACACACTACAACCTGCCAGACCTCTGACTTGTCAGGTACCTCTCCACTGCTACCTACTACATCCTCCTTCCCCCACTACCCCAGCCTGTCTTTCTCACCCCCTGACACCTCCATTTCCACTTTCACTGACTGGCTTTCTTACCTGCATTGTATGCCAGCCTCTGGCTTCTCTACTATTCCTTCCATCCAGGAACAGCATACATACCAACTGCAGGTGCTTCCTTAGCCTGACAAAGAGTTTTTCAACCCAAAAGCTTGCCAAGATCTCTTTCTGTAACTATTCACTTGGTCTACAAAAAGATGCCAGATTGACCCAAATAACCTTGTCTGCCAGTGCCATGTCCTTAGATCAACATCCCTAGCACCTGTCCCTGGTCAGCTGACTGGAAGGACACAGGGTCCTTGGCACATCTAAGCCCCAGGGCTAGGGCAGGCAGGGAGAGTTCTCTGGCAGCTGCTGGAGAAGAAGCTCTTGCAGGAAAGGAAAAAATGGCTCTAGTCTGTGACAGTTTTGCTGCCTGAGATGCTGCTGGTGCTACTGTGCTGCAGTGCATTACTTATTTGTTATTTAAAGTGGTGGATTGGACTGAGGCTGTAGGGGAGGAGGAGACCTTATTGGGACACACTACCATGTCATGTAGAGGCCCCAGCATCTGTGAGGGTGCGCCTTAACACACACACAGTCATGGATGTCATGAGTTTTGCTTGTCAGCAGCCTAAGGTGCAGTTTCCCAGAAACCCCTGCACCTATCTCCTTGAAAGCTGTCAGGCTTTATGGTCTCAGCAAGGGCTATCATCCCTGCAGTTTTCACCCTGCTGCACCTTAACACACATATGACATGAGTTTTGCTTGTCAGCAGCAGTTTCCCAGAAAACCCTGCACCTATCTCCTTGAAACTTGGAAGGCTTCATCCTCACAATTGTTATCTGAATCAGTCAAAAAATGACCATGTTATAGGTTTTTCAGTGATTGCCCATTATAGTCTATGGCCAAATCTCCAAATCTCTCCGAGTCAGCATTGAATCTCCCGAAGCTGTTTAGGCTGAATCGATTCGGGACAGTGATTCCAATCTCCAAATCAAATCACTGTCCTCCGAATTGACCAAATCCAAATCTGAATCGAATACTTCCCTATTTGCACACACCTAACAATTATTTGAGCTGCCAGTGAACGAGCACTTCAGGCCAGTGGACAAAATTTTCTCTACATGATGCTCAGAATGAACTATTAAAGGCAAATAATCAAAATAGCATATGCTGAATACCCCCCACACAACCAGCCATTAATAGGAAATCATTTTAAACAGGAAGGGCAATACTGACGATAACAAACCCTAAGTTATTTTACATAGGTGTACTGTTCATATACAACAGGGGCACATACACTGGTGTTTGCAGAAATAAATACCACAGTTTTACTTTGAGTTGTCCTCTGCTTTTTAACTCAGCTACTTTAATAACCAGGAGACAGATTTTGAGGATCAAAACAGATGCATTGATTAAAGCACTTGCACGACCACCTACATTAATCTATATTGTGCCACATTTGAAGAGAAAAAAACACAAATGAAACCATACATAACACTCCTTCTCTTTATTTTTGCAATTTGGGGTCTATTTATTTCTTTATTGTATATTTGACTTGGGACATTTTTCTAGTATATTACACTGTTTTTACATTTATCTCTTCTGGATCCTATTTCCAGTGGGAATTAGATGTCAAGACAGAGAGTTGGACTTCAATGTGTGCTAATGGGTTTAAATAAAAAATAAGACCACGGAAACCACAAGCACTGCAGAAAAGAAAAGAGCCTGTTTACAAGGTCAACTCAAAGAGCAGCTCAGTGAATGGAACCGCTTCTAAGCTTGGATTACTCTGGGAATGGACTAAGAGCCCCACTGTTAGTGTATATAATGGATATCAGGTGTCTTGACAGTCCTACCTCTCAAGGCTACCTGACCAATCACATTTATTGGAGTCCTCATTAAATTAATAAGAGAGAACAGCCCTAAAAGAGCTTCCTGGACTCCTTCCATCTCAATGCTTCCTATGTTCCTTGAATGCTGTCTCAGACACTAGAAACAGCAAGCACAGAAAGAAAAGAAACAGACAGGCACTTGTTGACAGAGGAGTACCTCAAGTAGCCTTATGTGAGTAAAATGTAACTCATACCAAATATTTTTGGCACTCAGCTAACTATGCTGGAAGATACCAGGACAAACTCCACCTGGATGTCCCAGTTCCTATGTTCTTGCATCTTACATCTTATTTTATCGTGAACCAATACTGATATTTCAAAAGAATGGGGGGTGGGGGGGAGGCATGCATAGTGGGGAGAGGGAATGAATAGGACCCTAAAGTTGAAAATACTTCAATTATCATGAAGATCAGAGACCCATATAAATGAGGTGCCATATAACAATGTAAGTCATTATACCCTCTGGCAGATTTTACTTATGCTTACACAGGTGCAACCATACTTACATATCAATTAGATAAACTTCCTGCCTTCAGTTGGTATAACTATTTTGGGTCATGTTGCTTTTGCTTTCTACTTGTCTGATACGGTGAGACTGAATGCCATGACAGTATAATGTTCTTATGTCGTGTGGCGTACCTCGTTGATAGCAGGCACTGGGACATCGAGATACGAAATTACTGAGAAGCGTTCATAAGTGACAAGATAAATAATCAATATATTTTTGGCAGCTTTGTGCCTATTGATATAGCCTTCAAAATATAAGCCCAAGACTTTAGCTCAGACATTACCGAGGTTGATACTTGGCACCTGATGATCAGTCACAAATGTGAAGGTTGCCTGCATTTTTTTAGATGCAGCAAAAGAATGCAGAGGGGATCCAGCTTCTGCAGTGTTCCTGAGACCTCCCACTACACCCAATTCCCCAAAAGATTTTCCCTAATCTCCCACTGACTCATTGTATTTTTTAAAAAGTATTTTTATTATTACTATGAACAACCCTTTGGGTTTAGGTACCAAACTGGATACCAAGCCAATGTGTACTTATATAGAATATGATCAAGATGCCCTTTAAATGTCTCTTCGATAAGATAGTCTGATCTTAAATCTTGCTCTGTAAGATGTGTTTTATAAACCTGAAATCATTCTGATGATTATCCCTAACCCTTCTCTGAACTGTCCTGATTTTTAAAACCAGTCAGTTTGTGTACAACTAGCTATATATAATGACAGCAGCAAGGTCCAAAACCTACCCAAGAAAATGGTCAAATATCAGTTGTTTAGCTCACACTAAACTCCATGTTGCCATGGCTACACTGTTTGCAATATCCAAACTGACCAGCCATGCCTACATGAGCAGTAGTCGCACCTTCAAATACAGTGTAGACATACTTTTAGTGGGAGGTACCACCAGAACTCATAATGCACTTTTACAAAATGTACTTGATCTAATCCAATGTTTTGTGGCATGAACTGGACAAATGACATAGAGGTGCTTTCTTGGTAAGTTCCCAAAAAGAATACATATACAGAGGAAACTTGGAGTAGTTAGCTGTACCAGAAAGTACTGAACATCATTGGCATTTCTGGGAATGGTCGCTGTTTTGATTGCTGTGACCTTCTTCAGGTTGGGCAACATTCAGGTAGGTGGGAAAATATGACTGTGAAAGTCAAGGATGGCTTTGTTTAAGACATGCCTTTATTTATTAAGGGTGAGGTTATATACAACAAGACATTGAAAAACAACTTTATGGATTACATCACATTCCAGCTGAAACTTTCCATATACCAACATGTCATCAGTGTAGTGGAAGATATTGGAAATGCACTGACTGATATTTTTAACAGTATCTTGAAATATTTCTATAACAATACATTCCAGATGTTAGCCTTTTATACTCTCTTAGACTATCTTATGTGTGTTGAAAAATTTGGCAGATAAAATGCAGAAGCTTGTTCTAGCTGGTGATATTCTTTGATGAGATCAAGCTTCAGAAACACAATGGCACCATTCATTATAAGAGCTATGTCATTCATGGTTGGTGAGATACAACATTCTCCCTGGATTGCTCTATTCAGAAGTTTCAGAACCATGCAAATTTATCCTTTGCCTGATGTTTTGCCTGATCCTTTGCCTGATGCCAGGCCACTTCATTAAGACCCAAGTAACAGGGCTACATATCAGCAAATCAAGACCGTACCTCTTAATTCTTATTATTTTGCAAGTTATAACATATTGTTTAATATGATGTTCTGTCACAAGCAGCACTGATTCGTATGCACAGATGTAACCCTGGTAATCTTGAATTTACATCAGTTGTCAGCATAAAAAAAAGCAAATATTTAGAAAAGTCTTTATGTAATTTTGTTGTTTTTTCACAAAGTGTACTGTCTGAATTAAACCTCACAGCTGGGTTGGCACAGAAATGCTAAATCTTTACCTTAAGCTGTAGAGATTTATGCTATTAGCCTTGAGTATCTCCCCTTTATCCCTCATCTTGTTCAGGGTGGTGGCTATTTTATCAGTATAAGTCCAGTATTTCACTTAAGTTCCAATTAAATTCTGCTTTGGAACAATGCATAGGTCTTTTACTGGCTCTTTATACAGGGCTACATTTTTCCCTATGCAAAGAGACATATTTACAAAACTTTTTAGTACTCACAATATTACAAATTATTCAGTTGTACAATCTGTTTCAGTATTCTGCAGAAAACACGACTGACAGACATTTTTTGTGAAAATATAAAGTGATTTAATTCAACTGCCATAATTTTTGTTTACATTTCGTAATACAAGTTAATTCATGATACTTTCACCAAAAAAATCTAGACGTTACTGAAAGCATAATTTCATAATAAGAGCCGTATGAGAGTACGGTTCCCAAAGCACATATAAAATCTTTTATAAAGTTAAACAGACCCCATACAATGAAAACACAGTCCCCACATTTAAAATATTACATGAAGTATTCCACAATAATTTATGAAATGTTACACAATGTTTAATGAAAACCACATGTATACCGGAATTAAAAAACATCAGAAGAGGAACACAGACATGCCTGATCATGTATCTCTGGCAATTGTCATTCTGAAGGGTATAAGAGGGTCCCATTTCCCCATTAATCAAGTGCTGGGGTAACACTGGCTGGATGGCCCCTTAAGGTGATGGGGCCACCCACTTCTGGTCTACTCCCACCAGGGTCTTTAATAACTATAAGCCAAAGAGCTGTATTCTAGTCGCTGAAGGAGGCCAGAGCTGTTTGACTGGGAATGCAGTGGGCACTTCTTAGCAGAAGGCCTGAGAAACTGCTGTAGTAAACCACAGTAGAAGTCCTGCCCCAATGCAGAGAGGCTGCCAGAGCAGAGAAGCAGAGAGCTCAGGCTCTCAAACGAATGAGGCCAGAACAGAGATGAAATGGTTGGGAAGTTGGAAGGATATTTCAGATGCAATATATAATATGTGAAATTGCTAAGATTGTAAGCTGGTAAGGCAAAAGGGTAGCTAGATGGCATGGTTTAGGCTGGAGAACCAGACACCAGCCTGCAAAGGCTATCTCTATGATTTTTTCCAATTTATAGTAGTCTAAAAGTCTCTGAACTTTCTCTATGAGACTTTTTTCCCTTGCTCTGATGGAACTTGCACAGCACAGAATGTAGTTTTATTTGAGTCACCTTCCCTTGAATTTCCCTGAATGCACACTCCCACTGTCATCCTGAAATTATGTAGGTCAACGGTGTTTTATCTGGTTCTGTGGGCTGGATGTGTGGCATGGGACCAGTCCATAGGCCTGATTTAGAGTGTGATCAGCCTACGGGTACAATCCAGCATGTTGGCCCAGGCCCCAGCACCAAATCTGGCCATAGAACAACCCTGTGCACAAGACTTTCCTGGGCACTCGATCTGGCTACATCCCAACTGTGAGCACTAGCCAACCCTGCCAACGGATGCAATCCGAAGTGTGGGGCTATGTAATTCAGCCCACAGGGCTCCCTACAGGTCTGGAAATTTGAAAGTGGGGGAGCAGTGGCAATGTTAATTGCTCCAGCTCTTGGCTTTGCCCACATCAGGCCCAAGGGCTGTAGGGTGAGTGTCACTTCTTAGGCAATAGTTGAATGATTTTCTTCTTTGATTCTATCATCCAGTGAAAGGCTTCTTCAGCCAAGGTAATAGATGATGAGCAGTGTTCCTCAGTATAATGGGGAGGAAATTAGATGGGTGGTGGGTATGAGAGAGTTGGAATATTCATGCAATGGATGGCCATAGTAGTGGCTAAGGAATCAAATCCACCAAATTGCATACACTGCTCTTAATATAGCTGATCGAAAAAAGTTCCACCAGAAGCCAGTGGTCTATGTCCTTAACTTCATTGTCTTCCTCGAACAAGTGAGCTGTGTGCCTGCATTGCTTCCAGAACTGCTGCAGAAGCAGTTTAGTAGTATGGTGACTTTGTCAGATACATTTCTATATGCTATTGCTTGTTACTGGCAAGACTGGATAAAACACTGCTTTCACTGCACTTTGAAAATGGCATCAACTACTCCAAAAAGATCATGTCATAGTGAGAGCAGTCATGGGGATTTGTGTATTTAACTCAATGTCCATAAACTGCAGTTTGTTTCTAGCTGGTTTCTGAAAAACATTCCACAGTGTATGTGAACCAACAGCAGGACAAAGGATGCTGAGTATCTAATGTGGAAGAAGTTCCTGCCATGTAGAACTAATGATTCACTCTGGAGTAAGAGCCATCTGGTTTTGTGGAGATTTACAACACACTATATAATAAACAGCTTAGTGCAAATTAGACCCCCCACATTCTGGGTAGACAAGGAACAAGCTAGTATGGAACCCATTGCATCATCTATCCAGCTTAATTGTTTAATTTATGACTACTGGCCTGATCCAGTACTCACTAAAGTAAATAAAAACACAGCAGTCACTCTTATCTGATATACTGCATCCAGTGTAATTGGCTTCAGTTACAAGGACCCTCTAAAGGAAGAAACCTGCAAGTTGCCAAAAACTTGTAGTACTTGTATCCTTTTTATATAATTTTGATCAAATAGTTCATGTAGATGCTATATTAAGAAAAAGCATTTTCACTAAGAAACTGGAAAGGACCACTGTCACTGAAACAGGCATTGCAAACTAGACTTCAGATTCTGGCCTTGCTTGCCTGGCCATGTATATGGGCAATACAAGCCTTCCCATTCTGGGGTGGCCCCTCATGGTACAACATTGTTGGTCTATTGTACTTCCAACTTAACCCCTGGGCCACATCATTCAATAATCCCCTCCAAATTTCCTAAATAAACACATACATAACAAAAATAGTAGTAATATAATGCCTTCCATCCTTTTTGAGTCTCTCAGCCCCTTTCACTCCCTCACTCCTTTTCCCTCAGATTATCAGTTCACCAGGTTTCTCCCTGGCATCTTTGAGCAAAACCCAAAGGACCATATATGTACACCAAGCAATATAAACTTCCGTCCATCTTGAGGCTCAGCTTTTAGGCTATTTTAAATTTTTCTCAGCGTTCTTTTGCAGATACACTCACCCACAGGGTTGCCTCTCAGGGGTCTTGCGCATTCCACAACAGGAAGGAACACCAGAGTACCATGAGCATGACACAGCCATGACCACTCCTGCCCTCCCCCTTGACTGCCCTGCACTCTTTCATCAATTACTCCCAGGGAGCCAAGCCAAGTCAGTCCCAAGGCTGCACTGACTGTTGGGTCACCTTTGATGTAGCAATAACTTCCTTCCATTCTTCCTGGTCTTTTGCGCTTCCTGGTCCAAGCAGTCACTTTTAATCCTGTCCAGTTATTGAAATGACAACAGCATCTAGTAGGTGGAGTTTCATTTTCATTGTGAGGTTGCTTGTAGTCCAGATTTTCTTTAGCTTTGCTTGTTGTCCAGTGGTGATGGTTGTTTTTACTTCTTTCTCTAATGTAGCATCTTCTGTGATGGTTGCTCGAAGGTACTTGAAGTCTGTTACTTTTTCTAGCTCCTCTTTACTAATTTTTACTGATACATCATCATTGCTACTGATTGCTGTTATCATTACTTTGCTCCTCTCTGCACTAATTTCCATCCCATATCTCTCTGTAGCCTTATGAACCTTTTTTATTATTTCCTTAAGCTCTTCTGGAGTTCCAGCTATTAGATCAACATCATCAGCAAAGCAAAGGTTGTTAATTTCTCATCCTCCAACTGACACTGTTCCAGTGAAGTTCTCTAAGGCATTTGACATGATTTGTTCCAGGTATAAATTAAATAAGCATGGTGAGAGAAGACAGCTTTGGCGTACTCTTACCGATGTTGCAGATCACTCCACAATGTTGTTGTCAAGCAGGACTCCACATCCGTATTGTTGTAAAGTTATTCTATAAGACTTATCAATATGGGACTAGTGTTATGTTTCTTCATTGTCAGCCAAAGTGCTTTTTGCCACACTCTGTCAAAAGCTTTTGTGGTCTATTGAAGTTATGATGGAGTTCTTGATGGTCACAGTACTTTCTGCACGTGATTCTTAAGTTGAAGATCTGTTCTGTGATGCTTCTTCCAGATCTGAATCCAGCTTATTTTTCTGCTAATACAGTCTCTGTTTGCGATTTGAGCCTATTTAGCCTATTCTAATAAGCACTTTACTTGGATGACTGATGAGACTAACGGTGTGATAGTTGGTACATTGGTGTAGATTCCCTTTCTTTGAGCTAGGGATTCTTACTGATTTGTTTGACTGCATTGGCCAGTTTTTCCTTTTCCATATCATATTGCAGATTTTGTACAGTATGTCAATTGTCTTGTTTCCTGTTTTTAATAGTTCTACAGGTATTTGTCCAGGACAGTTTCTTTTCCATTTTTCATGTTTCTGATCGCTTCTCCTTCGCTCAGATTGCCACATATTTTCCAGGTGAGCCCAGTAGAGTAAATGGGATTCCCAGGTGGTCACTAATTCTTCTTGGGCCTCAATTAACCCTTTACTATTTGGTTGGGAGGTGATACTAGCACACAGATTACAGAGACCATAGGAAGCAGCATAGGAAAAAGAGGGTTCTCCACAGTTGTGACCATGTTCCCTTGCTCCCTAGCATCCAAGCACTAGCAGACAGGGATAGGTAGTGATTAAACAGAGCTTTGACTTCCTTACCTCCCCTTCCAATGCACCAGACAGCATGCCAGAAAAATATGTTATGCAATATATATCTCTGGTTCACAGTACTCCCATCTCAGAACAAAGTAGACCCCAAAATGCAAACAGTGTCTTGGACTCTGTTCTGATGGCAGCACAAGAAAGAATTGCACTTTCTTAGAGTTCATGGAAAAACTATATGTAACCCCGAAATGTCAGTATTGAATACAGAAGGGAGAATGCTTCCAGTTTGCATTAGTGTGCAAAAAGAGACAGAATCCCGTGTCACATGACCTAATACAATATAAAATTCATACTATCGGATTAAATCACAACCATGATAAAAATGGATATTAAACTGATCTATCCATGGAAGAATTCACCATATTAAAGGGGATGTATGAAAACTTGCATACTAAAGCCTATAAATATTTAAGGTATGGAACACAAGATCCTTGAAAAAGTTAAGGTAAATCAACTCAGAAGTCCATGTACAGCCTTTCATGCATGTAACCCATCCAATGTGCATATTCTAATTCAGGGATCAAATGACCTTTGTTCAATGTAGCTTAATCTACCACAAAAAATTGAGTCTTTTTGCACTAAATGAATGGGAAAAACCCCCTGGACCTGCTTGTGCCCCTCATTTCTGACCTACAGCCCCCTGGCCTTGCTGATGACCCTCACTTCCAAGCCACAGACCTTTGGCCCTCCAAGTACCCACTCCCAACCCACAGTCCTCTGCTCCCCTGGGCCATGCTGGTGCCCCTCACTTCCAACCCACAGCCCTCTGCCCCCCCAGCCCTGCCAAAGGAGGTCCCCAGCTGCCTCCATCCCACTTGGGCCACAGCATGGTGGCTGCAGTGGCTCCAGCTCACACAGGCAGCAACGGAGCAATTCTGGCACAGGTTGGAGGGAGGGGAGGAGGAGGAGAACTGTGGCACCCCTCCTGCCCTGGGCTGGGGTTTCCACACTGTGCCAGGCAGCCCGGTCATGGCCCCTCCAACCCCCTCCCCCCACCCCTACACTCACACACACACACACAAGCAGCACTTCCTGGCTGCTGAGCCCCAGTGCCCCTAGCCCAGCCATGCAGCTCCCCACCACCCCCTTCCCCTGCTGGAGAGTCAGGCACCTTCTCCCCCCTAACCCTGCTGTGCAATAGCCTCAGTGCCCAGCCACATTCCCCCAGTGCTGGCAGGCACTGACCCTGGTTCACACAGGACAGTCCCCAAGCCCTGGCCCTCCAGCCCCCCTTCCCCATACACTTACCTGCATCCAGTTGCTGGGGCTGCTCCCACAACCCTGCCTGGCTGCATACTGGTCATGTGCATGCACACATGCATGTGTGCCCGCTGCCTCCAGTCACCCCAACCAGCTCTTTGCAGGCTGGAAGGCTGCCAGTCTGCCAGCAGAAACCCATGCTTTCCCATGTTTTTCTGGGACTTACTCGTGACCCTTTCAAATACTCTTATGACCCACAGGTTGAGAAACATTGCTGTAGTTTACAGGAATTGACTTCACACCTTTTAGCTGACTTGTCTAACTTTCTTGTGTGTCCCCATATAGACAAGCCCTTATACGTGTAGATGAAGAACTGGAGATTGGGCTTCAGACACAGTGTCAAGAGCACAGGCTGTCCTACTGACTTCAGACTCTCTGCACAAAGGGTTCAAACTACCTAATCTGTTCATTTAGTCCTTTTATATTGCATCTGCCCAATTAATTCCTGAGATTCATTTTCTTGATTGAATAATAGCTGTTTTAAAAAATGCAGTAGTTCTTCTAAAATATCCTTTCAAATCACCAGTCATGCTACCCTGCTATTTAAGAATAATACATCTGACGCCTTAGAGAGAAAGAAAAAAGAATCCTTCCCCCAATACCATAAATCACTGTCCCATGTCCTTCAGCAAATAACATTTTCTGATTTATGGCAATGAAACATTTCAAGGGGGAACCAGTTAGGAATTGCCAACAGTAGATACTGCCACAACCAGAAGCCACTAATTGCACAGTGGTAAATTCTCTGTTTTCATAAGTCCAGCACAGCTCTCTGTAACTCCACAGGTTGCTGAGTAGCAATGCTGGTGCACATAGCAGCTACTCTTCCTGTTTAAATAAACCACAAGTGCCCAGAGACTGTTTCAATAAATCATAGGCTAGAACAAATTGGAACTTCATTCAAGGTTCCATTTTACATTCACAGCTAACGTTCACTTTGCCTTTTATTTTTTTGTTTGTTTGCTTGCTCATTTACTTTTCCATAATTTTTTATTTAGTCTGTTTGTTTAGGTTCCTACACAAAATTCTTCCATGTACCTTGCCAGAAATCCCAGCAGAAACTTCTTTCACATACAATGTCAGAAATCCTAACAGGAAAATCAGCATAAAAAAATACCTAGTAAGATCTTCATTCATGTCTGCATATTTCCAAATAATATGAGAATTTTTGTTTTAATTTTGAGTTAGTTATTCTATATTAACAAATACATTGTTCATTAATGTGTTTGCCACATTTTCAACTCTTTTGTAGTGCATTCTCTTCTTTCATGCAGAATTGATGTAAATTATATGGTTTTCTGTAAGCAGAGTAGTTTAGATCAGTAGCAAACAGAACACATCATTTCTAGGGGTGTGCAAAGTGGGCTCTATTTGATTGGAATTCGTCCTGAATCGGGGACAGTGATTCAATTAATTGATTCAGATCACTGTCCCTGATTTGATTTGGCAGAATCTGAATCTGAAGATTTGATGCTGATTCAGAGAATCAGTGATTCAGCCATAGACACAGCTTTACATGTTTTTTCTATAAACCTTGAGGTACCAGCACAGCTTATGAAAGCTGTGATGCTGGGGCAGATGGAGTGTTCAACAGGAGTGGGGGGTGGGGGGGGGGGGCCTCTGTGTGCTCAACGGTGAACGCGGAAGTGGACCAGAAGTATTTCTGGCCCACTTCCAGGTCTGCCAGGAAATGCACTGGGGGGCTCCCCCGCATCCCCCTGACTCAGCAATCAGCTGCAGGGACCCCAGGTGCACCCCCAGACCCAGAAGGTACCAGTCACCAAGCTGGGGAGGCATGGGGAAGCCCCCTTGTACACTCTCCGGCAGACCTGGACATGGACCAAAAGTGCTTCTGGTCCACTTCTGGGTCTGCTGCCAAGCACTCTGGGGACCCCCCTCCATGCTCCTGTGGAACACTCTGTGTGCCCCAGCATCCCAGCATTCATGAGCCACCTGGTACCTTGAGGTATATAGAAAAAACATTTAAAGCTGTATCTAAGTTCGAATCGCTGAATCTTTCCAAATCTCTCCAAACCGATTCACAGGGATCCAATTCCATCTGGAGAGATTAAATGGTCCTTTGATTTGATTTGGATTCAAAGATTCGACCACCGAATTGAGCCAAATCTCCACTGAATCAAATCAGGGACCGAAGCTTTGCACAGCCCTAATAATTAGCGGGGGGGGGAGTCTTGGACTGGGTTTCACAATGTTTAAACCAGTCTGTGTGTGCCAAGCTTTTCTTATGGATATAGAACGGTTTTGTGTACTGAACTTCTGTTCTGTTACAGGTATAGACTGATTTCCAATCACTTATACTGGTAAAAGTGTAACGTTTGTACCTGGCCCTGCTGTCCAGCACTGCAATGAACAAGAATTCATTGTGCTCTCCTTGCTTCTGAAAAAAAGTTTTCTTTTTGTTATTTGTGTGCTTGTTTACAATTATGTGTTCAAAATTGCATTGGTCTTTAAATATATAACTAACCCTTCTAATTATAGTGACTATAAAAATAATTTCAGACTATGCATAACTAATTGTACTGGTGCGGGGTTCCTTGTCATGGACCTATAGGTCTGAGGTACAATCAGAATTTGATTTGCACATTTAGAGGTTTCTGGTTGGTATATTTTATACTCCTACCACTTGGGTTGTTTAACAAAGACTGGGGTAGAGCACCCATGTGCACACAAGCATGTATGTGTACATGTGTAGGTGCATATGAGTATATAAAAAGGACATATGTACCCTTTTACAGCACCCTGCCTACAGTACCTGGTTAATTCCTATTCTTTCTATGATGGAAGAAGCGGTCCTTGTCTTTTATTCTATAAAATGTCTTTAGGCAAGATGAAGAGTGTGGCTGGTGGTCAGCTGCAAGTTATTCTTGGTGGAAAAGGTGTGGGTATTACCAAAGGTGTAACTTACTACATCTGTACCCTGGGCATGACCTGCTCTGGGGGGAAGGGAGGGAGAGATACTGCTGAGCAGCAAGGCTGAAGGTGGGGAGGGTGGGTTACCGGGTCTGGGGACTCAAAAACATTCCTGGCTTCTACAGCATGGTCTGTTTGCTCCTGCAGCAAGACCATCATGGGCAACACAGTGGCTGGACAGACATTACACATAAACCAGTTTAAGTGATCAGAAACTGGTTCAAACCTATAACAGAACAGACGTTCAGTGCACATAAACCAGTTTGAAAATGGCTGAAACCCATTTGAGATAAACCTCGTTGAATGTAGTATCAGAGTTAATTTATTTGGCTCAAACCAGTTTATGTAATGTCTGTCTCAGATCCCTTGCTGGTTTAAGTTCAACCAGACACCCCAGCATCCTGGCATGCTTTCTGGGCTGGGTGGGGCTCCCTGCTCCACAGCAGGGCTGGCCCCTCCCCTCTGCTCCCTGGCTGGAGCTCGGCAGACTTGCAGGCACACCAGGGTCTGCCGGCTTCCCCGTGCCCCTCTCTCACTCCCCCACCTCAGGCCCCCCCCACCACTTGCTGCTTAAACAGAGTTCCCTTCCTCCTCTCTGCCATGCATGGACTGTAACTAGCACGTGGTATGCTAGCTAATGCTGAGAGGTGTCTGCGTGTGTTTCTCTCTCCAATTTCACTGGGATAGGGAGACAGACCAGTGACCACTTAGGACTTCTTCAGCTAATCAACAAGTCAGCCAGTAAGCTGTTTAAGAAGTTTGAAATAATGTGGAGTGAGGCTGTTGTTTTGCTAATTGGTTGATAAAAACTGTTATCAGTCATCTGGCTGGCTTGCTCACCTGTCAGTTTGCTGCAGACAGTATGATGATGCAGGGAGGGGAATTGAAAGGCTCCGAAGCATCAACAGATGCAAACACTGCCCCCCGCCCCCCTTGTCTCAGAGTGCTAGTGTTCAGCTGGGGGCTGGCAACACGCCCGTCCTTTGAGTAGCCAGTGGGGAAAAGCCTGGGATTGTGCAGGCAGACTTCTATAATGAAAGAGTCCTGCCAGGGCCTGTCCACACCCCCCTCAACTCAGCTCCCTGCAGAAGGGAAGAGAAGACAGTTCTAGCGCCAACCAGCTTCTAGCCTGAGCCAGCATGTGCCTGAATATCCTAAGTCCAGAGAGAATGTCTGTCGAGTTTCAAACCTGTTTGTCATGGAGCGGGGCCTAGGAGTGGCCGTGATCTCTCTAGCGCCCCCTACCGTGCCAAGTAGGTGTTCCAGCACCCTCGTTCTCGCCCGCCTGTTATATATTTTTATAAGGGAGGCTGCCCTTTTCCTCTTGGACACGGTGCTACGTTTGTCCTTGTCCCCTATTCTGTAAGGAGTGACCTGGTACACCCCCAGCATTATGGGCTACGCGTGCCTCCAACCTCCCCTTTAGCACGCCCCAAGCCTCGCAGATCTTCCGGATGTTATCCTGCCAATATACTTTCCTTAGAGGCCTTCTCAAAGGCCTCCACCTTAATGTTCGCTCATACCGGGCCTTTTCCTCTCAGTACACGCTCTCTCCGGGGCTTCTCTCAGTACGCACCCTCTCCGGGGGCTTCTCTCAGTACGCGCCCTCTCCGGGGGCTTCTCTCACACAGACAGTGCCCCACTGGGGCCAGTCTCTCAGCGCTTATGCGCTCCTTGCCCTCACCGGGCTTCTCAATGGGCTTGCCCCCTTGCAGGGCTTCTCCCTTACAGGCACAGCCCTACTGGAGCCTGCCTCCCATAGATCACGCGGTCACCTGCATTCAGGCCTGTGCCTCACGCTTCCCGTGGTCACCCGCACTCGGCCTGCGCCTAGCGCTTCCCGCGGTCTCGTGCACACTTGGGTCTCATCTCCCGTGCTTCTCACGGTCGGGGCTCAGGTGGCTGTAGCTGTGCCTGGCCCCCTGACCCACCATCTGGGTCTTCTGCCCTGCTCAGGCTTCTCCAGCTATCACCCACACAGGGCTGGGGTCAACACAAACCCCAAACGCAGCGCCACCCCGGCGCCAGACAGCTGTGCCTTCCCTGGCACCGCTTGCTGTGCCCTTACAGGGCACCAGAAACCCCCGTGCTGCTGGGGAGCTGCCCTGAGGCCTCCTCCTTCCCCTACAGCCTCACCCGGTCCTCCGGTGTACCCTCATAACTGCAACAGAAACTCAAAGCCATGCCAACCGGCTGTAACCCAAAATCAGCCTACCAGCTATAACTTCCGCGCCACCCTGGCTCTCCTTCAAGCCTCCCTGTCAGAGGCCTCTCCATCCCATATCAACATGCAGATGCTCAAACACTAGGCAGCCTTGCCTTGCTCTGCTCTGCAGCAGAGCTCCTGCTTCTCAGCCTGTCAGAGGGGAACTACTACCTAGGCTTCGGCCTGGGCTGCTTATATACTCCAGTCCCTGCCCCCTCCTGGCCATCTGACCAGCCTGGTTGCCCCAGAAACCACCACCTGTGTTGCCCTGAATATTGGCAACTGCCCTTATCTCTCCATATGAACAGGGCACCTGAGTGCCCCTGTGACACTGTTCAGCCTAGTCAGGTTAGACTAACCTGTAAAGATGGAATCAATTCAGGCTCAGGCTTTTTTAATGTCTGTCCCTAGCCAGTGTCTCTGCACCTTACTGCTGCTGCTTCTAGGAAGAGGATAGCCCAGGTGAGACTACTATTCTGGTATCCCTACTAAGTTGGCACTTAAGGCTGGTGCCCCCCGCACCCACTTCTTATTACACTACTAAGTATTACACAGAACGTTCATAGTGAAGGACACAAACCTAGATGACTATATGAGACTCTGACCCCTTTGCAAACTACAGCATAAGAGAAAGATGGTGGGTGGGCACAGAGACATGTGCAAAGGTACATGGGCAACTGGTGCCTCCTGAGTCTGGGGGGGCACCCGCAGATGCTGCCAGAGGTGTCAGCAGTGGGGATGGAGCTGGCAAGCACCTGCAGACACTGTCAGTGGCATCAGCAGCGGGCATGAAGCTGGTAAGCACCCACAGATAGTGCCGGCAGCGTTGGTAATGGCCTATGCAAAAGTATGTGGCTTTGAGTTAGAATTTTCAATGCAAAGCTGGCACTAGGACTTCTTTGACCTCACTGCTGTTAGGCATGAGTAAGTAAGTGGCCATAAAGCCATCCCTCTATTACTTCCATCCAGGAAGAGGACAGACCACCTGCAGGTGCTTCCTCAGCTTGATGAAGGGTGTTTGTACCCAACAACTTGCAAAAAAAAATTTTTCCAACTATTTTACTTGGTCTAATAAAAGACATTGGATTTACCTAAAGAACCTTGTCTGCCTATGTCCTTAGACCAGCACAGTTGCAACCTCTACCTCTATTAAGACAATCTCTTTCCTTGCATGTTCCTCTTTGAATGTGTAAACATATGCGCATCCTCCTGTTCAGTGTAATATTTAATATTGATATAAGTTCAAAAAACTAAATATCCATCTGAAAATAGCATTCATCTACCTTCCCTATACTATACTTCAGAATGAGGAAAGGGTGAAGGTCATAAATGAGTGAAGCACCAAAAGGAAGCACTATCTTCTTTCTGAGTTACAGCAAGCCAAGATCTTTTATTTAGAAAGGCAGTGCATGCAAGACACAGAAGTGTTGTCATCATCACTAAAGGGAATGGAATTCAAACCCTCACACAGGACTCTAAAAGATGAAAGGAAAATGAAACAACAGCTGAAAAAACAAGAGCAATAGGTTATGAATGGTGGGAGACAGGGGGAAAGGAAATCAGGAGTAGGGGTCTCTAGAGCAGAAACAACCCACTCTTCGATCCCTGAACTCTTAATTTTAGATTTTCTTTCCAGCGACCAGAACTGTTGAGATGAATATAAGAAAAAGTAGTGAAAGAGTTGCAGCCCTGTCCAATATATCCTTCTCAGAAGTATTAAAAGATAGCAGTTATAAAGGACAATCCTGCACCCATCCTCCCTCAGTCATAGGTCTTGTAAATCCCCAGACTTGATTTGGTAAGGTGAAAGATTCACCATGCTTGAACACAACCTGTTTACAGTATGTATAATATCCAGCAGTCCTTAGGATCATTAATCTGACATAATTTCATAGCTAAAACCATCAACACTGTAGCAATTGAACTTTAATAGTGAAATGTCAGCTTTGCAGTGGAGGGTTGATTTAATTGGTCATCTGCGACTAAGAAAAGTGCTTTTAAGTACAAGCATCCAACTGATGGTAATACTTCATTGATTTGCTTTCTTTAGAATACCAAAAGTAAATTTTTTTCAAGAACTGTCTGCACATAGTAGCCAGTTTTAAAGGGCTTCTAACTCATCCAAAGAATGGAAGGGTGATTTAAATTAATGTTTCTGAGTGGAATTATGCAAAACATTGCCATAAAATAGTAAATAGAATATAATCCTATTGCTTTTCTTCCCCACAGACAAAACTCTAACTCTTGCTTTCTAGCATATTATCATAACAATCTCATGGCTTGACTGTTACAATTCAACTTGGATATTTTTAAAACTCACAATACCCTTGTCCACTGCATTCAACCTGCCATGTCAGACTGCTGGCTTCTTCTTTTCCCTTTCTCCCAACCCCATCAGTTATTGAAATATGCCCCCTCTTTCTTTTGGCCATTTCATTGACTTCCTGTTGCGCTAAGCTTCAAATTCAAACTTTGGGTTCTTGGTTTCATAAGTCTAAATTACCTAGCCTATGATTACATCTTTGACAAGCATCCTTCCACACCTTGCTATACCAGTAACAATTGAATATTTTTCTATTAAAACTGTTTTTCCTCCAGAAATTGGGGTTTTTTTGATTAAATGAAAATGTTCACAAACATTATCTGCTTTATGTGAAGAAACAAAAACCGTTTGCACAAAATGACCCAAAATTACTTTAGCCAAAAATTGAGATATTTCAATTTGGAAATGGTGCTGTAGTGCTTTCTTGAAGTTGTAGCTCAGTTGCCTCATGTCTCTAGTTTTCTCCACAAGCTGGGCTTTCCATGATACACTGTGGACAGGGATTCTCAACATTTATTTACTTCCCCCCGCCACAAAGGGAATTGTGATGCAGCAGGGACCATGCAGTTTGGCAAGGGAGCCCTGCCAGTGGAGCAGAATGGATTGAAAGACCCCAACTGGAACGATCAGAAGACACCAGGGCAACTTTGCCAACAAACATTTTGGGATTGCCCAAATAGCTGAGTTTTCAAAATCCAATTTTTCCAGGAAGATAATTCTGAAAGCTTTACCTCTCACACAAGCCTTTAGTTTTAATGTGATGCTGATCTCCTTGTCTCTTTCTATTTTTGCATTATGTTTACAGTAAACTTTCTCCCCAAGCCTATTGAACAGAAGCCAGATTCAAAAATGTGTAGACATGATGGGAATTGCTCTGTGTATGAAGTTAATAAAGTATACACAGATGGTATTCAAGTTTACATAGCATTGTCTTGGATTTTGTCAGACCAATGATTTAGTATTTAACAATAAATTTAAACAATAAAAAAATGTAAAATAGGCATTCGAAAGTCATATAATTGACCTTGTGGGAACATAATAGATTTTGATTCATTTAGTTTTTTTAGTTTCTGAGCCTGTAAGCACTTGGAAAGTACTTGTAGCACATTTTCTTCATAAACATAAGTGCTAAATAGTTACTTTGAAAAAAAAAGATATAATTTTCACATAATCTCATGTCTCCAGGAGTTGTGGCTTTAAGGAAAAGAAACATCAAATATTGCAAGACTTACAATAAAATAATGAGGGTGGGCAGCACTGATAAAAGACTTTTTGAACTACAAATGGCTTGCTTTGTGCACTGCACTGTCAGCTCTTTTTGAGTCCAACCCTGCCACCTCATCTACAATGAAATCCATTTCTGAGTAGACTTGTATATATGTGTCCCAAAATATTATCAGTGAGGATGATCGATGTCTTTACATATTATCAAGCAATTTTTTGAGTCTCATAATAAATTGATATTTTCCTTACCAACTGAGTCTATTAGGTTATGGGAATATGAGACAATCTTTGCCTTCATTTACAATAGAGGAATTTTCTTGCCCTTGTGATTGTGGAGAAAAGTATGAAATATCACTTTCATAAATCCTAAAAGCTCACCTCCCAGACAACAAAGGAAAAAGGAGCTTGCTCATTTGTTTATTCGCTTTTTTTAAAACTCAGGAGTTTTCTAGCCAGATCTTGTGATATTTAGAGCCTAACCCAATTCTGATGTTTTGGCCTGGTTCTATTTTGTACACCTGTTGCAACTGAGGTATGGAGAGATTAAAGTCCAGATCCTCATTTGGGCCACATTTCAGGAAAGCATCCTTTTTCAGGAAAATGGTGCTTAACTTTATTCACACACACAGTTGCTATCCTGAAAAGGGATGGATTTGAGCACATTGTTAAATGCCTTCCTGAATCAGCATCTGGTATAATGGTATGGCACTACTGAAATCAGTAGACTCTTCAATTTATACCACATAAGGATCAGGTCCTAATGTTACAGGTCACACACTGCTTCATGTTTGATAATGAGCAATACACAAGCTGAATAGCTCATACTTCAGACCACAGGGTGCACAGCAGCCAACCAAAACTGTTCCCATGTGGTGTGCCAGCTACGATAGGAGCCAAGAACTTCTATTGGGGTGTGGGACACATGAAAGCTTAGAGCCCTTCCAAAAGGAGAACATTTCAAGAGGGCAGCAGCTGATACCTTCTAATTGTTCTGTGTGAGGAAGCTGAGAACAATTCAAATGAAACAAAAAACTCCAGCTTTAACCCTGGATGAAAAAGTGTTAAATTTGGAAGGGGTTTGCTGCATTTGAATCTTTCTCATATCACTCACACACAACAGTTAGAACATGCCAGCTGCTTCCCTTTTGAAACATTCTCCTTTTGAGAGGTCTCCAAGCTTTCCTTTATCCATGCCCTTAGTGAGGCATATAAGTCTGGCTGATGGATGTTCAAGGGCACTTTCTCTGGCTACACCAACCCCCTTATTAAGCAACACCACCCAGTTTTTGGCCATAAATGCTTCCTGATGGGAAGAAGTTAGGGCAAAATCTCTACTCCAGGATATCTCCTCTGCTGCAGTCTAGAATATCTTTGACACAGATGTTGTGCAGAGTATTTTCTTTTCCCAAGTAAATTTCATTATCTGAACTGATTCATGTAGGTCTGAGCACAAAGTCAGTGTTTAGCAAATAATAACTCATTCATAGACTCCAGCTCCCTAAATGTGAACTGACTGGTTTCAATTTCTACTTCAAAGTTGGTTTTTCATTTTAAAGGTCTCTTGCATGAGCTCTGATGGGCTAATTTCATAGAAAACAATAAGGTATAAATTTTGGAAGAACTGATATTAATCCAAAGAACTTTCAGGTACATTTATAAATTCAGTCTTACTAAGGCAGAATACTGGGGTTTGCTTTCAAACTGGTTATTTTCTCAGGAAAAAATGTAATGTAGTGGCAGCTGGTAAAATAATCAGGATCACACAGACATGACTATGTAGTGCCTGTCGATCTGCTCCACCACCATCAGACTGCATTCTTAAGTACCCAGAAAACAGTGGGATTAAACCTCCTGTATGCTTATTATAGGATGGGGAACGCATAGCAAAATGTCAGATACATTTTTCTGGACAATTGGATGTGGTCACAGAAGTAACAAGAAGTACAGAAAAGATTTAAAACCTTCAGCCTGCTCTGGCAGTTGTTATACATTAAGCAACACATAAAAAGCAAAGTGATCCCTTTATTAGATTAACTTTGTTCACAAAAATTATGATTAAATGTCAAGCCCTCTTTTGGTGTTGCAGTCTTAAACCAGGCCTAGATCAGGGAATATTGATCAACTTGTATGACTTGCTTTACAGCTAGTTTTGAAAATTAATTTCCTAGATACTGATCCAGTTTGCAGTTATTATTAGACGTATTTATGTTATAATTTCCCCCTATTTAGGCTCTGTGTTGAACCAAGCTTTAGAATAATGCAGTCTCTGCATTGAAGAGCTTACAGTATAAAAAGAGCAAATCCAAAAAATGTGAGAAAGTTACATGCTATACAAAGTGTTCAGAGTAATGATGGGCATGCGTCTGGTTAACTTCATAAGTGTGCACTGCTTGTTTGATCACATATTAGTGGCTTTCCTGATCAAAGTGTCCTATACCACAATCTCCTCTTCACATCATTATCCAAACACCACATCCAGGCAGTTATTGAGTGTCTTCTGTATACAGCTTTTCAAAGTAACACAACACAGGATGTATTTTTTCCTGACATAAGGAAGCAAGTAAGAAGGTACATCCAGCTGTGAAAAATATGATGATCTTCTGACAGCTGTTATTGCTCCTCAGGACACCACAGTCCCAGTTCTTCTGGACCTGAGGTCAGGGTTCTGAAGAGATGTGACTAGAAGGTATGAATCTCTCATACTCATGTCTGAAATCCACAATGGGCAAAACTGGGGGTGCTACTTAGTCCAACCAGGTCAGGCTATTTGGTCCTTGCTCTGAGCAGCCTGGCTCTGACAAATTTTGAAATTACCCTAGAACTTGGTAAAAAACCGTAATCTTTTTCTGCATTTGGATTAAAATATATATGCTTATATAGGCAGGATGTGTCTACACAAGATGCTTTACTGTGCAGTAGACTAAACTACTACACAGTAAACCATAACCATCTACACATGCACAGCATTTATTGTGCAGTAAATTAGCCTACTGCATGGTTGGCTAGTAGCTGTAGATACAGGCAATAGATTTACCACGTAGTAGGTACTGTGCAGTAGTGTGCATGTAGACAGCTGATCAGGAGCAAACTGCTCCTGGTCCACCCAGGCAGCAATGGGTGGGGAGACTGTCTCCTCCCTGGGGTAGCTGCCTGCCTCCCAGCCCTGACTGGGGTATGGGGCTGGGAAGCAAGCAGATGCCTGGGAAAGGGGACAGTTTCCCAGCCCCATGCCCTGATTTGCTGATCAGGGCACAGAGTTGGGAGGCAGCTGCTCTGCAGGTGGGATAGCTCCCCCAACACCCTGGGGGTGACCCTGTGCCCCCTGCCAGCCTGGGGCTGGCACTTGTGGGAGCCTGGAGCTACCCCTAGAAGCTGTAGGGGGGAAGAGCAGTGCAGGAGTATCTCTGCACTAAACTGTGCCCATTGGGAACAGATTTGCTCCCAATGGGCACACTTGTAGATGCACTCCCAGGGAAAGCTTACTGTGCCTCTTACTATGCAGTAAGCTTAAAGCACATTAATAGCACATGTAGATGTGCCCACAATCACATAAGCTTACACTTGAATTTTAGCATAGAAATTTAGGGCATCTTTACATGTGCTCTGAGTGTGTTGGGGGGCACTTTAATTAGAGCAGTTTTCAGAAGCGGCTGTAATTAAAGCATCTGCAGCATCTTGTGTATTCAGCGTCCCACACTTCAAAATGGCGATGAGGGTACTTAACTAAAATTTGTTTGACGAGCTTTAGTTAAAGCACCCCACTGCCATTTTGAAGCATGGGGATGCTGAATCTATGAGACACCAAGGCTGCTGGAGTGTGCTAATTAAATTAATTACAGTGCATCAGAGCAGACGTCCTGCACAATATACAATACTTGCTGCCCTCCCATTCTCCATTTTCACCTTTGAAAATAAGTGGCCTAATTGCCTTGTCCATCTCTGTCAGCCCTCTTTCCTTTTCCTTTTTCCTCCACAGATGGCAGCAGGTAGAGAATGCTGCCTAAAGATCAGTAGCATACAGTAACAATTATTACAATCAAAGGTAGTAATTGCCCAAAACTTTCACAGCAGTGGAAGTTATTAAAAAGCCAGAAGTAGGCTCAATTTAAAACAAATGGTTGCTGTTATTTTCCATCTGCAAAGCCAATAAAATTATTGCACAAAAAATTATACACACTGTAAGCCTGAAAACAACATGAGAGCCAAATATATGGGATTTTCCATGTTTCTCTAATTTCTGATGAGTAAAATATAATATGCAACAGAAGTAATCCTGATGCTGTTTTCTATTTACCTTGAAGTTCATAGTTATTATGTGCCTAATGATTTTCATATTACTAGTATGTTTTCTGGAATTAGGATCTTTTTGTTCGGTCTTGCAAAAGCCAAAACCACTAGCATTGCTTTTGTACAAGGGGGGCCTATATTTCATTTAAGACTTCAATTTAAAGTTTAAGACTGAAAAAAGGAAGTAACTGATGTATAGAGGGTTTTTGATGGGCTTCTGCAAAGAAGGAAATTGTAAATTTCACCCAATATGTAGAACTTCACCTAAAAAATTGCCAACAATTTCATAATATTCACTCACATCCTTTCTGTAGATGGGTTTCATAAATTATGATCATTCTGTCTTAGTTCTTTCACTTTAATCTAAAGCAGTAAAGCAGAGCACCAATGTTGACACAGGCTAGAACTGGACAGGCTAGGAGCAGGGTGGATAACAAAAAAAGACAAAAATTATCTGAGGAAAAATCCTGCAACCTGGAAACATTACAAATACAGGCCACAATAAGGCATATATGAAAGAATATAAAAAATTAGTAAAGTTCAAAGTGGTAAGTGGGAAGAAGTTATTCTTAAACAGAAGATTTATCTAAAAATCAGTGAAAGATCCCATTATATATAAAAAGGTATTGATGACTGAAGAGGAATGGAGATTCCTCCACTACTGCAACTCCAACTACTGCATCACAGAGGCAGACTCATTGACCCATAACTGGATACACATTATTTGAAAATCTTTGCTTCTATTTAATGCTCCAGTGGAGACTAGATAGACAATTGGAATGGAAAGACATTTTCTAAGATAATATAATGAACACAACATTACTGTCATATCAGAACAGACCTCATGTGTGCTAATATAAGTTGCTAAGGTAGAGGCCAGTAATATAACAAATTAGAATCTGGAAAGTGGATTGCTAAAGGTACTACTGATTAATAACAGTGAGCTATAACATTAAATGAGGCTGACTTGTTTAATTTTCTGACTTTGATCTCATAAGCACAAAGTCTCTGTATTGCTGTGCATGAGAAAAACTAAACATTGTCCTCCATTTTACTGGAATGCTGCATGCAGGACCATGGGTATAACAGGGCAGCCCTGCCCCTGTTACTAGAAAGGCCCAAGAGGGTAAGGCCCTTGGGACCAGGAAGGGCAGTAAGGAGTAACACAGTCCAGGTGAACTGGGCCAGAAACTAGTAAGGCCAAGTAGTCAAAGAAGCAATTAGCTACACTTGGTAGCTGGGTACAGAAGACAGTCACATGACTGGAAGGAGATGGGGCTTGAGAATATAAGTCCAGTCTCTGACCATGCAGGAGTGGCCCTTGCCTGCTGCTGGATACAGGCACCTAAATCACTGAGGGGAGCTGAGGAAGGAGACTCCTACTGAGGTAGGGTGTACAGGCAGCATTTACCCTGAGGAGGGAGACTACTTGTATTAAGAAGCAGCTGGCTTGTGTTTTTGTTCTGTTTGAACTGGGATGTGTCTATGTGTGCAATTAATGTGAAGCAATAAACTCTGAAGTTTATTGCTCCCAAGCACCCCATTTGAACATGCGCTTGGGACTGCAGCATGATGAGCAAGGGTGGAGCAGCCCTGACTGGCAGAGGGCCTGGGGGGGTCAACCTGTCAGCTCAGGACTGTTTCCCCCAACTTAGTGTGCTGTGGATGGGCTGGCTGGGGCACAAGGGTGCTTCAGTGCATGGCTAGCCACAGATAGCCCCCTCACTGAAGCAATGTCATGCCCCAGCTAGCTGGGGCAGTATATACACTTGCACTACTGCAGTTTTTTATTCCACAGCAGAGTAGTACTAATGTTTACAAGTACTATCCTGCTGCAGAGTAAATTAGTTTACTCCAGCCCAATAGGGTTGCATGTGTAGATGCCAAGACATTTACTATGCAGCTAATTAGTCAACTGCATAGTAAACCTCTCATGCCCTGCTATTTATGCCAGGAGCTAGCCCCAAGCTAAAGGGGCAGAGGCTGGCATGCTGAGACTGAAGCCACAAGAAGGGCTGGTACTTGGGTAATGAGGTCTTAAACAATTGACCAAGGCTGAGGGTGCAGCCAAAGGAAAAAGGGGCCAGGGCCTCAAGAACCAAGGCCCCAAGAATGCTCAGAAGCCAGTGCTCCCTTAAAGGAAAAATACTCAAGGGTGAGTACAGGTCCCAGGCGAGGCAACCAGTGAGGTTACTCCGAGTCCCAGGGACTGCCTCCCTCAACAACATCATCAAAGGCATGGAAAGTGAAAGACTGAAGGTGAGGTAGGGTCAGGGGTGAGGAGTTGACAGGCACACTGGACCACAGGGGAGAGAATCTGGTACCAGGGTAGCAGCTCCCCCAGCCAGGGCATCAGAGTGTCCTAAAACTGAATATGGTAAGTTATCTTTTGTATTCTCAGAGGTCATCTTATAAACAACCAGAACAAAAATATATCAGGAAAAATATGATCTTCAAAGCAACAGTTTTAAGGGTAAGGATTAGCTACTGTCATCAGAAAGACAAGCAATAGATTCTAACTCCATAAAGAGGACCAACATGCTTTTTAACCTTTAATGATTTAAGCCTTGCCATGGAAACAAAATGGTGGGCATTGCTACAGGAAGGAAGAATATATAAGAATGCTTTTGAACAAAGTAATGCAATTTACGGTCAGTGTCTCTGACCATAAATTATACTTCTCAGACACTTGATTGTCTGGCAGGGCACAGAGATAACGCATTCAGCTTGGAAGGTAGCTTTGCCAACATACAAAAAGAACTGTTTCACTTTCTATCAGTGTTGTCTTTGTATCAACCTCAGATCATAATGTAACTCTAATTTTACAAAGCAAGAAGTGTTCCCTATTAAGGCTATAGATGTTTGTTAGAAAATGAGCCAGATGTTTGTTAGAATGAGCCAGATCCCTGGGTCTACATTTTCCTGTGCCAACTGGAAGGAAACAGTGGGTATCCTGGATTGGAAATGGTCATGTATTTTTCTTCCAGAGATCCTACAAGCAGGAGGAACTTACCGGCAGGCACTTCCAGGAAGACTGGAGCACATGATTGGCTGATTGGGGCAGCAGTGGGATATTCAAACCTTGGCCTTTAAAAGCTGCGGTTTAATGTAGCCCCCAGCACTCGGGACCCGGGAGCAGCGGGGAGAGGAGGGATCTAGGCACACGTGTCCCACACGCATGTGTGCCCCCTTACCAGACCTGAGGCAGAGGTGGATGCAGCAGCAGTGGAGCCAGCAGCAGAGGCAGCTGCAGCTGATCCCCCTAAGGTAAGTGGGCAGAGGGACCGGAAGCAGCTGAGTCGGATCTGGAGGGGAAGCCCCCCAGATCCCTCTTAGCTGAGCCAGTAGGGAGCCACGGTCCCAAGCCACGCCGCACAAACAGAGTGCGCCAGCGTTTGCATCGGCATTTGCACTGGCAGGCAAGCAGGAAGGGCCAGGAGAGAGACTCCTACTAGGGCAGGGTAAAGGCACTGCACGAATATGGTGTTGACACGGAGTGCTGACAGGGTCTCTGCCCGGGGGGAGCAGCCTACCCGGGGCTTGTCTGAGGCCTCCACCCAGACAGAGCCCATGGGGGAGCTGGCGTTCCCCCACCCCCCTGGCCTGTGGGGGTTGCCCAGCAAGGCCCGGGGGGGCAGGGATTGGGGAGCCCCACACCTGTCCTGCAGGTGCCCACCTTAAGGGCCCTGGAGGTGCAGGTGAGGGAGCTCCAGGAGAAGGTTAGGCTAAGGTGAATCAGGGAGGTGGAGGAAGAAATTGACAGCTATTTCCTTTCCCTGCAGGGCCACACACTCAAGGAAGAAGCACCTCGGGAAGTGCCCTCCACTGCAGAGTGGCAGATGATCACTTCCAGAACCAGGGCTGTTTGTAACACAGCAGTACCACAGGTACGAGGCCCTGGCAACACTGGAGGAGAAGGAGGGAGAGGAGGCAACCGGAAAGGAGGCAACTCCACACTCTCCACACTCCGAACAGGCCGAAGGAGCTAAGCAGTCCTGGAGGAGGAAGCGTCGAGTGATTATCATAGGCGACGCCATCCTGAGAGGTACAGAGGGCCCCATCTGTCGCCAGGACCCCTTGACACATGAGGGTACTGCCTATTCGGAGCAAAGATTCATGACATGACAGGGATGATCCAGGCCATGATTCAGCCTACCGATTACAACCCCACAGTCCTAATCCATGTGGGTACTAATGATGCGGCCAGGAGAAGCCCTGATCACCTGATGGCGTACTACCATGCTCTGGGAGGCGTGCTGAAGGAGATAGGTGCACAGGTGGTATTCTCTCCTGTTCTACCAGTGAGCGGATGTGGAAGACACGATGAGACATGCATCGCAGTGACCAACTGGCAACTTTGGGAATGGTGTCTTGTGGCGGGCTTTGGCTTCTTTGACAATGACCTGCACATCATGATGAGAGACATGCTGGGGTGGGATGGGCTCCACTTTTCCCCTAAAGGTAAGTGTGTGTTCTCTAGGTTGGTGGATCTCCTCTGGCAGGCTTTAAACTAGGCTCATCGGTGGAAGGGGAAGACGAGGGAGGAGGAAGACTTGGACCACTAAACCAATCAGCACTCACAAGTACAGCCCAGACCAGACCAACAAGCGGAACATATGCGCAGGTAAGCAACAGGGGCCAGGGTGATGCTGTGATTAGGGGGCCAGTGCACACATCCACAGGAGGCCTCAAATACCTCTACACAAACACTCATAGTATGGGAAACAAGCAGGAGGAACTTAACCTCCTGCTAGCTGACACCAACCCAGACATAGGGGGGCTCACTGAAATGTGGTGGGACCCAACGCATTACTGGGCGGTGAATATCAAGGGCTATAGGCTGTATAAGAGGGACAGGACAGGGAGGAAAGGCGGGGGTGTGGTGCTCTACATTAAGGAGGAATACACATCCTCATCAGGTAGCACAGAGTCAGAGGAGGGGCACATGGAAGTGCTCTGGGTTAGAATACAAGGCAGTTGAAGGGAAAGAGACTTAACGGTGGGGGTCTACTACAGACCACCCAACCAAGGGGAAGAGCTAGACCAGGAATTCTTAAGTCAGCTCACAGAAGTAGTTAGGTCAAAGGACGTGGTTCATCATGGGTGACCTGAACGTTCCAGACATCTGCTGGGAAGAGCAGTCAGCTAGGTCTGACCACTCACGTAGGTTCCTAGCCAAAATGCAGGTCCTCCATCTAACCCAGGAGGTGCACAGCCCCACCAGGGGAGATGCCTTGTTGGACCTGGTGCTGGCCACAGGTGATGACCTGCTGAGGGGGCTGCAGGTGCTCGACCAACTGGGCAACAATGATCATCACCTGCTGGAATTCACCATCCAGCGCAAGGTGGCAAAGGCCTACAGCAAGGCAGCAGCCCTAGATTTCAGGAGGGCAGACTTCAATGAGCTAAGGAGACTAGTTGGGAAGCACTGAGGTCCCGGAGGGGAGGGGAGGGGAGCCAGTGTCCAAGAAGAGTGGTTGCTCCTTAAGGAGACAATCCTGCAAGCCCAAAGGGGGTAATCCCAACACAGATCAAAGGCAGCAGGAGGGCCCAAAAGCCCCCATGGCTCACCAAAAGCATCCGGGAATGTCTTCTAGCTAAAAGGGAGGCATACACCCAATGGAAGGGAGGAGCCATCACCAGGGAAGACTATACTGTGGTTGCTCGGGGATGCAGGGGGGCAGTCAGGAAGGCCAAGGCAGAGATGGAACTGGGGCTAGCTTCCCGGATCAAGGACAACAAGAAGTCCTTTTTTTAAATACATAGGGGCAAAAAGAAGGTACCAGATAACGTGGGGGCCCCTGCAATACATGTTAGGAAATTTAGTCATCACACCAGACAACAAAGCTAACATATTTAATTACTTCTTTGCCTCCATTTTCCTGAACAGGGACCAGATCATCCTCCCCACCAGGACCCCCTCAGGCCCCAGGGAAAGCGCACCTAGGCCAAGGGTCAGGAAGGATCTAGTTAGGGAACTTCTGGAGGGACTGGATGTATTTAAATCAGCTGGTCTGGACGATCTCCACCCCAGAGTGCTGAGGGAATTAGCTGAGGTCATTGCGGGATGCAATGCGCACAGCATTATGCGCACTCGTGGTGCTCTGGTGAGGTGCCAGAGGACTGGAAGAGGGCCAATGTGGTTCTCATCTTCAAAAAAAGGGAGGAAGGAGGACCCGGGAAACTATAGGCCAGTTAGTCTTACCTCGATCCTGGACAAGCTTTTTGAGAGAATTATTCTGGCACATGTCCACAAGGGGCCAGCAGGGGAGATTATACTTAGGGGCAATCAGCATGGGTTCATTAGAGGCAGGTTCTGTCAGACCAACTTAGTGGCCTTCTACGACCAGGTCACCAAATCCTTAGATGCAGGGGTAGCAGTAGACGTAGTCTTTCTGGGGAAGGCCTTCAACACTGTCTCTCACCCCGTTCTCATTAAGAAACTGGGGGACCGTTGTGTCGATACCTACACAGTCAAATGGGTCGCCAGCTGGCTGGAGGGTGGTGGGCAGTGGGGTTCCGCAGGGCTCGGTCCTTGGGCCCGCACTGTTCAACATCTTCAACAGTGACTTGGATGAGGGGGTAAAAAGCAGCCTGTTCAAATTTGCTGATGACACTAAGATGTGGGAAGATGTGAGCACGTTAGAAGGAAGGAATAGGCTACAATTGGACCTAGACAGGTTATGGGGGTGGGTGGATGAGAATAGGATGGGATTCAACACTGACAAGTGCAAGGTGATGCACCTGGGGAGGAAGAACCAGCACCATACCTACAGGCTGGGGAACTCCCTTCTCATCAGTAAAGGCAGAACAGGATCTTGGAGTCATCATTGATGCCAAAACGAATATGGGCAGGCAGTGTGGGAATGCAGTCAGGAAGGCCAACTGTACCTTGTCATGCATCCACATATGCATCTCAAGCAGGTCCAAGGAGGTGATCCTCCCCCTCTATGCAACACTGGTCAGGAGTACTGCATCCAGTTCTGGGCGCCGCACTTCAAGAGGGATGTGGACAGCATGGAGAGGGTCCAGAGGAGGGCCACTCGCATGATCAGGGGGCAACAGGGCAGGCCCTACGAGGACAGGCTGCGGGACCTGAACCTATTCAGCCTCCACAAGAGAATGCTGAGGGGGGACTTAGTGGCCTGTTACCAACTAGTCAGAGGGGACCTGCAGGTATTGGGGGAGTCCCTGTTTCCCCGAGCACTACCAGGAGTGGCTAGAAATACTGGTCACAACCTGGCAGAGGGTAAATTCAGATTAGACATCAGGTGGTGCTACTTCACGGTCAGGGTGGCTAGGATCTGGAACCAACTTCCAAGCGAAGTGGTGCTGGCTCCTACCCTGGGGGTCTTTAAGACAAGACTAGACAATCACTTTGCTGGAGTCATTTGACCTCAGTACTCTTTCCTGCCATGGCAGGGGTTGGACTTGATGATCTGCTCAGGTCCCTTCCAACCCTACTAACTATGAAACTACATAGTATGTTCAGGACAGAAATATGACCTGTCCTCATAGTTCATTACCTTTATGGGTTCTGTTACTGGAGGGGACATCCCAGGACTGTCCCTAAATAGGGAATCCCAGCAATTTGACTTCAGTAGAGTTGGTGCTAGGGATTTGCAAGTGGAGACCACTAAAGCCATTATGAAGGCATAATGCCTCCAAGGAGATGCCCATCTCCTTTGATATATCAGAGATCATGGATTACTGGGGCTCAACATGTGATATGATGTGTATGCAAGTGCACATACCACAAATACAAACCATCTTTCCAAAGTTTGGGAAAATTCCATGGGAGGTAGGTACCTCTTTCTCCTTTTTTTGTTTATTCAAGTGTTCCTGCTGGAGGAGACAACATAGCTCTTAGGATTGTAATCACACACACAATTTCTGTCGGTGAATTATTATTTATTGTTTCTAGCATGGTAAAGCCCCATGGTCCGGTAGCATCCCAGCATGGCACTGTATACACACAGATCAGAGATGGTCCCCGCCCTAAAGAGTTTACAATATAAGTACAAGGTGAGAAGCAACAGTGAGAACAGAAGTACAAAAAAGGAAACACTAGGCAACTATGAGACAAAGATCTGCAGGATAAGCATAGGTCACACCACACCAGAGAGTAATTATTGCTAAGATTTTTTTTGTCTGTTGTGAAGAAAAAAGTTAAGTTATTGGAAGGATTATTGATGTGTCCTTGGTTGCGGGGGGGGGCGCTCCCTCCATGCATAAAGGACAGTAGGAGAAAGCATAAAAGCTCTTGTGGAAGTAGGAAGGCTAAAGTGGCAACATTTCCATAAAGGAGGCAGAGTTCAACATCTTGCAATCGTGTATTAGATGTAAACTATGGCATAAATCACCTGCCATAGCATTGCTTGGTCTTCAGTTGTGTGATTCCTGGTTTATACAGATTCAAAAGAGTACAGAATCAGTTTTTTATTCTTCTTTCTTGTGCCTCAGAACACAACTGATGTATAAAAGTATCTCATTACGGCCACACATCCAGCCTTTCACCGCTGATTATTTGTACAACAAGGGGAACATCCGTCCTTTTGCTAATGTAAATGTGAATATCTTGTTTTGTTTACTGTTCTCCCCAGAGAAAAGAAAGAAGAACAAATAAACCTCCATATGCACTTTCAAGTTTCTGCTGATCTCAGCATAAGTCTAGATTCATATGGAGCCGGGACTTCTATTCATCTGCATATACTGCACTGATGGGGTGGGAGAGCGATTTGATTAGATCAGTGACAAATGTATTGACCTAACTTTGCTTAAACAGCAAAAAGTAGCAGAAGTCCTATTTGATCTAACAGCCAAACATTAATAAGGGTGGAAAACTTACTTTTTGTACACTTTCTAAAACATTCATATAGAAAGGTTGGAAATGGGAATGGAAACAAGTTTGCAAAGCACCAACCGTTTGTAAGCCCCTCACTGCTAAGGGAGAGGAAAGAAATGCAGCATTTCATAAGTGTGAATTGCACAGGGGACCCAGCAGCTATCTTTCCCTCTCCTGAAACCATACACTGGTGTGTTCATATGAGGGGTAAACTGGAACAAAGTACAAACAAAGTTATCATGTGGCTGCAATCATTGCTGGGTAACATTTGCTCTAGGGTTTTCCTATATTTATAACCCAAACACTGCTGCCCTCTGAATTTGCAGGTGAAGAAATCAAGCTAATAAAATCCTATTTCCCAGAAGCCCAAGACAAGAAGTGTTCTCAAGCCAAGTAGTTCCTGTCCAGCTAATAAGACACTGGAGGGAGCTGAAGATGGACTGAAACAAGCACATCAGTTTAGAGCTGTCAAGCAAGAGAGGACTGGTAGAGACTCAGACTGGCTTTGAAGGTAGAGGGAGGTTTTGAGATTGAGGTAAAGAAACAGGCCTAGTACATATTAGCTACACAAGCAGTTCCTGGATAGAAGTGGTTTTTTTCCCCAATAAAAGAAAAAAGAGAGAGACAGAGACCTGCCCACGCCCAAGAATACCACATGATCCTAATGGTTAAACACTCTCTTTGGATGAGGGGTTTGGAGATTGAGTCTTATTTGTCTCCGATTTGAGGCAAGGATGTGAACCTGGTCTCCACAAGCCAGGTTAGTGTCCCAAACACCAATCTCTTGGTCATTCTGGGTTATTGTTTCTGATTCTGTCTTTGTGTCTCAAAATTCAGCTGCAACCCTGGAAGAACCTTCCCTACAGAAGCTTTTGAATCTAACATGTTAATCCAAAATGTCAGTTTTTGACCATCCAGCATTTGGCAACAAAAATGTTTTGTCAAAAAAAATAGCAGCTTTTCCAGAAGGCAAACAATCATTTAATTTACCAGCAAAACCATAGTAGGTTTTACTGAAATTACACAAACCAGTTGGATATGGCTTTGTACAGCCCCTGTTCAATGCCTTGTCAGAGCCTTCAGCCATTTCTTTCTTAGTTGTTCTGTCTACCAAGGTTTGAAGAGCCTAATTTACTAGTCTACCCTTGTTTTGCATACAGCATTCAAGACATTTGTTTGAAATCTAAATAAACAGATGAACAACAATTGATCTTTGTTTTGTTTTTCAACAAAATACTATCTAAATTTACACAGAGTATATGACATTGCGTCCCATGGGAAATTACTGGGAGTGAGAATTAACCCTTTAATTATAAAGTTGATATGATGCTGGCTACAAGGGAGATCATAGTGGCTTTTATAGAAAGGTTACTTATCAGATTTGAGAGAAGTTAATGGTGGTGTTCATCATGGATCACTTTTGGGACTCAACCTGTTGAATATTTTTATCAGTAATCCTGGTTTAAGAATTTGGAGGGGGGAGTTTTACAAACTTTCCTTTGAAGCGTTAGCCACTTCTAGAGATGGGAAATTGCCTTGGGTATGCCAGCACCCTTCATGGTACTGAACAGCTTTTCACAAACTTGGCTGTTGAGTCTTGTTTGTATGCTCAAGATTAAAATAATAGCCACAGTTGGTGCCAGAAAGACCAAATTTTCCACCAAGTTAAATTGGCAAGGTTTGCTGGGAACCTGTTTTTCCTAAGCCTATGTTATCTAACATTCTCTGCAATAGCAATGGTTATAACTAGGGGTGTGAAATGGGCTCTGTTTGGTTCAGATTCAGCCTGAATTGGGGACAGTGATTCAATTCATTGATTCAGATCACTGTCCCCAATTCAATTCGGCCAAATCTGAAGATTTGATGCTAATTCAGAGAATCAGTGATTCGGACATAGGCACAGCTTTAAATGTTTTTTCTACATACCTCAAGGTACCGGGTACAGCTCATGAATGCTGCGATGCTGGGACAGATGGAGCATCCCATGGGAGCACAGCGTGGAGGGGGAGGGGCACCTGCACGCTTAGTGGCAAACCCGGAAGTGGACCAGAAGTACTTCTGGTCTACTTCTAGATCCACCGGGACACGTGCTGGAGGATTTCCCCACCCCCCCCCAACGACATCCTCCCCAGCTCAATGATCGGCCATGGAGGGCCCCCGGGTACACCCTAGACCCAGGATGCACCAGTCACCAAGCTGGGGAATACAAGGGGGAGGGGAGAAACCCCTGCGCATTCCCCGGCAGATCCAAAAGTGGACCAGAAGCATTTCCACTCAATCCACTGAGCATGCTGGGGACCCCCTTGTGCTCCTGTGGAACGCTCCATCTGCCCCACCATCTCAGCATTCACGAGCCACCTGGTACCTTGAGGTACATAGAAAAAAACATTTAAAAGCGTCTATGTCTGAACCGCTGAATCTTTCCAAATTGATTCGAAGGATTCTGTTTCAATTCAGAGACATTAAAGGGTCTCCCGATTCAATTCGGATTTGGAAATTTGGCCACTGAATTGGGCTAAATCTCCGCCAAATTGAATCAGTGACCAAAGCTTTGCACAACCCTACCTATAACCTAGGTGTCTCTCCTACTATATTCTGTTGGAACATTACAGAAAAAAAATATTCTACATGTTTGAGCAGTTGCCAGTTGTTGCAGGGGACTGGACTAAATGGTCTAGGAGATCCATTCCATGCCTGCATTTCCACTTCCCTATTTAGAAAATTAATGCAACACATTCAATGCCCTGGTATTCTGAGGGTGGGAGTTAGGGAGGTGGTATGAAAGATTCAGGGAATCCTTCAGCCTAAATCTGCACAGGGATATGCTGAAGGCAACATTTTTAAAAAAACCCACACATTCCTACAAGTATGCTGAAGAGGATAAGAATCTTAGATGTAACTTCATTTCTTCCATTTATAAAAATATATTCCCAAGTATTTCTTGACAGAAAGACAAAACTGTTTTGTAGATGTGAACAAGGGTCAGAAAACTCATAAGAATAGTTGTCTAAGAGACAGGTAGGTAAGAGACCAGAAAAAAATCCCTCCTATTTCTAGATTTCACCATAAGATACAATATGAGGAGATCCAAGTTTGCCACTTAGTTTAACAGCACTGACATTTTGTCACTAACCATGTTCACTGTTTTAGAGATTATGAAATACACTTGCAATTTACAAGCTAAAAATTGCCTTTGTCCTGGCACAAGGTACATTAACGCCCATGAAATGGAAAAACTTTATAGAGTCAACTTCAAAGTCCCTTAGGAAGTGTCTGAGAAAGAAAGACTGATGGCTTTGTTACTGTGCTTGCTGATGAATTCATAGATTGTTAGGGGCTGGAAGGGACCTTGTGGATCATCAAATCCAATGGCCCTGCACTAGGCAGGAAAAGACAACTGGGGTCAAGTGACCCAGCGAGGTAACTGTCTAGGCTCTTTTTGAAGAGTTCCAAGGTAGGTGACTGCATCAGCACTGGAGGGAGTTTATTCCACAGTCTAAACACCCTGACTGTGAAGGAGTTTTTCCTGGAACTGAACCTGAACCAGCCTTCCAGGAGCTTGTATCCATTGCTCCTGGTCTTCACCAGGGGTGGGTGCCCTGGTGAACAGCTGTTCACCAAGTTCTTGACATATTCCTCTGATCTAACAGTAAGCCACTACCAAGTCCTCTCTCAGCCTTCTCTTCTGTAGGCTGAAGAGGCCTGACCCTGAAAGCCTGATGGAGCACTACCACACTCTGGGGTGCCTGCTGAAGGAGATGGGCGCACAGGTGGTTTTCTCTTCTATCCTGCCAGTGAGTGGATGAGGTAGACGACATGAAATGTGCATCGTGGAGACCAACTGGTGGCTACAGGAATGGTGCTTTGAGGAGGGCATTGGCTTCCTCAGCCACGACTGGCACATCACGAGAGACATGCTGGGATGGGATGGGCTCCACCTTTTCCCTAAAGGTAAGCGTGTGTTCTCTTCTAGGTTGGCAGACCTCCTCCAGCAGGCTTTAAACTAGGCTTGTCAGGGGAAGGGGAAGATGAGGGCGGAGGAAACATCAGACTGCCAGACCAAAAGGCACCCACAACTACAGCCCAGCCCAGACCAACAAGTGAAGCGAATAAACAGGTAAGAGATAAGGGCCAGGGTAACGCTGGGACTAGGGAGTCAGTACACACACCCACAGGAGGCCTTAAATGCCTCTACACAAACGCTCGTAGTATGGACAACAAGCAGAAGGAACTCACCCTCCTGCTGGCTGACACCAGCCCAGACATAGTGGGGATTATGGAAACGTGGTGGGACGCAACGCATGATTGGGCGGTGAATGGCAAGGGCTATAGGCTGTACAGGAGGGACAGGATAGGAAAGAGAGGTGGGGGCGTGGCGCTCTATATTAAGGAGGAATACACATCCTCGTCAATTAGCAAGGAGTCAGGGGAGGGGCACTCTGAAGTGCTTTGGGTTAGAGTACAAGGCAGTCAAGGGGAAAGAGACTTAATGGTGGGGGTCTACTACAGACCTCCCAACCAGGGAGAAGAGCTTGACCAGGAATTCTTGGGTCAGCTCACAGAGGTAGTGAAGGCTAAGGATGTGGTAGTCATGGGGGACCTGAATTTCCCGGACATCTGCTGGGAAGAACAGTCAGCCAGGTCTGAATGCTCACATAGGTTCCTGGCCAGAGTGCAGGACCTCCATCTAACCCAGGAGGTGCACAGCCCCACCAGGGGAGACGCTTTGTTGGACCTAGTGTTGGCCACGGGTGATGACCTGGTGAGGGGGCTGCGGGTGCTCGACCACCTGGGTGACAGCGATCATCACCTGCTGGAATTCACCATCCAGTGCAAGGCGGCAAAAGCATGCAGTAAGGCAGCGGCCCTAGATTTTAGGAGGGCAGACTTCAACGAGCTAAGGAGGATAGTTGGAGAAGCGCTGAGGTCCCGGAGGGGAGGGGAGCCAAGTGTCCAAGGAGAGTGGTTGCTCCTTAAGGAGACGATCCTCCAAGCCCAAAGGAAGGTAATCCCAACGAGGATCAAAGGGAGCAGGAGAGCACACAAGCCTCCGTGGCTCACCAAAAGCATCTGGGAATGTCTCCTTGCTAAAAAGGAGGCTTACACCCAATGGAAAGAAGGGGTCATCACCAGGGAGGACTATTCTGTAGTTGCTCGGGGATGTAGGGGGGTAGTTAGGAAGGCCAAGGCAGAGATGGAACTGGGATTAGCTTCCCAGATTAAGGACAATAAGAAGTCCTTTTTTAAATACATAGGGGGTAAAAAGAAGGTCCCGGGTAATGTGGGGCCCTTGCAGGACGTGATGGGAAACTTGGTCGTCACACCAGACGGCAAAGCTAACATGTTTAACGATTTCTTTGCCTCTGTCTTCCTAAGTAGGGACCAGAACAGCCACCTCCCTGCTGGGCCCCCCTCGGGCTCCAGGAGAGGCACACCTGGGCCACGGGTTAGTGAGAATTTAGTTAGGGAGCTTCTGGAGGGGTTGGACGTATTCAAGTCAGCCGGTCCGGATGATCTTCACCCTAGAGTTCTAAACGAACTGGCCGAGGTCATTGCAAGTCCCCTGGCACAACTTTACGAGCACTCGTGGTGCTCTGGTGAGGTACCAGAGGACTGGAAGAGGGCCAACGTGGTCCCCATCTTCAAAAAAAGCGGGAAGGAGGACCCGGGAAACTACAGGCCAGTTAGTCTTACCTCGATCCTAGGCAAGCTGTTCGAGAAAATTATGCTGGCACACATCCAGGAGGGGCCAGCAGGGGACTGCATGCTTAGGGGCAACCAACACGGGTTCATCAGTGGCAGGTCCTGTCAGACCAACCTGGTGGCCTTTTACGATCAGATCACCAGATCATTAGATGCAGGGGGTAGCAGTGGATATAGTCTTCCTGGACTTCCAGAAGGCTTTTGACACTATCTCTCACCCTGTTCTCATTAAGAAACTGGGGGACTGTGGTCTAGACACCCACACAGTCAAATGGGTCGCCAACTGGCTGGAGGGCCGCACCCAGAGGGTGGTAGTGGATGGGTCCTTCTCAACCTGGAAGGACGTGGGCAGTGGGTTTCCGCAGGGCTCGGTCCTCGGGCCCCCACTGTTCAACATCTTCATCAGCGATTTGGATGAGGGGGTAAATAGCACCCTGTTCAAATTTGCTGATGACACTAAGATGTGGGTGGACGTGGGCACACTGGAAGGATGCAACAGGCTACAGTCAGACCTAGACAGGTCCCTTCTGACCCTAGAAACTATGAAACTATGAACCTGTCTCCTACTGCAAAAAAAGTTAATAACCACAAAAGGGTGACCAGATGAAGAACTAAAGGTGCAGAGCAAGCAAGAGAAAGAAAAAAACATTTGGGTGAGGTATGTGGAGGATGTTTTGAGTGTGGGCTGTATGTGGTAGTCCACGAGAAGCTATAAGGCTTGAGAATGGTACCTGGTGCCATGCTGGTTCATTGCTATAGTGAAGAATCCAGCTCATCTGATGCTGATGCTATCACAGGGATTAACAGTATCTTTCAGAGATAAGGATAACTGAAGAAAATTTCAATTCAAAACCAGTTACCATTATTTAGAAGCTAAAACGCTGAATATGTTCTGGTCAACTGGCATTTAAACTAGTTCCTCTTCATTTTAATATGTACCACATCAACAGTGGGTTTGCAATTCTGGATCTAAGAAAGAATTATAGGAACATTACATTACAGCATGTGATGTATGGACTTGTGGATGAGCTTTATACTACTCAAAATGACAAATGACACACCAACAGTTATCTTCTCCCACAACTGTAAGAATTAACCAAAGGCCCAGTTACACCAACAGTGGGTGTGTAATGTCAGTAGGAATGGATCTATTGAGGTCCCATCCAACCCTAACAACTATGAAACTATAAAACAACAGTGAAGCAATGTAGAACAAACTTGAGACTGAGTCATGGACTGATGTAGCTTCAAGTAGGAGTATCCTTAAGGAGATCAACATAAGCAAATTTGTGAGCTCAAGTAAAACACTGTTGTAACCAAAGGATGATCTCTGCTTATTTAAGTTCTTGCAAAAGTAGATGGTGTTCTGCTGAAGCTGATGTTTCAGGACCTTATGTCCAAAACTTATTCTCATAGAATGACCTTCTTGCAGTGGTAAATGTTTCTGAGTTCTTGACCACCTCTACATAAGACACTGACTGTGCAGTTGTTACCACACAGTTATTTAGTACTTGCACACACAGGTACTAAATGACTGTGCAGTAACCAGCATTACTGTGTAGTAGAGTCCCCAAACGGCTTTTTAGTGATGCTGACTGCACAGTAGCTCATTACTACTGGGCAGTAGTGTTGCATCATGCTTCATGCCATGCAATGCTACTGCTCAGGCAGTCAGTGTCTTGTGTAGACACAGGCCTTGGGGTAAAGCAGAAGGAAATTTCAGTTCAGTGTGCTGAAGTTGCCTTTGAACTGCCAGTAAATTTCCTGGGGTTTCAATACTTTGATTCCACACAGTAGGGCATCTTACATGTGCATTAATGCACCTTTTCTAATGTGCATTAAATTTAGTTCCTCCAACATGAGGTACTAAATTAATTTGCATGAGGTTGAGCTAATGCACAGTAGTGCATTTGCATGATTTTTCAGTGACAATGCACAGTAGACTATTTTACTGTGTATTAATGTAATGTTACTTCTTATGTGAAGCTTTAACGTGCAGTAAGATAGTCTACTGAGCATTAAAGTGTATGAGTGGACGTGCCCAGTGACCTACTGATAAAAAGAAATGTTTTATCATGTTCATATCTATATAACGATTAGCCTTTTCATATGGACTGTGGAGTTTAAAAAAAAAAAGTACCCTTCATCATTGGTTGCTTATAAAAGTGCATTTAAATTCTAGCAACTCCACAGTATGCACATACAGATCTCACAAAGCTTTGAACCAAAAGGGATTGATTATTCCTTCAGGCAAAGAGGCTGTCATTTCCCTGAGGTAGTACTATGGTAAAATACAGATTTTCCACTATGTAAATTATTTAAAACAAGCCAACATACCTATAGGCTGCAAAGTACACCCCAGGACTGAAGCAGATAGAATTGAATGGTCTAAATATAGATGCTTTCCAGCAGCATTAGACTATTTGGTAGAAGCCTAACAGGGGATAAAGAATGAAATATATGTGTTGATACTGCTGCAGGGAACAGTCAACAGCAACAATCCACAGAACTAGTAGATCAGATGTAGAGTTTAATCCAGATGACAATATACATAATGTTGAGGATGAAAATTATTACTTGGATTTGAATTTTGTACAGAGTTTAGCTTCTAATCCTTATTCCAAGATAGGTGATGGCAGTTTATGTTGAAAGGCAGACAAAGTAACAATATAATACCAAAAAAATATACTAAAACAAGACAAGAAAAATGGAGACAACCATGTTACCTCATTAAATAGTCATTTGAAACCTAAATTACCCTTGGACATATGGCCAAATGTTTTTATTTCTCAGCCTAGGTCTAAGTACCAGTGAGTGAATCTATATGTGCTACTAATTCAAAATAGGCTTACTGCTCAGTAAAAATACTGTGCAGCAAGCCTATTGGGGAGCACATCTACACATCCTCCCTCTTCAAAGAAGATTTGTTGCCACCCTGATCTGCCTCTCTTCAGCAGCGAGGAGCCCCAGGCTTCCACTGGGTGCTAGCACATGGACTGGCAGGGAGCATGTGCAAGGGCCAGGATACAGCTGTCTTCTGGCCCCCTACACATTGGGAGGGGTCCTGATGTTCATGGGGTGAGAAATCTGCTGCTACAGAGCTCTCCCACCCCATGCAAATGTGGACAAACCCTGTGCCTAGTGGGGCTTCCCTAAGCAGCTCAGGGCTGGTCAGGACCTGCTCTGGTCTGTGCCTGGTCCTAGCCAGCTCCAGGCTATGCAAAGACACAGCCCCATGACCCAGTCAGGGCAGGAGCCTGGAAAGAGTCTCCTTCTCCACAGCTCTTCCCCAGCACTGTGCCCCAATCAGGCAATTGGGGCAGGGGGCTGGGAAACAGCTTTGGGGAGGGGCAGGTCTTGGCCAGCCCCAAGCTGTGCAGAGCAATGTCTGTGCAGCCTGGAGCTGCCTGGGACTGGGCCCAGATTGGAACAAGTCCTGGTCAGCCCTGGGCTACATGGGGAAGCCCCACTGGGAATATGGCTTGACCACATGTGCACAGGGTGGGAGGGCTCTGGAGCAGTAGCTCTCCCACCCCATCCACATCAGGACCCCTCCCAATGTGTAGGGGGCCAGAAGACAGCTGTTTTCTGGCCTTTGCACATGAGGACCAGCCCCGTGCTCCCTGCCATCCCCTGGGCTAGCACCCAGACACTGCCCTGATCTGCCAGTGTGGCAGCTAGTAATAAGCCCCTGGTGGGGCAAGGAATCCCTGCTCAGCTGGGGGTAGCTGGAAGCTACCCCCACAAGGCAGGGTCTTGCTGCTAGATGCCCCACCAATGGGACAGCTCCTAGCCATCTCCAGCTGAGTGGGGATTCCCCACCCAGCCAGGGGATCACTGCTAGCTGCCCCACTGGTAGCTCTAGAGAGGGACCCAGTCCCCACATTGATTGGCTCCCAGCTCCTGGGATACCCAGGAGCTGAGCACAGCTAGCACCAGGCTCCCTGCTGATGTGGCTGAACAGGATTAAATTTGCTCCCAGTGAGCACCTACATGAGTCCTACTCCACAGTATCTATGGTACAATTAGTTTAGTACCTGTATTTACAGGTACTAGCTAACTGCACAGTAAACTAATTTACTACTGCACAGTAGCATATTAACACGATTACTTAGTGATGCTTTACTGTGTAGTAGATTAGTCTACTGAACACTAAAGTGTCTTGTGTAGACATACCCACTGTTGGTGTAACTGGGCCTTTGGTTAATTCTTACAGCTGTGGGAGAAGATAACTGTTGGTGTGTCATTTGTCATTTTGAGTAGTATAAGGCTCATCCACAAGTCCATACATCACATGCTGTAATTTAAATTTTTCATCTACTCAGTTGTACTTAAAGATTTAGTACTTTATACCAATTGTGCTCCTCTTTTTTGCAGTTGTTTAGCTTTGGGGATGTAGCTGATATGTTCTTTAATACTGAAAGTGTGTGTAATAGAAACTGGGACTCATAAAAAATGAGCTAACTTTTGCTTGTTTGTACCCTGTAATAAAGTGTTTGCAAGACATAAAATAACCAAACACAAAGATACTAAGCTAAGTATCCTTGGTTGTAGGGGATCTACTGATAGCAAAACATTTCCAGATGTATCAAAACTGCCTTTTACTCCTTCTCTATCTCTATTGTTATAAATTCAATTAAAGTCTGAAGAAAGTTTATGTCATTGAGAAAAAAGGAAACATTGCAATATTTCAGCAGGATTTGTTGACAAAGTCTTCCACAAAAGCCACACCTTAACTCTAAGACAAAGTAATCTTTTTTTGACATTTTATCCTCTTATGTTAGCTTCTCAGTGCCCCCCTCCCAAAGTAAATAGAAAAGCCTTTTTAGTTTCAGTAGGTGTATCTACATGAGATGCTTTACTACAAAGTAGAGTAATTTACTACACAGTAAAAATCATGTGTGCACTATTTACTGTGCAGTAAATTAGTCTACTGTACAGTTAGCTACTACCTATAAATATAGGTAGGAAATTAACTGTGCAGTAGATACTGTGCAATAACACATGTGTAGACACTGATCAGGAGCAAATTTGCTCCCAGTCAGCCCCAACGCTAGAGGCCTATAGGGGACACAGAACCCCCCAGGTTCTTATGCTGCTCTCCACCCAGTTCCCTCCAGGAGCCAGGTACCAAGGATCTATATGCTGTTCTGTGCAGCCCAGAGCTGGTTGGAAGTTGTTCTGGGGAAGCTCCCAGCCAACCCCAGGCTGTGTGGGAAAATCCTCAGCCAGCTACTGGCCAGCCCCCAGCTGCAGGGAAGCCCTGCTGGGCATGGATAGGGTTACCATACATCTGGGTTTTCTTGAACATGTCCTCTTTTTTGGCCCCCTGTGCTGTATCCAGGCAGACTTTTAAAATAAAGGCAAAATGTCCAGGTTTTTTGCTGTTCCTCTGCCCTCCTGGGATGGCTGGGAGCAGCAGGCAAGGTGATTGGCTGCTGGGACTCATGTGATGCCAACAGCTAATCACCTTGCAGTAGAGCAGAGGAACAGCCAGGGGGTGGGAGGGAGGGACATAGAGTGAGAGAACAACATGGGAGCTGCTTAGGCAGCAGGGCCGTAGGGCAGGGAGCTGTGGTCAGGGGTGAGGGGCATCAGCAGGGTTTGGAGGGGGGCAGGGACCACAAATCAGGGGTGAGAGGCACTGCCTGAGCTGCTGGGGAAGGCTACAGGTCAAGGGTGAGGGGCACTAGCAGGGCTGGGGGAAAGGGGACTGTGGGTTGGGAATGAGCATTGGCAGGGCTGGGAGAGGCACATGGGGGTGCAGGTCTGGAGTGAGGGGCACTGGCAGGGGGGGCAGGGGCTGTGGGTAGGGAGTGAGGGGCACCACCAAGGCTGGGTGGGGGGCAGGGGCTATGTTCTCCCTTTTGTAACAGGCTATAAAGACATCCCCAGGAGGGTTCCAGGCCCAGAAAAATACCCAACTGCCCATCCCACCAATCAGCTGATTGGCAGGGCTAGGGTGGCATTCTCCTGTGGTGAGAAACCTCTGGTTTACCTCTGGTTTCCCACCACAGGAGAATAGCCCCACTTCTTGCATTTCTCCAAGCCAACCCAGAGTTCAGGGATAGGAGAGCACTTAGCTGCAAGGGTATGCCAGCCTGCCTCACCCTGTACTGCTCTGGGCTGACCCAAAGAAGTGAAAGGCAAGGCAGGGGCATTTTGGCAGAAAAATGTTGTTGGCAGCACAGCAGCCTGATTTGCCCCACTTTATTCCAGGTCAGCTGGGGAACAAGTAGATACTGACAGGGCTGCCCATCCTGCTCCTGGATGCCACTCCCCACCTGCCCAGGACAGCTCACCAAAACTCCTTAAGTGGCCCTCTAGCCCAAATAATTGCCCACCCCTGGTCTAACCTGGTCTTGAAAATTTTCAGGAATAGAGATTTCACTAGGAAGCCTGTTCAAATGCTTGACTATGCTCAAAGTCAAAAATTTCTTCTAATCTCCAGCCTAAATTTCCTCTGTTGCACTTGAGGTCATTGTTCCTATCTCTGTCCCCTGCAGTCACAAAAAAAAGCCCATATCCATCCTCTCTATATCACCAATCAGGTATTTGAGGACTGTTATCAAATTAATCCTCCCTCCGTCTCCAAACTAAATACCCTTAGTTCTTTTATCCTTTCCCTATAAGTCTTGCTTCCCAGGTCCCCAATCAATTTTCTTGCACTATGCTGGACTCATTCCAGCCTGTCCATATCCTTATTGAAGTGTGGGGCTCAAAATTGGACACAGTAGACCTCTAGGTAAGGCTTCACCAATGCTGAAAGAACAGAAGAATCACTTCCCTTGATTTGCAAGTGACACTCCTGCTAATATAACCCAGTATGTGTTGGTTCTCTCCCAATATCCACAAGTTCTCAAAAAGAATACCCAATAGGCCTGTGCGAAGCTGCTAGTATTCTCTTCAGATTCGGCTGATTCGGGTGACAGTGATTTAATTTGGTGATTCAAAACACTGTTCCAAATCTATTCAGCTGAATCTGATTTGGAGATTTGGCTGCTCCCAAATCTCTGAATCCCACAGGCCCATCCCCTGCCCACCCCAGCTCCTGGCACTTTGGGGGGAACCCCTCCCCAACTCAGCGGGTGCTTCCGGTCTTGGTGGTGATCCCTGATGCCCCCCACTGCCCCACACTGTGGGGGGCTCTGCATGAGCTCTCCAACCCCCCCACCCAAGGCTACCCCACCCGCTGCGGCTCTAGCCCTTTAAGGGAAAAAAAACCCAAAAACCCCAAACTCACCGTTCCTGCCAGTGGGGGGTGATCCCCACTGCCCCGCACCTGCAAGAGCCCCCCATGAGCATGGGGCAGTAGGGATCACCCCCCCTACCCAGCAGCACCCAGTGAGTCAGGACTTTTTTTTTAAAGCACCAGAAGCTGGGGCGGGCAGGGCAGCCATTGGGGGGGCCTGGGGGAGTCGGCTGTCCTGCCCACTCCCCCAGCTTCTGGTGCTTTAAAAAAAAGCCCACTCCCTGTTGGGGGCTGGCAAGGATCCCCTCCCCCTTCCCTGTCCCTAGTACTTGCCAGCATCGAGTTCGGCTGAAGATTCGGAGAGCTTCAAATCAATTTGAACCTTTTAATTGGTCCCGATTCAATTTGAATTTGGAGATTCGGCTGCTGAATAGGGCCGAATCTCCTCCAAATTGAATCACCACGCAAAGCTTTGCACAGCCCTAATACCTAATGCTCCAAAATTACCTCAGCAAATTCCTTCAGTCTTCTAGGATGCATCCCATCTGGCCCCGCCAATTTGAAAGCATCTTGCTTCTCTAAGTAATCCCTAACCTGTTCTGAAATTACTCTAGTCTGTTTGTCTCCTTCCCTATCTGTTTGCTTTCTTCCTTATCTCCATATGTCAAAAACCATGTATTGTTCTCTACATGTCCAAAACCACAACAAGGATACTAACCTTCTGGCTTTAGTCTTGCATTTTGTACACTGCATTGTCTATCCATAAATCTCTGATGGCTGTGTATGAAAGCTTCAATCTCTGCCTCATATGGAAAATTCTCCTTGTCATGGTTTCCTCCATAGTTTGCTGCTGACTTTGCCTGTCTTCAAGGCAGCACATATGCTCTTTAACACTACAGATTATAGTATTTAGGAAGTTCTCCTAGTACAAAGGCAGCAGATGAGCTGATCTCCACCTGAAAGGATGCCAAATGGTAGTGTTGTACTCTCTAGGTGACCAGTCTTCTTGTCTCAGTGTACAGACCAAACCATATGTTTGTTTTTAGCCTAAGAGTTTATGTTACAAACTCTTCATAGTCCTGACTTCCTCTTCTTTCAGTTCTCAATCATTCCCTAACTTTCCAATAAGTGTGCCCCAGGCTCTTCTGACTTATTCCCTAATTCTTTTTGGCCCTCACACTAATCTTGACTTTCCTCTTCCTTTCCTATGCTTTTTTGACAAGCTTTTCCATCTCTTGACAGTTTCTTTCTTTTTCCAGTCCTGTTTCACTCTGAGTGTGTGTCTCTTAAGTGTAAGTTTGACTGGGTAGTGGGAGAGGAGGAGGGAACTTTTATACAGACAGACTGATGTCATTCTGAGAGCTCACATGGCAACCAGTGAGGGGCTGCTGTGTAAGCACTTTCACCTGCACACCCTGTCTTAGTTGTGCCTTCACACAATTAACTTTTGAGTAGTTAACACTCAGCTTGTAAGGCCTTCTGAAAATAAGCTTTGGACACCAAGGCCCTCTGTCTGGTAACTTGAACTTTTACACAATTTGGACTTGACAAATACTGCTTTAATCTGATCCCCCAAATGGGCACCCACGAAGCTATTTGTGTCTGCCAAGAGTTTTGAAAATGTTGGCATTGGTTTTAAAGCCTGTCACCCCTGAAAGGAGAAGAGAGCTAAGTGCTGAGAATTAAGCAGTGTGCTGGGAAGGGAAATATCATCACTGCTACTTGTGCTGCAGGGGATATCCCAGTACCAAAAAAAATCTGTCTCTGAATCAGATTGCTTCTATACTATGTGACATATTTTTAGCTTGATCACCTACTGTTCCTTTAATAGCTAATTCAATAGGAAATGTTATTTTCTTTGAAGAAGGTGCTGTGTTCAGAGGTAGCTTAAGTATCATGTGATGCATGAGTTGCTGTTGTAAGGACTCCTTTTTTATTGAACAGTAATGCATTGTAAACTCCAGCATAAAAACTCCAGCTGTCCCTTAACACACTTGGTCTTTTTGGCAATCATTCATATTTTTTCCCCTTGAATACTCATAATTCATATCCAGAGCCAGACACACACTTCTTTTTGCATTGGCTTTGTCCTCTTTTTTGACTGCTTTCCCTCTGGGTAAAATGGGTAAAGTTGGCTTTATGAGTTACAAAACTGCAGGATATAAGGATTCACTTGTTTTGATGTGTTAGTAGTATTTAACAGATAAAGTGTGGAAAAGAGATGCATATTTAGGTTACTGAGAAGAGTTCTTGTGCCTCAAGAGGAAGGAATAGGATCAGTATCTTAGGACTTCCTTCTGTCCCAGACATGGGCTTATATTTCTAGATAATTTTCAGCTGATGAATAAATATCTGATTCAAATTATACTGAAAACACTGCAAATTGTGAGGCTAAGTCCCAAAGGTATTGATACTTGATCAACAGCAAAAATGCAGATGTCATCAGGAATATTTTTTTAAACTGTTCTTGATGATTCTTCCATCTCTTACACGTTTGCAACTCCATCAACTGCAAAAGAATTATTTCTGTTCTACAGCAGCAGAAGTACATGTAACATTGGACCCATATTCAACAATCCAAGTTAGAAACTATGACTGTTCTTTACCCCATCCTGCTGACTGCTTTCAATGCATTGTAAAATATTTCATGCTTTCAGGTAGGCCATAGGCATAGGGCAGATTTGGGAGAGATCTGACTTTTGGGCTTCAAACAAGAATCTTTTGTCTTGTTCCTAGAAATCTAATACAACCAACTCTACACTAAAAAAATGGAGTCCGCCATATTTGTGTACTCCCAAAATAATACCTTTAGCACCTGGGATTTGATGTAGCATTAACAAACAAACCATAATTCCCATAAGACATTCTCCCAGACAGAATCTACTCTCCAAAAGTATTATTTATTATTTATGGTCTCTTTTTGCACCTCTAAACTTCCTTTCCTGCTACTGAACTGCATTCAGGGAGTGCTCTCATGTTTCTCTTCTAGCAGCATAAATAACTTAAAGTAATATCAGCCAGCAAGTCTTGACATGCTTTTTTTTTTTTTTTAAATCGAGGCTTAAGGTTCTGCTTAATGCAAGAGAGGCACTTTTGATCCCTATATAAATGGGGGTGGTAAATTAGAACAATTTGGGGCAAATTCATTCCACCAAATGGGCATCCAACTGGACTTTGGTACCTAAATGCTATTCTGTTCCACCCTGTTCACATTCCTGAAAATACATGTACTTTTGTAGCACACCATCATCTGACCCTTAAAACCAAGCCACAAAAAAAAGCAATGATGACAATGAGGAGGACCTACCCACCTTTTGTATTAACAGTCCTTTAGGGACTGAAAAAAGGAAGAATAGAATTGTACTTAATTTCAGAACTTCAGTTCACTTATGTACCTACTAGGACTGTGCGAAGCTCTGGGTGCTGATTCAGTTAGGAGGAGATTTGGCCTGATTCAGCAGCCAAATCTCCAAATCTGAATTGAATCAGGAGACCAATAAAAAGATCTGAATTGATTTAAAGCTCTCCAAATCGATTCCGAAAAGATTCAGAGAGCTTCAGCAGTTTGGGCAGTCCCCACTCACTGCCGCAGGGAGCTGGACTCAAATTCCATGCTGGTAAGTATTGGGAGGGTGGGGCTGCAGGAGAAGGGAGGGGATCATGGGGGGACTTCCACCAGGCCCCATCCTTTTCCTGCTCCCCCAGGCTCCCCATGGCTGACCAGCCCAGCCTCCAGCTCCCATTTCTTAAAAAAAACAAACAAACAAACAAACAAAAAAAAAAAACCAGACCACACTCACCAGCTGTTGCAGCAGCTGTCAAGGCTTCAGGGGGCTCGTGGCAGAACCCCCATGCAGCATGGGCAGCAGGGAGCAGCAGGGATCATGCCCCCCACCACCACCTGGCAGCAGCCAGTGAGTGTGGCTTTTTTTTTTTTTAAAGTACTGGGAGCTGGAGCCAGGTGAGGCAACCATGGGGGGGGGTATGAGAGTGGGCAGGCGTTGGGGGCCTCATGGCAGATACTCCCTTCCCCATGCACCACAGAGACATAGGGATCACCCTCCTGCCTAGCAGGAGCCGGTGAGTTCGGGGCATTTTGTTTTGTTTTGTTTTGTTTGGGAAGACACCATCTAGGAGGGAAAGTACAATATCACCTATTACGGGGCATGTGCTGTGGTTTGAGAGGTGGAGAGGCTGTACACTGGTGCAGTCTCCCTACACCAAGTTGGTGTACAATCCATATAAGATCATATCCGAGTGCTGCAAAGTAGAAAGTCTTTGGCTATAAGCAGCTTCCAGGCAGCTCCATTTCCTGCTCCATTGTGGCCACAAAGAAGTGGGAAACAGCAAAGAAAGTAACTCCCACACATTTTATACTAAGGGAATCCCAAACATACAATGGAGCTTAGTGTCTAAACAGGGCTTCCCTTTTCCCTTGTGTACCAGTGCAAGTCTGGGATACAAGGAGCTCTGAACTGAGTTGACTATATAAAAATCTCCTCTGAGTAATGAAGTCCAATTGAAGTGCAGTACTGTTTCCCAAATACTTCAGCAGCTGTTGTTACTTACTGTTGCAACCCCTGTATCTCTGCATACAATTTACATTCCTGCATATATTCTTTATTTTTTGGCTTTATTGAGTCATTCCCAAATTTATTCTCTATTTTGTCTAATAGATATAAAACATGATTTAGATTTTTGCTCATAAAACTGACTGTAAGCAGCTGTATCCTCACAAATTATTGGATGAAAACCAATTCAAAAGGTCATTCTACATACACTAGTGGAAGTTAATTTCAGAAGGCAATAGCCATATTATAGAAACTTGTATTTCATAGCTAAAAGAACAATATTAATATATGGAGAATAAACATACACACGTGTATAATTTTATTAAGATTTATTGAAAAATTATTTTTAAAAGGAGTAGTAATTATACATTATTTTATAGTTACAATTTCAATCTAGTGAAGACTTCCTTCAGGCAATTTTTCTGCATTCCCACTTACTCTAACAGGTCTGAGTGGCTTTGTCTTATGTAAAGTCATTAAAGAGGGAGTAGCAGGGAAGAAGTGACACACATATTCCATGCTTCCTTCTGCATCTGCAATGCCACTCTGGCTGCTATTGGACTTATACTTCCTACATGGAAACTTATGGCCATATTTGCAAGACTACTAGCCATTTCATGATTCTTCCCCTAAATATTTCCTATACACCAGAGAGCTGACAATAATTGAGGCTCCACTGCCTACAGAAGCAAGAGACTCCCTATTCTCTATGGGCACTTACAGTGGTTATATTTACATTGACCTAACTAAGGTTTGGTCAATCTAAATGCCCATCTGTGTAGGCAGGCAGTGAGGTTAAATCAGGCAAAAAATGGCAGACGCAATCTAAATTAGTTCACTGCAGGAACTGAACTAACTTGGATTAGAAATGAATTAATCCAACTGAGCAAACACCTGTACATACTCAGAGCACAGCCACTTGCCCCAACCCTGAGGCTGTGCTTTTGCTCTTCTAACTCCCAGCCCCTGACTCCAACCTTGACTGGGCTATTTTTAGCCTCCTGACATGCCCAACCTAAGATGACTAATACCCACTGTAGTCCAACCAACTTCCCCTCCATTCCCCCACCCCAACCTGCCAGCGCCCTGGTCCCACCTATCCTGCCCACACTTCCCTGTTACCAAGTTATTTACACCAGGTTCCCCACACAGATCCTGACACTAGGAAATAGCTATACAGTTTCTGCCAAGCCATTCTTCCAAATCAGAGGACCTGAATGGGCTTGAAGGCAAGTGAAATTGGTTATTAAATATTTTTATCTGTGTACACATCTGTGTGTGCACATGCATGCATGTGTACTAATCCATCAAATGGTATGTAAAATGTGCGTGCAGTTAATTATTCATTTAGAAAAATTAGTGTTTAAGATTTATTTTAATTAATACTTAGTTTGTACTCATAAATATTTTGTTTGACTAAGCCCTGAATGAATATTAAAGGTCTAGTGGCTTCTGGTTCTAAGCTGGTCGCAAGGGGCCAAACTAGAGAAATTCTTGTGAGGTTCCCCCCATTCAGATCTTTCTGTCAAGCACTCAGAGTCATTAACCTCATGGGTCTCCTAGGATCAAGAAGACAAGTCCATCAGCATGGAGGAATTGTAGCTCTGCCATTTGGCCACTAAGTCTATAGGACAATGCCAAATGATATACATCCCCTTATTCTTCCCCACATTAACCCTTCCTCTCCTCCCACTGCCCACCTATTTCTGTTCAGCCTGTTATCTATGCCAGTGTTTCTCAACCAGCAGGATGTGTCCCACTGGTCGGACATGAAGGTTGTATAGATGTTATGTAGGTGGGACTTCAATTCATTGCCTGATTGAAAAAATCGGAGTTGTTTGCACTTCAAATAGATGAATCAATGGATATTTCCAACAGTGCAAAAGTGGGGTTTTGTTTTTATCATGGTGGGACCAGGGTTTTTTGACAAAATGGTTGGTGGGACAGAATGTGCAAAATTTTGAGAACCACTGATTTATGAGCCTCTTCTCAGCTGAAGTTCCCCCCAATTATTTGAGTGTCCTCTAAAGGGAACATGGCAAGGAAGGGAGAGGGACAGGTGCAATAGAATTAGCTAATCCTGCTTCTGGTCAGGAAGCAGCAGTCTGTATAGGCCAGTAGTCTCCAAGCTTTTTAAGTAGGAAATCACTTTTGGCACTTAAAAGCAACCCAAGATCTACCATGTGCTGCCACCACACCCCTTCCTCCCCACACCCTGTCCCGCCACCCAAAAGGTAAGTCTGTGGGGAGGAAAGCGAGGGGGGAGAACAGATCAAGGCAGAGAGAGAAAAAATTATTTGGGGGTGCACCTCCCCAGCAGGTAATTTCCACCCGACTGGGGCCCACTCAACCTACCCCTGATCGTACCTCTGTGGCAATGTCCTTCAGTACAGGGGCCTCAATCTAGCTCGTGCCCCTTCCTTTTCCCATGGACTGACATGCTGGGCTGAGGTGCACAAGTGCATCATGCATGCACATGGGCACTTGCACACCACCCCCAGCCTCAGAACAACTGCAAGAGGCTCCAAGATCTACCAGTGGATTGAGATCCACTGATTGGTGACCACTGGTATAAATACTTCCCTTATGTGCAATTCTCAGGAGCATAACTGAAGCCTGGGTAAAGCCATCAAGATTTAATCATTGCTAATGTATTTAACTATTTCCTTTTTAGAAATGATAAATATTTTCCCTTTTGTCCCTTTAAACAGCCTTTGATAAAAATCCACAATTTTGACCAATTATCTTTTTCACTTTTGATATTTTTTAAAAAAATCAGAAAATGAAAATTTTTCAATTTTTGTGACTTGTCAACTATAATTTTTCCTTTCCACCCTTTTATCAATGGTAAAATAAAAGTAGGCAAATAAAAGACTATAAAAAACAAGAAAAATCACCTACATTTTACAAAAAAAAATATTTTGAATAAAACAGTCACAAAAAATGTGAGTAAATGAAAACATTCTACTTGTCAAAAAGTCTATGGAGTCAAAATGACTTTAAAAATGTCATTTTTTTTAATACTGACTTTCCATTTTCCCTGTGCTTATTATTTTAATATGTCTAATATTTCAATTATGTTTGGCAGTTAATAATGTTAATTTTACATAACAGGAAGAATATTTTTCCAATTGAAATCACTTAACTAGCACTGTAATTAAATGTGCCCATGCCATTTATGTTGGCAGGACACTACTGTTTTGTTCACATTTATAGTATGCAGCTATCCAACTCAATGTTGCAAGCAAAGTGTGGGTAGAAGTTATTCAGGCTATAATAAATCAAAATGGGATCTTGTATATAAGTGTAATTAATCAGAACTCTATAGATTACCATAAAAACAGTCCAAGATCAGTGTGCTTCAACTTATATAAGACAGCGTAACTCTGATTGCCACAAATGATATAGGCACTAGGCAGCCTCTGTGGCTGTGTCCAGAGACAAACATATGTAGTCAGTGTGTGCCACCTGAAATCAGAGCCTGGCTCAACGTGCCCAGATCACCGTACTGAAGCCCTGGGAAGCCCCCAGGACCCCAGGTAAAGCTGCTGGGGCCAGCCCAGGTGCTGACCCCAGCCTCCCCTACCCCACCCAGAGCATTTTTCCCCAAACTAAACCCATGTGCAGGGGTGTGCGCTAGAGCAAAAAACAACACCACAAATTTATGCCACTGCTTTTTTCCTCAGGGCAACCACATGTCCCTGATTGTGGTGATATGGCCTGTGGGTGGAACATGGCAGATCAGGAGGAAACAGGCAGCAAAGTGTCAGATAGGGCAAGGAACAGAAAGCAGATTAGCAGATTGGGCAGGGATCACAGGGTGGGGAGCAGCGGATCAGGCAGGGCAAAGGGATCAGAATGGCGCTCAAGGAGGCTGCAGGGCAGATCACTTGCACACCTACCAAAAAGGTTGGCCCCACTGACTTGAGCTGCAAGAACAGAAAACTAAGCAGAGTGTTTTATACAACTTTCCAATTTGTTGTCCAACTATCCATCCATTTACTGTTTGATCTTCATCCCAGATAGCTTTAAAGTTGGCAGACTTCCCTTCTGTCAATTTCTTTGATAAACAGATTTCCCGAGACTGAAGTATATTGGGAGAAAAAAGCCTAGATGACAGATTTAATCTCTGTTCCTCTCCTTCAGCATCTTTCTGTAGGCATTTATTTCAGATCTGTTTATTGCACATTTCACATATTGCATATTGTGGTCACAATATAGTGTTTCATGTAACTCCCTTACTCTATTCTGCAATTCAGAGTTCTGATTCTGATATTGATTTAGCTGGAATATGAAAATGCCAATTCCTATTTAAGTTATGCTTTCATCAGTTCCCCAGCTCTCACTCCTTTTAAAAAAAATTAAAATAAGGGTTGCTGCATTTTGCTGGAGAGAAACAGTTTCTCTCTCTGTTTTCCTTCTGTTAGATACCCACATATGATCCACATTCTTTTTTGGAAAAAAAAAGTTAGAGAGAGAGGTATTTTTCTTACCCACATTAAATGGATTTATAAAAATATCAAAATGAAATAATTTTTATCAAAAGAGTTTTAAAAATCAATTTTTTTAATGGAAATTTCAAAGCAGAACTGTTATTTATCCACGTATCCCATCTTGTGGTCACTTTAGTTAGATTAAGAAGCTGCAGAGCTAGGCATTGGAGAAAGCTACTTCCCATTAGGACACTAGATGTCATATATAGTTTTAAGAGAATGGGGAGAAAAGCCATCCATACATAGGGTAAAAAAAGATAAAGTATAATGGAAGAACAAGTCAATGTAATGAGAGGAATGGATATGAGCTACTGAAACACTGTTTTCTGTAGCTCTGTCTCTATTCTTTGTTATAACTTATGTATTTGATTTATATGCCCCTTTCCCCCAAGAAAGCTCTGGGCAGCTTACAGTAAAAACATCATAAAAACGGATAAAATATTAAAATAAAATAAAATAGCACATAACAAAACTATCCCCCAAACAATAACCCCAAACTTAAGTAAAAGCCCACCCAAATAAGAAGGTGTTACAACACTTCTGGGACATGTACAGGTTTGGGCTGTGACAGAACTTAAAAGGAAGTTCCAAAACCCAGGAGCAGCTAATAAAAACAATCTCCCTAAGTATTTTGGCTGAATAAGCCTGGCCCACAACTGGAACTTGTTAGGGATTACTGTCAGCTGAATCTATGGACCACAATGGAACATAAGGGAGGAGGTGATCCATTAGGTGGTCCACCTTCAATTCTCCCCAGAAAGCTACTGGAAGCCAAGACAGGATCTAGAGCACTGAAATAATGTGTTCCTGGTGACCCACTACCGTCAGAGGACAAGCCACTTCATTCTGCACCAACTGTTCCTTCCAGACGGTCCTCAAGGGCAGCCTCACATAATACATAAATGTGTAATAACTCCAGAAACTGGGAATGGACTTTGGCTTGTAATTCTTGTATGTTCTGCCTGAGAGGGAAAAAAAACTAAAGTTCCATCTACACAGTGCGAGAAACAGAGTTATTCTTCCACACTGTTACCCAGTAGCTCTACTACTGTGCTGCATTATTTCTTGTAAGGTGAGAGGTCTTTAACTTTTTCCTGAAGAAACCTTGGTTTATTAAACTGATTAAGTAATGAAAAGTACCAGATTCATAACTCCATCATCAATCCTAATCCTGATCCCAAACCATTATTATGTACATGATTATATAATAATGACATGAATTTCTTGATAATTTTCACTTGAGATGAAAGTTAAATAAAGCAGATCAAGAAATGAATGTACACACCATTAAAATTAAGGCATCTGACTAAATTTTGCATAGCCATGTAGAAAAGAGATGTCAACACTGATGATGAGTTTTTTCTATTTGAAAAGGAGCAGATATTTTGTGAGAATAACCAGATATAACCTTCACTGAAGCTTTTGTGATCCTACAGGATTAGGGATCATTTACTGTCTCTTGAATGTCCCAAGTTTTGGTTTCCAGAACAATTGTGTATAACACCAGTTATATTCAAAAGTCTTTTTGTGTAAGTAAATGTAACCAAGTCCAGAAGGTCCTCTTCACTTAATCCCACAACTTCCAAAACTTTCACATTAAGTGGATATTTTTTTCCCCACAGATCATATCACCGTGAAAAGAATCTATGGACCTCAGTTAACAACATTTTAATGAAGGTTTCTTTATAATACATTATTGCTGGATTGGCCTGTTCTATGGACAAGTTAGGAAGCCTCCCAGGGCAGCAAAATTGGAGGGGTAGCTTTTCTGGAGTAACCATCAGCTTCTGATTAGCAGGGATCTAGATTTTCCATTCACCATGGAAAAACATGGATTTTCTCCTTTAAAGGGTTTCCCCTTGCAGTCTGGCAGAGTTCCACCATGCAAGGGGCTGTGGGGAGTGACAAGAGGGTGATTGGGCAGAGGGTACCACATATATGTGTGCATGCACACATGCACGTGGCAGCCAAGCAGCATGGGGAGCAGTTCCTGCAACCCCCTGCATGTAAGTCTGGAGGAAAGGGGGATTGAGGCCCCCATGGGGAGGGAGGAATGGAGTTGGGCTGGGGGCACTGACCAGCCAGGGTGATATATGGGGCCTGGGGCTTGGACCCGGGACCAAGGTGAGAATGTACTGCCTAAATGAGGAGTGGGATGGAGCCATGGGCAACTCCTCTGGGGGGTGGTGGGGGATCTGGCTTCCCGCCACTGCACAGACTCGTGAGGGGAACATCGGGAGGCACATGACCTCCAGATTTGTGCACAGGGCTGGGGCAGATGTGGACCAGGGACCCCGTTTAGCAGTCCCCTGTTCCCCCCTCCCCCCAGCAGCACACAAGCCCCAGCTGCCACCCATGGGAGGTGGTAGCTGCTGTGATGGGAGCAGAGCATACAGCACTGCTCCCCCTCCCTCACTGGTGGTATGGCTGGAGCAGGGCCCATGGGGGGGCAAATGTGGACAGGCAACTCCAGACTTAGGGCTCCTTACCCTGCTGCCCTCTACCAAGGGCCTTCACAACCTGGCATCCAGGACCCAGTGTGGCAAGGAGCTCCATGGCTAGGTGCCCCCTACCCACCTGGCAGTAGCAGGGTGGTTGCATGGAGTTGTGCCCCCCATTGCTGCTGGGTGGCCAGAGGGTGCCTCACCATGGTGGCAAGGGTCTTCTGGTGGCACTGAGCCTCCCCACCTCATTCTGCCCTCCTGCACCATTGGCCATGGAGACCATGGAGAGAAGGCCAATGTGGGGTGGGGAGCCCCAAGCCTGCAGCCACCAGCCCACATCCACACCCCCCACCGTCAACAGGTTCCACTCCAGCCATACAACCTGTGGGGGAGGGGGAGCTGGACTCCATGGTATGCTCCTGCTGCACAACTGCTGCTTCCAACAGGTGGCAGCCAGGGCTCAGGCACTGCTGGGGGGGCAGGGGACAGTGGACCTGGGTCCCTGGCCCCATAGCCCTGGCAGCTGGGGCTCAGGGGGGCAGGGAGCTATGGGTTGCAAGTGAGAGGCACAAGTAGGGGTGGGGAGCCTATGTGTTGGGGACTGAGGGGCACTGACAGGACCAGCGGGCTGTGGGTTGGGAGTGAGGGGGCACCAGCAGGGCTGGGAGCTGTGGGTCAGGAGTAAGAGGTACCAGCAGGACCAGGGGGCCAAGGGTTGGGAGTGAGGGGCACCTGGGGGAGTGAGGGGTTGTGGCTTGGGAGTGAAGGGCAGTGGAATGGGCAGGACACCAGCATATCAGGGCAGGGAGAGCTCTGATTTTCCACAATAAAAAACCCATAATCAAACACCAACATTTATAGCTATTTAGAATTTTTTTATAGTGAATGAGGCACTGGCAGGCTTCCAGATTGCTTTAAAACTGTAAATATATAAATAAAAATTGTGGTCAACTGATACCTAAATATATAGTGGCATTTCATTTTGATAGCAGGAAAAAAAAAACAGATTTGGGGTTTTTAATCAGAGCATTGGTGATTTTTTTAAATGAGAGAATTTGCAATTTTTGAATAGAGAAAACCAGGATCCCTGCTGATTAGCATGCAGTCAAAAGAAAACAACAGGATGTGCCTATTAACTGGAACTGTACAAAAGACAATCAACATTCAAAACTATTTAGGGTCATAGGCCTGAATAGTCCATGAATTTTAATAAATGTTCTGAAGATATATTTAAATCAGTGGTTCTTAGCCTTTTTAGTCTCAAGGCATCCCTCATTAGCCTATAAGGAGGTCAAGTATTGGTTAAATGCATACAGTAATAACATACTGTGGAATGACCTAAATAGAGGCAGTGCAGTTCCTCCTCTATTATAGGTGAAGATTTGAATGTTTCTGAACACTCTGTATAACAACAGCCTAGAAAACACACAGCCCAAAAAATATTATACACTTCAAATTTCTTTAATGTCTTCTTAACACCTATAAGAAAAAGTGGGGAGGGGCCTGAGCCAGAGTGGGGGGATGAATAACTGAAAGAAAAAGTATAGAAACTAAAACTACCCCACACACGAAATCCCAGACAGGAATAAAATTGGATAAAAAGGAGATGTTTGGGATAACTTGCATGCAAACAGCCTACACAACTTCCAAAGCAATGAAATGCCCCTTTGAGTCTTTCATTCATAATATTACAAGTTATATTTCAGACCATGAGTGCACAATCAGGCACAGTTTCCAACTGCACTGAGTTCACCTTTGCACTGCTCCTGATGCAACACATACCTGGGAAGTGGACCAGTGGTCAGTGGCATAACTAGAAAACCAAAAAGGCACCTAGCATAAAATGTTTGAATAAAAAAACACCCTTTTATTGTGTGAAATGTGCCTGTGAGACAATAACAAATTTGGGCCTCCTTGTAAACAGTGAATAATAAGTAAGCCTGAACACATCTTGATCAAATTGTAGGCAGGAATTTAGATTAATATTATTAACTGTTCTTTTTGCAATGTTCAGGTAACTCTCAGCCCTACAATTGTTTGAGCACCCACCATAATGTGTGTGGCATAGTGAAATGACTTGCATTATGAAAGCCACACAGACCTGCCTTCTTATTATTAGACAATATGACAATTAGAGCTACAAAAACAACCATGAGCTATAGTAGTAGGGTACATACATCAAGGAGTGAATTACAGAGCTATTTATTAGGCCTCTGCGAAGCAGCTTCAGATTTGGCCAGTTCATGGGGGACAGTGATTCGATTCAGTTATTTGAATCACTGTCTTGAATCAATTCAGCTGAATCTGATTCTGAGATTCGGCTGCTGCTGAATCTCTGAATCAGCCAGGCCCATCCTCTGCAGCCCGGCAATGGCTGCCCCACCCACCCCAGCTCCTTGCACTGGTTCAAAAAAAAAGCCCCAACTCAGCGGGTTCTGTTGGGTGGGGGGCGATCCTGCCTGCCCCCCACTGCCCCACACTGCATGGGGGGCTCTGCCACAAGCCCTCCAATGACCCCCTGCCCCAGCTCCCTTCATGGCTGCCCTGCCTGCTGCAGCTCCAGCCCTTTAAGGAAAAAAAACCAGAAAAAAACCTCAGACTCCCCATTCCTGCCAGGCTGGGGGGTGATCCCTGCTGCCCCCTGCCATGTGGGGGGCTCTGCATAAGCCCTCCAAAGCTCTGAGGCTGCTGCAGTAGTGGTGAGTAAAAGTAATGTAATACAATCACATGAGTAACAATAAAAAGCACAGTGAATATAATTTGATACTCAACCAGGCGAATACAAAGCCAACTGTAGGATCATAGAGGCTACACACCAAGACATTTTAATACTTATAGCAAACATAGTGCTATATGATAATGCCAACACAGTGAACATTACAAATCTAAATATAAAAAAAGAAAGCCAAAAATCTTTCAAATGGCAACTATGACTTCAGTCTTAGATTTATATATAGTAGTCAGCCTTAAAAGTCATCACCAAGCTGTGCCTAGAAGTATCTGAAATTACATAATAGTTTGCTATTTAAGTATGGGGAAATACAATAGGATTATTTGAAAGATGGGAAAGAAAACTGTTCTTCTTTTCTTAAGCATTGTGGAGATATTTTCTATGAAATCACCAAGTACTGCAGGAGACCAGACTATTTGGAGGAATTATATAATCTGTGGGAAGTATGAGGCCATAGTCCAAAGTGTCAGATTGGTTCTGGAAGCTACCGCAGCCCACAGATATCAGTAATTTTGCAAATAAACTCTGTTTCTGCTCTTTAAGAATCTACCCTTTGTGCTACTGCAGAATCCTTTGTACCAAATCCTAAAATCAGTAGGTTAAGATTGTTCGAAATATAGGTCCATGGATGAAGGAGATATTTAAGAAGAACTAGTCATAGCATTACACCGTGTTGTGGGAAAAAAATCCTAAAGGTTCTACAGTTTGACAAGAAACCAAGCCAGAAGAGGGGTTACAGAACACAATAAAAGGTAATCTAAACAGCTTCAGCCTCTCACTATTTCATAGACAATTGTTTCCTGTGCCTAGGATAATAGGCAGCAGCTGTTTTTTCAGTGCTCCCCTCACCATCAGTTACACCATTACACAAATCTTGCAAAATTCAGTTGTGCTTGTTGTTGTTCTTGTAAGCAGTCCTGTTGAAGTCCTTTCCCTTCAGAATACAACAAATATGTGTAAACAAAAATGTATCTTTATCATTGGGAGACCAGTGTTAGCTAAAACTGATAAAAGGACATCTGGCAAGATTTTCACTCCCCCTCTGACTCCCATTCCTCACTGTGAATACAGTTTTTTTTTGTTTAAATAAAAAATATGTGCTATACAAATATAATTAAAGTTTAATTCAAGAATTGCAGACATGCTGTCTAGAACACTTCAGTTTGTAGTGGAGAAGTCCAGACCTGGATTCTACGAACAAACATTAGTATGCTAATCAGGTCTGTCCGAATATGGAAGTATTTGATTGGGATTAGGCTGATGCCGAGGACAATGTTTCAATTTGGAGATTTGGATCGGCTTCCGGAATCTATTCAGCCGAATTGGCTTCCGAAGATTTGGCACCAATTCAGCTTTGGAAGATTCGGCACCAATTCGGAGAGATTTGACCATATAGTATAATGGAGAGTCACTGAAATGATCTATAACTTTGTCATTTTTTTGGCTGATTCAGATAAAACTTCCATGGATGGTAGCCCCTTCTGAGGGCATGAGGCCTATAAGTTTCAAGGAGATAGATGCAGGGGTTTCTACATTCAAACAAGCACCAAACCTTGTTAACCTAACCTCATCACCAGAAGCCAACTTTCTACAGCTCAAAACACAGAACATGCCAACAATCTCCAGTACCCCCACAAAGTGCACACCAGAACCCATCCAAGAAAAGAATACCCAACTACCTGTGGAGGCACATTTCTCACAAAAAAACACTCTGTCTTCAATCTCTTAGGCCTAATCCTGAAAGGGAATTTACAAACCACTTTTCACAGCTGAGCTTATGAACTTCATTTCATCAGCCTACTACATACTCATAGACTCCACATAAATACTGGATTTATCAAGTATCTACAAATTGCTGGACATCTGACTCTCCAGGTACCTCTCCACTTTTACTTGCTACATCCCCCTCCCCCCCTACCCCAGCCTGTCTCTTTCACCCCCGATGCCTTCATTTCCACTTTCACTGACTGGCTTTCTTGCCTGCATTGCATGCCAGCCTCTGTCTTCTTTACTAATTCTTTCTATCCAGGAACAGTGTGCGTGCGTGCGCGCGCACACACACACACACACACACACACCAATTGCAGGAGCTTCCTCAGCCTGACTTTTCAGCCCAAAAGCTGGCATCCCAGGCAGCTAAGCTGAGCTCACCTGGAGCCTCACAACTTCACTGCAACCAGCAAGTCTCAGGTCTGTCAAAGACATGGCAGATTTGGGCTTTCCCCAGCCAAGATTGTGTGCATGCATGTAATGGCTGGAGGTTATGGCACCTCTTACCTGCCTTTCACCAGGGGGAATCCCAGGTCCTGGCATTTCCTGGGGCTGCCACACTACCAGCAGTCCCACCTGGCCTCCACAACCCTGGTGCAGTACAGTTTTAATTGTCATGCCCAGGACCGGGGGCCTCCTCCTTCCCCATAGCCCCAGCTCATACCTCTAAGTTTGGCATGGAAGCTCAAAAGTGACATGTTCTTTCCCTGCTGGCTGGTGATGGAGTGAGTGCCCCCTCCAGCTCTGAGAGTGGGGCATTAACTGGAGTAAAAAATTAAAATGGAAATAGGTACAAATGAAGTGAGGATGGTGGTCATTCTGCTGCTGGTGCCTATTTCTGGAGTTAGGGGCAGGTGCAGGGACAGGTACAGGTATTGCTCCTACCTCCTTGCTTCCACTGGCAGCAGAAGACACATGGTTGCCAGGACAGAGGATGCATCTGTGCTTGGGGGGGAGGGGGGACTTGCAGCTCTAGCTCTACCTCTACCCTCTCTAGCCCCTCTCCATCCTCTGTCAGAAGACCTGGCACCTGCCTTTCCAGCACACTTCATATTAATCTTTCCTGTGCTGGAAAATGTGTCTGTGTGTGTAACTAACTAATAATATATGTCATCTTCTTCTCTGATGTATGACTGTGTCTGACTTCTTCTGTGTAGTATTTCCTGTTGTGTGTGTAACTAAATATCTCTTCTTCTTCTATGGCTGCCTGATTTCTGTGTTGTGTTAATTTGAATCTCTATCTGATTTCTTCTGTGTTGTCTTTAGTCTGTATATAAATAATAACTATAACTAATAATATTAATAAACTATATATAATCTCTTCTTCTTCTTCTATGAATATCTGACTACTTCTTCTATTATGTATGTGTGTGAATGTGTTTAATGTATGTGCTTCCCTGCACAGTGATGGATTACACTGCCAGGGAAATCACAGCTTTCTTTTTAAAAAGGGTTGGTAAAAAAACCCAAGAACAAATATAAATTGAAAGAAATGGATTTGATAAAGATAAGTAAAGAGATTCTATTTAGTAAGCTGTGTCCAGTCTTTTCCAAGAACAGAAAGTAGCAGGAGGCTGACTAGGTAGAAAGCCAAGCCAGTCCAGTACCTTTCAGATGCTATTGCTCAGACAGAAACAGCTCACAAAAGGCACAGAAAGTCTGCAGACAGAGGCTCATATGCTGTTTCTATGTCCCTTCCCCAGAGCACTGTGATTGGAAGGGACTCGGGGAAAGATCACAGTCACTGGCCAGGTAGAGATGTCAGTCTTTCCCCCCGCGCTACCCCTCCCTCTTCTCAATTTCTATTCCCCTGAAAGACTGACTTCTGAATCTGTGAATCAATTCAGAGCCTCCAGATAAATTTGGAGGTTTTCTTCTTTTCCCAATTCAATTTGGACTCGGTGATTTGGCCTCCAAATCAGGCCAAATCTTCTCCAAATTGAATCGCGGACCAAAGCTTTGCACACCCCTAATGCTAATACACTTATCCAGTTTCAGCCAAAACGTGGACAGTGATTATCAGTGCCATTGCTAAGGACAATACCCTGAAGAAAGTAAAGCTGTTAGCACAGGACAGGCAGGAAAACATATGCCCAACTCCTATTAGCAATTATCGGTTTCATTACTGGATGATATTTTGTTTAAAGAAAAAAGAAAGATTCCAGAGAAAAGCAGGATTCACAATAATGTCTTCTTCAGCCACAGCAAATGCAAAAGCAGCAGCAGATCCTAAGACATCGGTTGCTGTAACTTTAAAAACTGCAGATTCAGCAAGCACAGAAACCAAAATAATTCAGCATCTAGCAAATTCTCTGAGGAATTTAAGCCAAAGGACAAACAGGAGAGCCAGGTCAAAGGGATCACTCCGTGACAATACTAGCATGTCTAAATCAAGATTAGGTTAAAAAAAGACAGGCTGAGACTATGGAAGCAGCAGTAGAGGCTATATTCCCATGACAGAAACTGCCGCTCTGCCCAGTCAGGGGCATGGACCAAGGTGGTCAACGGCCCGAAGGCTCGCCGCACCAAGGGCCCTCCCTTGCCAGAGCTTAGCAACAGGTTCACACCTATTGCAGCCCCAGCAGAGCCCACGCAGTTGCCAGCTCCCGCAGGCAACCCAGGCTCGACCACAGCTACTGGCCCCGCTCTCCCCAAGACAAAACGAAAGGTGTTTGTTGTGGGAGACTCCATCCTGCGGAGGACTGAGGGGGCAATCTGCTGCCCCGACTCCTTAGCCCAGGGAGCCTGCTGCTTCCCGGGGGCCCGCATCCGAGACATTGCGGAGAGGATCCTGCAGCTCCTCCAGCCCACAGACCACTACCCCATGCTCCTTATTCACGTGGGCACCAATGGCACAGCTCGGAGTACCCCTAGCCAGGTCATGAGGCGCTACAGGGATTTGGGAGCGGGGCTTAGGGGTCTGGGAGCTCAGGTGGTGTTTTCGTCGATCCTCCCAGTCTCGGGCTATGGGCTGAGGAGGGAGAGGAGGATCCACGCAGTGAACCAAAGACTGCAGTGCTGGTGTCATCGGGAAGGCTTTGGCTTCCATGACCACAGCCCGCTCTTTGGCAAGAGAGGCGGCGAGCTGCTGGGAAGAGATGGCCTCCACCTCTCCCCCCTGGGGAGGAGGCTCTTCTCAGCCAGGCTGGCTGACCTGCTCCACCGGGCTTTAAACTAAGCCTGCTGCGGGATGGGGGAACTACTGCCACTGCTGGCCCGCTGAGCGACCCTTGCAAAGCCAGCGGACCAAGGCACTTAAGGGAGCCCACCCCTGCCCCAGCCCTGGCACAATCTGTGGGCAAGGCAAGAGCCCCCAAGGGGACACTTGCCTGCCTGTACACTAAAGCCAGGAGCCTGGGCAACAAGCAGGACGAGCTCATCCTCCTGCTCGGTGCAAAGAATTATGACGTCATTAGGATAACGGAGACCTGGTGGGACTCCACCCATGACTGGAACAAGGGTATAGAGGGCTATACCCTGTACAGGAGGGATCGTGTTGACAAAAGGGGCAGGGGTGTAGCTCTCTATGTCAAGGAAAGCTACATGTCCCTGCAAGCTGATGTTGGCGACCAGCCTGGACAGCTAGAGACCCTCTGGGTAAAAATTCATGGGGAATACGGCACAGGGGACACAACGGTGGGAGTCTACTACAGACCTCCCACTGAAAGTCCTGAGCTTGACCAGGAGTTCGCCTGGGAACTGACTGAGGCCGCTTGCTCCAGGACCTTGGTTGTCATGGGTGACTTCAATTACCCGGACATCTCCTGAGAAGATCACTCAGCAAAATCCGAGCGGTCGCAAAGCTTTCTCTCGTGCATGGATGACCTCTACCTGACTCAAGAAGTCTATGGGCCAACGAGAGGCAAAGCGCTGCTCGACCTCGTACTGGCTATGGGGGACGACCTAATCGGCGACCTAGTGATCGATGGGAAGCTGGGTGACAGTGACCATGAGCTGATCACCTTCACCATCCGCCGTAAAGCTGGCAAGTCAGTCAGCAACACAGAAGTCCTTGACTTCAGAAAAGCCGACTTTGACAAGCTCAAGAGGCTTGTCGGTCAGGTCCTTAGGGACCATGACCCCAGGGAGATGGGAGTTCAAGAAGAGTGGTTGCTCCTCAAGGAAGTGATCCTCAATGCACAAGCTAAATCTATTCCAACATGGAGGAAAGGCAGCAAGAAGGCACAGCAGCCCCCCGGCTCTCCAGGGACCTAGCGGACCTCCTGTGGCTTAAAAGGAAAGCCTACAAAGGATGGAGGATGGGATTCACCTCCAAGGAGGATTACTCTGCGCTGGTCCGGTCCTCCAGGGAGCAAACCAGAAAAGCCAAGGCTGCAACTGAACTCCAACTAGCTTCAGGCATCAAGGACAACAAAAAGTGCTTTTTCAGATATGTGGGGAGCCGGAGAAAAGCAAGGGCAACGTTGGACCCCTGCTAAACCAGATGGGGCAACTGGCAACTGACGCCCAGGAAAAAGCCAACCTATTAAATAGGTACTTTGCATCAGTCTTTCATCAGTCCCATGGGATGCCCATGCCTGCTATGGGACAGGGAGATCCAGGTGATGTGGATCCCCTACCCTCCATAAATGCTGACCTCATGAAGGAACATCTTGAGAAGCTGGATACCTTCAAGTCAGCCGGCCCTGACAATCTGCACCCCAGGGTACTCATGGAGCTGGTGGGCGTCATAGCCCAGCCCCGGCACAGATCTTTGAAAACTCCTGGCACTCTGGTGTAGTGCCCGAAGACTGGAAGAAGGCCAATGTGGTGCCGATCTTCAAGAAAGGGAGGAGAGTGGATCCGGCTAACTACAGACCCATTAGCCTGACTTCTATCCTGGGGAAGATCTTAGAAAAGTTTATTAAGGAGGCCATCCTTAATGGACTGGCCCAGGCTAACATTCTAAGGGATAGCCAGCACGGGTTTGTTGCGGGTAGGTCTTGTTTGACCAATCTCATTTCCTTCTATGACCAGGTGACCTATCATCTGGACGAGGGAGAAGAGATTGATGTCATATATCTTGACTTCAAAAAAGCTTTTGATCTGGTATCCCATGATCACCTCTTGGCCCAACTGGCCAGTTGTAGCCTTGGCTCCACCATGATCCATTGGCTGGGAAATTGGCTCCGTGTTCGGACTCAGAGGGTTGTGATTGATGGCAGTCACTCATCGTGATGCCCTGTGACCAGTGGGGTCCCTCAAGGCCCTGTCCTGGGACCCATACTGTTCAACATCTTCATTAATGATGTGGACATTGAAGTCAGGAGTGGACTGGCCAAGTTCGCCGATGACACCAAACTTTGGGGAAAGCATCCATGCCAGAAGATAGGCGGGTGATCCAGGCTGACCTGGACAAGCTCAGCAAATGGGCAGACGAGAACCTCATCGTGTTTAACACCGAAAAATGCAAGGTTCTCCACCTTGGGAGGAAAAACCTGCAGCACCCTTATAGGCTCGGCAGTGCTACGTTGGATAGCACTACAGAAGAAAGAGACTTGGGGGTCATCACTGACCACAAGATGAACATGAGCCTGCAATGCGATGCTGCGGCTAATAAAGCGACCAAAACGCTGGCTTGCATCCATAGATGCTTCTCGAGCAAATCCCGGGATGTCATTCTCCCCTTGTACTCCGCCTTGGTGAGGCCGCAGCTGGAGTACTGCGTCCAGTTTTGGGCTCCACAATTCAAAAAGGATGTGGAGAAGCTTGAGAGAGTCCAGAGGAGAGCCATGCACATGATCAGAGGTCAGGAAAACAGATCTTACGATGACAGGCTGAGAGCCATGGGACTCTTTAGCCTGGAAAAGCGCAGGCTCAGGGGTGATCTGATGGCCACCTATAAGTTTATCAGGGGTGACCACCAGGATCTGGGGGAACGTCTGTTCATCAGAGCGCCCCAAGGGATGACGAGGTCGAACGGTCACAAACTCCTGCAAGACCGTTTCAGGCTGGACATAAGGAAGAATTTCTTTACTGTCTGAGCCCCCAAGGTCTGGAACAGCCTGCCAGCGGAGGTGGTTCAAGCACCTACATTGAACACCTTCAAAAGTAAATTGGATGCTTATCTTGCTGGGATCCTATGACCCCAGCTGACTTCCTGCCCTTTGGGCAGGGGGCTGGACTTGATGATCTCCTGAGGTCCCTTCCAGCCCTAATGTCTATGAAATCTATGAAATCTATGAAAGGGAAGACACATGCTTGCTCTCTTCTGGTAGATGGGGGGCAGGGAAACACATTTTGAAAAGTTTATATCAGTATTTGACCAGATTAGGTGAGAAATTTAGAGAAGGTTCTTCAGGTTAATGTGCCTGATAAATTAACATTTGATGGGAGCTGGTCCAAGGCCAGTCTTTGAAGGCTATAATGCAAGGCTATGTAGCAATAACAGTCGGGCTGAAATGCGATGATATTTAAAAGAACCTAGTGGTGAGACCTTGTTTGAGAGCCTGATGTTTATCTGATCTAATGAGATGGAACAGTAACAAGAAGCAGGGCAATTACAGGGACAGTTCCTTTAAGTTCATTAAGAACAAGGGTTGTTCAGCAGACACCCAACACCAAACATACAGCTGAAAAAGACAAGAAAGAGAACTTGCTGTTTCAGAATAGATAAGAACAACTGTACCATTCAGGAGCCAGCCATTCAGGTGGCTTTATTGCTAAACATAGTTAAACCAGAAAATCTGCTAAGACAGGACTGAAAAACAGGGGATGGAAAATACTCAATTTATTCCATTTCTCTGAGTTTTAAATTGTGTTGTCAGGAGGTGTATAACCAATGCACAGAAACTTCATTCCAGTGCATTTTGCATAAAGCTTCCACTGAAATTTACAAACAGGTCGCATTTGATTTTTCTTTTTTTATATAATATTCAAATTCTTCCATTTCTTGTTTTGTATCTGTCAAAAATTCTTTGTACTACATAAAACTTGTGTAACATTGTCCCCATCCAAAGCCAAGTTATGGTGTAACTCTCTGGCTAGGGACAGACATTGAAAAAGCCTGAGCCTGAACTGATTCAGTCTTTGCAGGTTAGTCTAAACTGCAGAGTGAACCAGTTTGCAAATAGACAGATGTTCAGTACATGCCTGCAGTGGCTGAACCCAGAAGCCCGGAGGTCCTAGAGCAGCTGTCCCTTCCACAGGGAAGGTAAGCTATGGGAGTGGGGGGCATGGCCAGGCCCTGGCAGGCGTACCCCAGTGGTTCCCTGGCAGCCAGGAGAAATCCAAGTGCACAGGCCTGCCCAGCCCCAGAGCGGAACTATCCCCCGTCCTCCCTCTCCACTACCAACGTGGGACTGGAAGGGGGGGCTCTGTTCAGTGGGGGGGCTCTTTTCCCTCCTCCTCCCCACCCTACAGTGAGGTGGTGAGCAGGGGTTCCTCTGTGAGGCTTCCTGGCCCCAGGGGGAACGCCTCCCCCTGCTTCTCCCCCATCACTGTGGGGTGGGGAGGCGGGGCTCTATGGGATGCTGCCCAGCCCCAGAGGGTTACTTTTCCCTCCCACTCATCCCCCCACCAGGACAGGGGGAGGCTCTGTTCCATGCAAGGGGGAACTCTTCCCCCTCTACTTCCTCCCCCCACAAAGGCAGCAAGAGGGTGGAGCTCAGCTGGGCAGGGTGTGCATGTGTAGGGTGTGAGGGAGGGTGGGGGTGTAGGGACCACCACACACATTCCCCATGGCACACAGCCCCCAAAGCCTGGCAGCAGCAGCCAGTAGGGAGGTCAGGGTGTTCATGCCCAGTACAGGTGCAGCTCCAGCCAGCGCTGCATGGGGGGAGAGTGTGGAGCTTGCCTTATCCCCATGGCTCTGCTTCCTGAGCCTGAGCCTGATCCTGAGCCTGCAGAAGGGGAAGCCCCACACTGGAGCCAGCTGCTTCCCACACTCTCCACTGTGCAGGTCCTGCACTCTGCTAGGGGTGGAAGGAACCCTCCCCCCTGCTTCCCCACCAAGTCCTGTGCTGGGCTTCCCTGTGCAAGTGCAGAACTTTGATAGAGGCAGCCAGTGCTGAAGTGGGGGCAAAGACCGCAGCCCCACACAGTCTACCCAATCACTTCTATCCCCACAGCTCCACATTGCACCAGCAGCTCCACACTCACAGAAGGGAAGCCCCATGCTGGACTCTGCAGGGAAGCAGGGGGCAGGGCTCCCTCCACTCCTAGCAGAACGTGGGACCAGCACAGAGAAGAGTCGGGGAAGAAGCTGGCTTCAGTGTGGGGCTTCCACCACTGCAGGCTCAAGCTCAGGGAGCAGAGCCATGGGGATAAGGCAGGCTCCACTCCCTCCCCACCCCCGCACGACACTATCCAAAGCCACACCTGTGCTGGGCATGAGTACCCTGACCTCTCTGCCTTCTACTGCTGGCAGGCAGTGGTGGTTGCATGCCATGGGGGGAGTGTGTGGGAGCCCCTACACCCCCACCCTCCCTTACACCCACACCCTGTCCTCTTTGTCCTGTCTGGGGGGACAAAGAGAAGTGGGGGAAGAGTTCCTCCCTGCATGGAACAGAGTCTCCCCCTGACCCCTGCCCCCTCCGTAGGGCCAGGCAGCATTGCATGGAGTCCCCCTCCCTGCCCCATGGTGGCGGGGGGGGAGGGGAGGAGGAGGAAAAGTCCCCATCCAGTGCCTCACAGAAACCCCCTCCCCACCCTGGAAAGAAGGGGGGGGAAGTGTCCCCTCCCACCACGGAACAGAGCCCCTCTCCCCAACCTGCAGGACAACCAACCCTGCACAACCCTGTTAAGGTGAAGGGGGCAGGGAGTAGAGTTAATTCCTCCCTCTGTCTCTTCTCTGCAGCCAGGGTCTGCCAGCTCCAGGGGCCACCACTGCATCCCCTCCCCTCTGCTCCCCGGCAGACAGGCTGACCGTGGCTTCATTGGGGAGGAGGAGAAAGAGGGAAGAATTAACCCCCTCCCTACCCACTTTGCCTTAATGGGGCCATGACGGTCTGTGTCTTTGCTAGGGCTGGTCCCTACTCCAGCTAGAAATCAGAGGGACAGGGTCAGCCCAGTGGCTGGAGCAGAGAGCCCTGCCCAGCCCTGAGAGCATGCTGGGATACTGGGGCTGTCTGGTTTATCTTAACCCAGCATGGGGTCTGGGATAGACATTGCATAAACTAGTTTGAGCCAAATCAGTTAAGTCTGATACTACATTCATCCAGGTTTATCTCAAACCATTTTTGGCCATTTTGAAACTGGATTTAAACCAGCTTCTGATCACTTAAACTGGTTTGTGTGTAATGTGTGTTCCTAGCCTCCAAGTTCAATTTCTTTAGGTAGTGAGTTTTTTCTTAGTTTACTTGTTTAGTTGTCAATAAAGAAGGGAGAATGGAAAACCTTGCTCTGTTCACCTCAAATATAGGAAATTACTCCAATTGCATTCCTTCTAAATTGATTCACTAACCTCTTTATGCAACCTCAATCCATCCTCCAAAATTGTTTAATGTTATTTTCAGGATTTTCCTACTACCTGTTCAAAAGTTTATTCATCATCTAACTAAACTATAATTTTAGCATTGTTTTTGGATTGGGTTGAATGGCAAATGTTTATATATTTCCCTGTGTTAGGGGACAAACATACAGCCAGCAGGCAAGATCCAGCCCACAGAGCCTCTTTATCCAGTCTACTAGACTACCCACAGGCCACTGGAAGTTGGGGGACATAACCAGCCATAGAGTCTGGGGCTCCTTGGCTCCACTGGGCATGGCTAGTTGTGGCAGGCTTGGCTTACTGCTTACTCCCAAGGATGTACTACCACTGCTACTACTCCTACTGGACCTCTTGCTGTCACTGCAGTGGCCACTATGACAGCCCACACACCAGGGGCAGGATCCAGCTCGCAAGGAGCCCTACAGTCCATAAGCATCTCTGGGCCTCAAGTAAGTTTACCTGCCCTAAATCATCTGAAAGTTATATTCTTCCTTTTAAAATAAATATTTGACCTCTATTGATATTCAAGGCTAGATTTTTCTCAGGTCTGGGCAAGAACAATAAAACATTTTTTTTCATGTTAAAAGTGATGGATTTCTCTTTTGTATGGAATTCAGCAGGAAGATCAGGCCCTCTATAGTTAATTTCATTTTTTTTTTTCTCCAAGTAACTGATGAGTGTATCTAACATTTTCTTATGCAATACAGCCCTCATCTTCTAAATTCAGTCTTGCATTTGTGCTCAACTTAAATAGTCCCATTGATTTCAATAGAACTGTGCAAAGAAATAAAGTTAAACACATGTGCAATGTTTATAGAATCAGGGCCTGACTTTATTATTGTAAGACTGACATTTGCAAGTGGCATATTGTACTATTTTTTATGATGGATTATTAGATTTGTATAATTCCTTATGATAATTTACAAGGGTTTCACAAATGTTAGCCTGCCAGGTATTTTCTTACCAGAGAAATAGTGGTTTTTGTTCATGAAAAACCGGGGGGGGGGGTGTGCTAATTACCTTTGTGGACATTTTTGTTTTTAATCTTGATTTTCTTCCAACGATCTCAGCATACAATGACATGCTTTTTGAAAACAACAACAACAAAAAGAATCAGCTCACTTTTTTGGATATAGGCCAGATACTCTGTTTATGGATTAAATGAATGGTTTCCTACAAGCAAAGCAAACTCCATCTTCTCTGGCAAGCATTACAACAGCAGCAGCTTGCGATCAGACATTAGCTTCCTTCAGCTGATTCTGAAGCGGTTACACTCTTTTGTGGGGCAACAATATGTACATTTCAAAGAGGAGCTTAAGACAGCTCATCTTGGTGCCCTATTTGGTGAGTTCAAAAAAGAAGCATTGTGAGCTTGCTGAAAAGCTCTGAGAACCTAATTTAATTTAGTATAATTGAAATTACAAATGGGAGAGTGAAAGACTTGGTATCCCCATTCCAATATAGGATTTTTCCCTTCTCACATAATGTGCACGGTTTTGTTCAGTTTGGTTCAACTGATTTTGTGCACGCTAAACCTAAAATTGCGCTCAGGAATGATTCTACAAATTTCCATATGCTTCTTCACATCAGGTCTTGCTGATATGTCTTCAGACATCTGGTTATGAGAATTTACATAAGAGCTTTGAAATTAGAGACATTTTATGCTTGAGGAACCAGAGTAGATGGCAGGCAGTGTCTGGGTAAATCCCTGTAATTAAGTAATAATGATGCAAAGAATCTGTTCCTTCTAGCAACACTAATTAATCCCAGTAAAAGCTACCAAAGAAATATCAGAAGGTGCTCTGTTCCTTCCATTATGTCCCCACCTCTATTCCCCTTCCCCCCACACACTTTCCTTCAATCTTCTTTCACGTGTTCTTCTTAGTACTGTGCATCAGAATCTAGGGACTCTGTCTCTGGGCAAGGAATACAATCCATCATTCATCTCTGCTGGCTCCAGGAATGAAGAACTGATGCTCTGACAGTGGTACAGGATTTTGATGACATTCCTTTAACAGAGAAGCAGCGGCATCTGACTTGTAACACAAGCTGCATTGAAAGGACTGTGGCAACTTTCACTTCTCATATGGTGAAACATTTTTTAGTGGCAACAGATCACTTTCAGTCTCCCTCTCTGTCTCATTGATCTAATGCTCTGACTCCCAGAAGAGACAGCCATCAGTGTGACAAGGGAAAGCAGTATGCAGTTTTATAAACCAGTAAAATCTGCACATTCAAGCTGAGTGTGATAAACTGTCAGGACAATAAATGTTTTGACCTTGAACTCCTAGCCAGAAGGCATGAGAATGGTACCACCATGGCAGTGATCCTTCCCCTCTGAATTCAAGGCACACATCTCTTAGTCATTTACCACCACTCACACAGCAATGTGTCAATCCCGAAACAATTAACTGAGCCCTGCAATGAAATGTTTCCCCTTGTCCCTCCCCCTTTCCTCCCTGTCTACCCTGTGAAACAAAACGCTCCTGTTTCTCTTTCTGTCAGACTGAATGACTACAAGAGCCATATTTAAACTCAGATAAAATAAAGACATATCCCTCATGGCCAAAGTGTAAGATGTCATTTAAATAAACTTTCACAAAATCACAAAGTACTCTGCTATAAATGAGTGATTCTTAATGCAGCCAGTGATCAACAAACTCACTTCCTAATTAAGTGCAGGAACATAATGAGGAACAGGGCTTCCTTTGTTTAACCAGTCCGTGTGAACTCCAGCCACAAGTCCCCAGACTCTCCTAACTCCTGCATTCAGAACTTGTAATTAGTACATGAGGAACCAGGTACTACAACAGCAAATGCTTTGACAGTGGGTCCATTCACTACCAGCCAGATGTGAAGAGCTTTCAAAGGGGCCGACTGCCTCACATATTGCATGGTGTTGTATGACACTATAATCTCTGGTTTTCAACCCTACAATCAACAGGCACTGTCATTTTTAATGCATTCTAATTAGTTGTTAAGGTTTACAGAAAAGTTCACCAATCTGAGCAGAGCTGATCACAGAACAGTATACTTACTCAGCACAGTTAGTCAGTACACTTTATATATTTTAAACCTCCATCAGCTTAATTAATCAAAATGTTACTATCATAAAATTATGTCATGATATGTTAGTGGATTTTGGTTTATCTCAAATATGCCTATCCTAAATATTAAGTACAGCTCATAAAATAAAAATAGCCACCTTGACCAAAAACACAAAGTATGCACAAAACCTCATCAATAGAACTTGAATCTTAACAAGACAGAACTTTGACGAATCTCTCAGCCATCACAAAATCTCTATTGTGGCCTCATTTACCATATTTACCTCTATACCATATGCACAAATAAGACATGCATCTTGTTTTTGGAAGGTGGGATAAAGGGAAAAAAAAGGTCTTTCCTTGAAGATACTTTTTGGTATTTTCACAAGGAAAATACAGTAGAAGAAGGTAAAACCTGTGGCTGCTCTATTCATCTGTTAGCTGTGGGATGCGGCAAGTGTTCCTTGCTGCTCAACTCCTCAGGAAGACAGGCCTGGGCAATTTCATACCTGCAGGATAAGCCATCTGACAGGTGCTGCTGGCTAAGCTGAACTGCCTAGTCCCTCTTCTCAAGTCAGGTGATTCCTCAGATGACTCAGCTGGTGGCTACCCATCTACATCAAGAAGGGAGGCCAGGCAATTCAGCCCCAAAATAATCAGATCCTCTTGTTCCCAAGCATGACAGGAAAGTAGGAAGAATTGAATAGTAGGGGACCTCCCCCAGATGTGCCCCAGGACACATTTCCTAGCTTAACATGTGAACCCCAATTTCTAGTAGATATTTTTTGGGAAAAGTGCATGTTGTGTATGAGTAAATATGGTATACTCTCTAGCCAGACCCTCTATTTCACGATCAAGGAAGAAATTGAAAGAACAGCAAGTCTTCTGGCATATCCTGAATGTCAGAAAATCTACCCTCAAGTGAACTGAAATAGAACACTCTGACCGGTAATGCCCCGTTACTGTCCATCTTATATTCAACTGCTTTGGATAGTCTCATCTACTTTATTTACATACCTGTTAAAAGGCACTTTCTGAGGTAGATTGTTTGTCTATGTGGTTAACATGGTACAATGAAAAAATGAAATAACCTTGCTATGATATGTGCAAACTGCTAATGTCTAAGGAAGGAAAGAAAGTGGATTTTTCTTGCATGTGATAATTTTTACATCTCATATGCAGGTCCAGACAGGGAGTTGAACAGACCAGCCTTGTTCAAGACTCTTGTCTAGCTTGTCAACTCACATATTTCTGACAGCAATGGAAACAACCTCATAGAGCAACGATCTGTTAGACAAGAATATTCTGAGTAGAGCTGGAGAACTGTTTTAAATATATCATAAAATACCACCTAATCCCTTCAAAAGTTTTTGTGACCCTTTTTAATTGATTTTGTATAAATATCTGATAAGCACTCAGAGGACTGGACAGATAAAGTATTTACATTGGTGTGATCAGCAGTCTAGTGATTTGAAAAAGTAGCAGACAGATGATAATTACTTTGCCCAATCTAGTGGAGGAAGGAAGGAAGGGAGGAACCAGGTAAAACTCTTCTGGTATACATTACACTGATTTAGGCTTCATCTGTCTACTTTCGTCTTGAGGCAGCCACCTGCTAATGCTCCCAACTGCATAGGGGTGAGGTACTGTACCTCACCCTTTTGCAGCGCCTACTACTCAAGAACAGCTGTACACCTACCTGTTCCCAATACCAGGGTAATTTACATCAATATACAAATCCAATGTAAATTACACTGAAGTATGTAAATATCTATCAACACCCAGAAAAACAGTGTTGTGAGTACTCATGTAAATACATGTTGTCTCTGGAAGTTTTGAGTGGCCATTTTGCCACTCCTTATACATTGGGGGATTATTGTCATGGACCACAAAAAAAGATGAAGCACTCAATCAGAAAATTATGACTAAATAATAGAAACTTAGTTTTCCTGGTAAATAAACTAAGAGGCCATTAATCATTCTCTGAATGACTTTATAGACAAAACATTCAAATTAAAATATCTAAGTTTTCTTGTGGAATAAAAAAGGGTAAAATTCAACAGCTAAATCATTGATTGTGAATAATTTATTCAACTTTAGTCCTGATTACTAATGGTGGAAGTATATTCAAAACTGTAGACTATGTGAAAACCATGTCCAATGGAAAAGTAATAAGCACATATGGCATCACTTTCAGAAACAGCCTCTGTATTTTTGCCCACATGTGGTGGACGCAAACCTGATATTACACAAGTAAACAAGTAATAATCCATCTAAAAAGGATCTTTAAATTATGAAATAGTATCAAATTATTTGTCTACTTCGGCTATGTCTACAAGTAAACTTACCATGCCAGACAGCAGTGCCCTCTGGTGTGCTGCATTGCTCTAGGAGGGCTGTCTCCTAAACTAGGAGCTGTCTGCATGATACTTCAGGTAGACTAATTAGCATGGCTGAACACCAGGCTTGGTTTTCACAGCAAACTTAGGGCTAAAATCTATTTTACCCCTTAGGCATTTCAGGCAGGGCTGTCCATCTGGCATCCCATGGGCTGCAAGTGGCCCCTGAAGGGTTAGCATGCAGTCCGCAGGCTTCTGCCAGGCCACCACTCTCCCTTCCCCACACAAGATGCTCCTGTCCTGGCTTAGACTGTGTGTGCAGAAAAGAAGGGAGCCAGGCTACCCGCAATGCAGGCACATGATATGTGACATGTGGCAGGGGGGATCTGGGCTGCCTGTGCTGTGAGCATGCAGCCAGAAGAGGGGGACAGCCAGGCTGTTCATGCTGTTCCTGCAGCAGGGAGAAATACTGGGCAGCTAATAAGGTGGTGGCAGAGCCAGGGGGCTGCCCACTACCTCTATGGCATGCATCCCCTGGGTCCCCAAAAGTTGGACCACCTTGATTTAAGGTATATTTCCTGACAAAGCCTCAATTCATGTGACCAGGATCATTCTGTTTTATTTGTGTTAATATGTCATTCTTTTATACTTTCAGTGGGAACCTAATACTCAGTGGGCACATCTACATAAAACACTTTACTGAGCAGCAGACTAATTTGCTGCACAGTAAAATGTCAGTGTCTACACGTACATGGCAATTAGAGCACTGGAGACTAATTTTCTGTACTGCTGGATAGTCCTCTCAGATACAAGTGGTATCCAGCAACACAGTAAATTTCTCCTGAGAAAGATCCCCAGTCACCCTGCATGCATAGGGTTTTCCATTCATTTCATGGGGAATTTGAACCTGTCCATCGTCTCAGAATACTGCTTTGCTGCTACTTTGCTGACTGCATAAAGTATACACATCTTCATAACAAGACATAACACTTCCCCTCCAATAGTCCAGGAGAGAGGGGGCTGTAGTTTTAGGCCACCCCAATGCTGTCAGGCAATTTGATCTCATACTTCCTACATCACTGCAGAGCTCCTTAACCACCAAGCTCTGGTGAAAATATGACCAACAGCACTTCCACCTGTAAACCTGCCTGATTGAAAAGCCAACAGGGAAAGTATCATAGGGCCAGAAGGAGAGAGAAGGTTTTTTGACCAAACGGGAAAGCTACTGCCCTGGCAGAGATAGCACTCTGGTTTCTGCTTCTTCCTCCCAAACTCTTTATTCATTTTACCAAATGATTTCTTAATGTTAAATGCATCATATAGTCTGATGTACATCTGGAGTGATGCCATTGAAAGTTTTGCTGGTACATTTTGGTAACAGGAGACAGGATCTGGTTGAGTGGAGTTGCATCAGAACACGAGAGAGAATTCTGACCTGCAGGGCATGAGGCGATTTGAAAATAACTGGATCACTGATGCTTAATATACCACTCAACCATTTTGTATAAGCTGAATTTGTGGTGAAAGGTGTCACAGGCAAACTGTAATTTCAGGAGATATTTGACAGTTGAGAAAATCAGCCATTGTCCAGTTAGGTAGAATGGGCTAGTGACAAAGTGCTGGAGAATTGTACTAGAGAATGCAGTAGCCAGTGACATTAGGTTTACCAGTTAGCATCTTCGTAGGCTAATTAAACCATCTGAGATGCTATGTAGATGAAGGTATCCTGCCTCTGGGCTAGGAAGCAACCAACCCAGGGCACTGTAAGCCTGTCTGCCAGGCAGAAGAATTTTACTGTGTAGACATGGCCTTAGTGGGAATTGTCCACACGAGATGTTTACTACACTGTTGACTAATTAGCTGCACAGTAAACATCTGAGTGTCTACACATGCACCCCTTTTAGGCTGGAGTAAATTAATTTATTCCACATGCTGTGCTTCAATAAACTGATGAGCTTGTTGTTCCAGTTAATTGCTCCCAGACACACAGTCAAACAGTGCGCCCAGGAACAATCAACTCTGGAGCAATAAGCTCCACAGTTTGTTCAGGCACTGTAATTGCACATGTAGACACATGCAGGTTCTCTTATAGGTAATAAATTAAGACTATTTCAAAGTAGTGTGGCCATAATACCTTCTTTCACTTGTTTCATGTCTTTTACTTGCCTGAAGCTACTTACATTGAATTAGATCCAGTTATTTTAAGTTAGTCTAAACTGCTCTCTGTAGCCATATCATGGAAGAATAAAAACTAAGGCTTTCACAGGAATCAGTAATGTCACCTGAAGCCAAAGTGAATGCCAAGTAGAAACTCCTCTTACAGAGGATATTTAAAAACAACTCACAATGTCAGTTCATGACAAGATTGATTTATCACCTAAACAAGTCCGGACTATACCTGTAACAGCTTTACTCCAGCAATAATCTAATAATTAACAACACAAGTATAAAGAAGGGAAAGTCAGGGATGAGGAGGACAGCTTTTCAAGTAACACCTCTTAAGTCATGTGGATCGGGATTACATATTCTTCATAATATGCATAACCCTGCTTGCCTTAAGTTACACAGTGGCATATAGTAGTCAAATAATTATTAACCACCTATTAAAGACAAAATGGATGAGCCAAACAGAACTGAGTTGGTCATCATACCCCGCATAATATTGTTATTTACTATCAATATAATAAAGTACTCTCATTAATCAGAAGTCTGCTATGGCAATCAAATAGAAGCAGGCACAGCTAAGGGTGCCAACAAACATTCACAGGACCTGGTACAGGTTTAGGTTGCTTTAAGTGGCCTAAACCTATACTGGGAGTGGCATATACAGGCATTTGACTCTGCCAGGAGTGGTGTGGGCAGCCCAAGGTAAGTAACTTGGGGTGGGGTGGAGAGGCTACGAGGTCTGGAGGGAAGGCTAGGCAAGCCTGGGGGGAGATGTGTTGCAGGACTTCATAGGAGGGGTTCCCTGGTTCCAGGGGCTACTTCAGGGGCTAAAAATAGCCCAGTCAGAGTCAGGGACTGGGGTGAGTAGCTGCGATTTTCCAGCCCTGGGGCTGTGATGTAAAGGTGTTCACTAGACCATGTTAATGCATTTTGCATTGGATGCACTATTTATAGGGTGATTTAAGCCTGTGAAAACCTGCATGCCTAACCTAACCAAGGTTAGGTCTATCTAACTGTAACACTTGTACATACCCTAGGAGCTCAAGTTACAATGACACCATCATGCTGTGTATGTGTGCATGTCTAGGTGAGTGGGGGTGGAGGAGAGTGCATTTAACAATAGAAAAATGGTTCATGTACTTGAAACTAGGCAATACTTTTTGTATTTTTTTCCTGTTGTGGTGGTACAATTTTAAAAAATATGGCGCCAAATTAATGTAGCTTCTTTGGAATCCATGTATCTATGCCACTTCATGCTACTTGAGAAACTTTTCCAGTGCATTCTCCTAGCTAAATAGAAATGTGTATATATTAAGAATAGAAACCTACTATTCCAAAGAGGTACCTGGTAACAGTGTATGTCCAGTATATGGTGTATACATGTGTGTGAAAATATTATATTTATAGGCCAAAATTCCTGGTGGTATATATTGGCACACATGCCTTGAAGTCAATGGATTTCCACTGGATTCTTCTCTGAAAATGTTTGTTTTTCTGTATTGTTTTCTACCCACCCACTCCGCATTCATCATCATTAATTTTACTTTTAATGCTATCCCTTCTTGTCTTCTCTGCTGCTTCTTTTCATTGCCCTCTGAAGTATATCCTAGATTTTTTAAAAATGATATTCAAGTAGATCCAAAGATAAGGAACAATGACTATTACATTTCATATTATCTAAACCACAATAATTGCAGTCCTTAATTAGCCAGCTATTAATTCTTCTAATTAAAAATTCATGGACTAATAAGCATTAATAGTAATAATGTATGATATCTTAATGAAGGATTCTGGCGGGAGAAGTAAGCTCAATTCATTTTGCATCTTATAGAATCCTAATGAATCTGATTTACTACATTGACCTCCCACTCTGGAAATGTCTAGCTGACTCCCAGCTGCAAACAAGCAGACTCCCAATGCAGTTCATGCAGCAGGCTGCAGGATCTCAGCTGTGCTTGTGTGAAAGTTTTGCTATGTGATAAAATGGGGTGAGAGAGAAATGGCAGAATCTGAATCATCTATACCACTTTGGTGTGGGTGCTGACAAGCAGTAGCTGAGTGGGAAGCTGCGGTTATTGCTATGTTAACAGGCCTCTCTTTAAATCCGTCATATTAGGAAAGTCCTTATGTGAGGCATGGGAATTAAAATAGGTGGGAAAACAGGAAATACACACAAACAATAAAACTGTGTTTTAATCAAAAACACATCTGCAGTTTTAAAAAAATGAAAGGCTTTCAAATTCAAAAACAACACACACATCAGAGATATGGGCTCATCCAGGTGAGCTTCTGTAAATGCTGGAAATTTGCTCACAGCATAATTTTATCATGCAAAGATGCAATCAAAATTACAGCACAGATCATAGAAAATTTGAAACAATTCTTCATTTTTCATTAAGACGGACTAAAAATATGTTTTGCAAAGGAAAAAAATCTGGTCACGTGTTAGGATTCAACTACTGTAAAATGAATTTTGCCAATTTATTTGGTATGGGGCCTTTACCAAAGTCAGTATCCCAAAAGAGTTTTTGAGCATTCAATGGTATTTCTAATAGTAAATGATATTATTCGGATATTGAATCAAGTTCACAGCAGGCACAGTTCCAGTGAAAACAGTGCATTTGACGCAAAGAATTTTTGGATGAATATCAAGATTTAATAACCTGAATTACAACTGTTGCCCAAGAAAACATGGAGGATGACATTTTCAAAAGTGCCCCAAGGGTTATATCCTTCCTTATATTTGTAAATCACACCATGTACTTTTCTGCATCTTCAGGCAACTAAAAGCCTTTGTAAATCTGTCTTCAACTACTCTACAAGTCCAAGTTCCAGTTCTGAAAGTAACTTGTGCACTAGACCCACAAAAGGACTGAAGGCACTCAACTTTTGTGTGCTGCCCAGTGTAATGAAGAAGAGGAGAGACATGACCTCAGGTCTCCTATATCCTGGAACAGAATCCTAACCCCTGGATAAAAGGGAGGCCACCTTTTGTGAAGAAGGGTGAGGATCGGCACCTAATTTGAAAGGAAATTTCATGATGAGAACAGAATATGGCATCTTTTTTAAAGAATAGGTAATTTGCCCAAAAATGCCATTTCAGAGGGAATGAAAGGATTCATAAATTCCATTCAAATCTGTAAGTAGTTTTGTACAAAAACATGGAGGGAAAATTGAAAATGTCCAAACATTTCATTGATGTTTTCTTAATGGAATGTTATATTATGGAGAGGTCAAGATGTATTTAGAAGCAAAGTCCTCATTTTAAAACAGCACTTTATTTTTCCCTAAAATGAAAGAAAACCCTGTTTCTCCTCAGTTTGAACCAAATTATTTTCTGATTTTTCAGTTTAAAGAAATCTATTTTTTGCTTATTTCCCATAGTTGATCTTCACTGGGAATAGATGCTTCTGTAACCCAGAAGATGGCCTAATTCCTAAATAGGGAAGAGGTTTCAGACTGACCTAATTCTTCACTATTTCCTATTTGTTACCTTCTTGCCCAGTTTAGCTGTTGTGGATCCCATTCTTTTAGTGGTGAAGTTTCCAGCACAGTAGGAAGCACAGATTCCTAACTCAAGGGTTTCCAGAAGGTAGAAGAATATAAAAGTTCAATATTACAGTACTGTGTTGCAATACTTAAATTTGTTTGTCAATCTAAACCTTGCATTTTCTTTATTGTGCCCAAAGGTTTGTTCATTTGTTTGTTTGGAAACTAAAATAAAAATGAAGCTACTAATCTAGGAAAAGATGTATTACCTTTCTTTCATAATCCATGCAGGAAGCAGATTACTATCTGCAATTGGATTGACTTAAAGATCAACATAGCACACCCAATCACAATGTAAATAATTCAGTATTTAATATTTACAATTAACCAAGCTTACCTAAATTACATCTCATGCTGTCTTCTCTTCTCTGCTGTCAACTGAGCAGTCATCTTTGAAGCAGTGATCTGTACTTCTGGAATTGGAGGTTTTCACTTACTTCAACCACAAATTGATGGAACCTGTATCTGATTGTGGTCTGATTGCTAAACCTCAGAATTGTCCCAGACATCAGTATTATCAGTCTGGGAGAAAAGACTAACAATCCAAAAGCATGATTTGTACCACAAGTTTTCAGTTACTATAAATACAAGAAGAAAATTCTGAATTAAAAAATAAATCAGAGAGAGTCAAGGAGAAAGTAAGAGGCATAGAGTAAAAGGCAAAAGATTTCTGGTGGGATATGGAGGTTCAATCAAGTATAGACACATGGAAAAAGGAAGTTCTTCCAATAGGTCTTAACCAACTTTCAGTCCCATAGGATGCATCTACACATCACCCTACGGCAACATAGCAATGCACTATGTCACCATATGGCATACGATGGCAATGGAGCGATCATGTGGGTCTACGATTGGCAGCGGCATCACTATAGTGGCACATTTTCATGTTTTAGCGTGCCACTACAGTGACATAGCAGCAAAATCTAAGCATGTGCCATGCTCATGGTGCAGTGAGGATGGTTTTTGCACTGCACTTTAGCACTTCTGAAAGGAAATAGTAAAGCAGAGTGATATGTATATGCACCCAAAGAGTAGCTGGTACAGTGAGAGAAGGGGATGTCTCCCAGATTTCTTGGTCTAATTAAAATAAATCTTAATCTGAAATAAAATGTTGTTATGACACCATTTTCCTATGCAAATTTGTTTTAGTAATATCTTCTTTGCTAGAGAATTACAAACAAGGCACTAAACCCTTACATTGCTTGGCCTTTCACTGAGGAGGATCCACTTTTTTTCTAGTCAATCAGCATGTAGAACTGGTTGGATTTCTCAAAAGCACATTGAATGTGGCGTTAGCTTTTTTTGTTTGTTGCAGATCCAAGCATTCATATCTAGTATTAGCTTAAGGTAATATAGAGCCAAATATTCTTATTTCATCTGAAAATAATGTATAAGAAGATGAACATATTTCTGTCTTGAAGTCAGTTATACACCATTCTGTATATGCAGTTTTATCCCCATGTTTGGAAATCTGCCTATAAATATAAATATTTGAGAGCATTTAAAGTTGAGCTTTTAAAATGCAGTCTATCAGTTCTATTTATCAGTGCTTGCAGAGTAGCTGAGGGAAACCATTTTGCAAGCTGTTCTAATTACTGAGTCAGAGGAAAGATGAGAAATGGAGGAGTACATCATTTGTAACTGTAATGTCATCTCTTGGTTAAAAATGACAGGCCAGATCCCTTAAAGCAGTGCATTTCAATTTGCACGAGCTAAACATCTGGTCCAGCATATTTCTATGCTGCCTGGTTTCTGTAACCTTAGTAACTGTTCTAGTATCCATGGTAACACACAGTAACCTTACTGACCCCAAGAAAGAACTTCAAAAGCAGCTTGCAGATGTCCAGGAAGATGGGCTTTGTTGGGTTTTTTTCCTATACCAGCACTCTTAAGATTTTATTTGGATGTTGCTTTAAATGCTGTCCATTGATTTCTGTCCCAGATGACTATAGGTTCAATGATTTCCTGCTAATGCAAACAATTTTCTACACCTTTAAATGCAATTTAAATTAATATTCTTAGCAGAGCAAACAAAAAATAGATACACTTGGACACAGAGTTATCCTCCAACAAGTGCTAGGATTAATCCAACAAAGTCACTGGACTATTCATGTGCTTTAAGTATGTGCTGAAGTGCTTCACAGACCAAATTTAGGGATGCTCAGCATAATGCAGGACTGCAATCCAACACAGCTGGTAGTCAAACAGAAGGGAAACTGCATATTTCCCCTAAATTGTAGAATATTTTCATTTTGCCAAATAAACAGTTATCATCTCTGTTCCATAACTGGTCTCTTCAGTTCAGAGATGAAACGCAATGATTGGTAGGGAAATTTTCTCAGCACACAAATCCCACACTGCTCAACACAGGATTAATGAACATTTTCAGGCTGAGTCACCTGTGAGAGGCATCAGACTAAGCAGAAAGAGTAAAATACAGTAACTGTGTAGTTCTCAGCTTTTGGGAGATGGTTGATTGATTTCCTGGGTGGCAGCTTTGCTCTGAAGCTGAATGAGTACCTTTGGACATTTAATACAAACTTCTCTGTGACCCTGAATGGAGGTCATGTCTTGGCCTGAGCTCCCTAAAGGAAATGTACCATAATGTTGTGTATCTGTTCTCCTTACTGACATGGACAGGGGTTGACTTCCACAGCTTACCCTCCCATAATGGAGCAGTCTAGGAGACCCATTTGAACTCTCTGGCCACCGGCAAATAGGAGCTGGGAGAGTGCAAGGCATTGTCAGGCCACTGGGAAGTGCTCTGGGAACATAATGACATAACATCTTGGTGGAAAAAGCACGCAGAATGTTTCTTCATCTTTAACAGAGACAGAGGTTCTCAAATCCCTTGAGGATGAGGTGTGACTTGGTGATGATGAGACATTGTGGATCTGGAGTATGGACTAAAATATATTACAGAAAGTGAGCAGCAACAGCAACTTCTGCAACACATGGCTGCATTGACATTTGTTTAGTTTCTTTTTGTTAATTCTTGAAGGAGTAGGCTTCAGGGATCCAGTGAACCTCCAAGACTGGACATCTGCCTCAGCCTGCTGGGACAAAATGAACCTAGAAGCTAGGTAAGTGCAAGGTTCTGTCACGTTCTTAGTGGTACATGGAGAGAGGAATACTGCAATGTGAACAGTATTCCCTGGAGATAGGGATACAGCACAGGGATCAACAGTGGACTCCAATTTTAAGGTTGTGAATTCAGCATTTTTCATGGGCGCTAAACTCTTACATACTCTTTTTAAAGGGAGGGGGAAGGAAGGCATCAAAACAACTTTCAGAAGCTATGGAAATGAATTACTGGTATTATTTTGCCATCTCAAATTTAACTGCATTGGCTAATAGTTAAAAGGAAGAACTCTCTGTAAAAACACAATAGCATTTATTTCAATATATTTTGCCAACATAAGACAAAATAAGAATTTGTTTTATCATGTGAGATTCATCTTCGTCCTACTACTAGTCATTAGTCTTAATGGCATTTGTGTGAAGCTTCATTAACGTCTTCGGCGGGGGGGGTAGGGGGGGAGGATGGAATTTAACAGTGCCTAAAGCATTCTAGAAAATCGTGTTTTGAAGCCAAGAAAAGACATATATCATTGAGATTTGCAACTTCAACTTTGAACTAACTGCAGCACTTTGCATTCCTTTGTCTGTAAATAAACCACTGAACATGTGAGAAGGCATTTTTCAGCTAAAATTAAAGTTCTATATGTACCAAAATTTCTTTCAGTATTGCCTAGTGTAACTATAAAATGAGGCTGATAGCAAACATAGTTTTGAAAAACAGAGATAAAACAAATTACTCAAGAAATTACAACAATTGTATAAAGTGCTGCACAGACCTGAAACCTGGGCAGACCAGAGGCAACTAGTAAAAAATAACTACATAAATGGCCAATCAGGATTCATAGTAAAGAGTATATCTTTTATTAAACCAACAATATTTTGGCAAAAAAAATCTTTAATTGCAAGCGTTCAGGCACAAACACCCTTCATCAGGCATTAGAGAAAACATTGTAAAAGATCTCCTGGGTAGAAATGAAAGTCCCATATTTCATAGGATTTCACAGAAGAGTCAGTAGATGAAAAACTCCTCAGGGCAGTCAGTTCATAGCTGGTATGGAGCCTCTCAACTCCTGTGAGGATCTGTGGTGATGCGAATTACCTTGAA